>NC_081558.1:160744216-160946077 GCF_022355385.1 Mustela nigripes | reverse complement strand
CACCTCTCCTTCCAATTTCCCCCAACTCCCTTCTCCTCTCTAACTCCCCATGTCCTCCATGCTATTTGTCATGCTCCACAAATAAGTGAAACCATACGATAATTGACTCTCTCTGCTTGACTTATTTCACTCAGCATAATCTCTTCCAGTCCCGTCCATGTTGCTACAAAAGTTGGATATTCATCCTTTCTGATGGAGGCATAATACTCCATAGTGTAGATGGACCACATCTTCCTTATCCATTCGTCTGTTGAATGGCATCTTGGTTTTTTCCACAGTTTGGCGACCATGGCCATTGCTGCTATAAACATTGGGGTACAGATGGCCCTTCTTTTCACATCTGTATCTTTGGGGCAAATACCCACTAGTGCAATTGCAGAGTCATAGGGAAGCTCTATTTTTAATTTCTTGAGGAATCTCCACACTATTCTCCAAAGTGGCTGCACCAACCTGCATTCCCACCAACAGTGCAAGAGGGTTCCCCTTTCTCCACATCCTCTCCAACACATGTTGTTTCCTGTCTTGCTAATTTTGGCCATTCTAACTGGTGTAAGGTGGTATCTCAATGTGGTTTTAATTTGAATCTCCATGATGGCTAGTGATGATGAACATTTTTTCATGTGTCTGATAGCCATTTGTATGTCTTCATTGGAGAAGTGCCTGTTCATATCTTCTGCCCATTTTTTGATATGATTATCTGTTTTGAGTGTGTTGAGTTTGAGGAGTTCTTTATAGATTCTGGATACCAACCTTTTGTCTGTACTGTCATTTGCAAATATCTTCTCCCATTCTGTGGCTTGCCTCTTTGTTTTGTTGACTGTCTCCTTTGCTGTGCAGAAGCTTTTGATCTTGATGAAGTCCCAAAAGTTCATTTTCGCTTTTGTTTCCTTTGCCTTTGGAGACATATCTTGAAAGAAGTTGCTGTGGCTGATATCGAAGAGGTTACTACCTATGTTCTCCTCTAGGATTCTGATGGATTCCTGTCTCACGTTGAGGTCTTTTATCCATTTTGAGTTTATCTTTGTGTACGGTGTAAGAAAATGGTTGAGTTTCATTCTTCTACATATAGCTGTCCAGTTTTCCCAGCACCATTTATTGAAGAGACTTTTTTCCACTGTACATTTTCTCCTGTTTTGTTGAAGATTATTTGACCATAGAGTTAAGGGTCCATATCTGGCTCTCTACTCTGTTCCACTGGTCTATGTGACTGTTTTTAAGCCAATACCATGATGTCTTGGTGATTACAGCTTTGTTGTAAAGCTTGAAATCAGGTAATGTGTTATTGCCAGTTTTACTTTTGTTTTTCAACATTTCCTTAGCAATTCGGGGTCTCTTCTGATTCCATACAAATTTTAGGATTATTTGCTCCAGCTCTTTGAAGAATTTTGATTGGAATGGCACTAAAAGGATAGATTGCTCTAGGCAGTATAGACATTTTAGCAATGTTTATTCTTCCAATCCGAGATCATGGAATGGTCTTCCATCTTTTTGTGTCTTCTTCAATTTCTTTCATGGGTGTTCTGTAGTTCCTTGAGTATAGATCCTTTACCTCTTTGGTTAGGTTTATTCCCAGGTATCTTATGGCTCTTGGTGCTATAGTAAATGGAATCGATTCTCTAATTTCCCTTTCTGTATTTTCATTGTTAGTATATAAGAAAGCCACTGATTTCTGTACATTGACTTTGTATCCTGCCACGTTACTGAATTGCTGTATGAGTTCTAGTAGTTTGGGGGTGGAGTCTTTGGGGGTTTTCCATATAAAGAATCATGCCATCTGCGAAGAGAGAGAGTTTGACTTCTTCACTGCCAATTTGGATAACTTTTATTTCTCTTTGTTGTTTGATTGCTGTTGCTAGGACTTCTAATACCATATTGAACAAGAGTGGTGAGAGTGGGCATCCTTGTCATGTTTCTGATCTCAGCGGGAAGGCTGCAAGCTTTTTCCCATTGAGGTTGATATTTGCTGTGGGTCTTTCATAGATAGATTTTATGAAGTTCAGGAATGTTCCCTCTATCCCTATACTTTGAAGCGTTTTAATCAGGAACGGATGCTGGATTTTGTCAAATGCTTTTTCTGCATCAATTGAGAGGAACATGTGGTTCTTCTCTCAATATATATTTTTTTTATTTGACAGACAGAGATCACAAGTAGGCAGAGAGGCAGGCAGGGGTGGGGGTGGGGTGGGGAAGCTGGCTCCCTGCTGAGCAGAGAGACTGATACAGGACTCTATCCCAGGACCCTGAGATCATCACCTGAGCTAAAGGCAGAGGTTTAACCCACTGAGCTACCCAGGCACCCAAGACCTTTTTTTTTTTTTAAAAGATTTTATTCATTTGTCAGAGAGAGAGAGAGAGCACAAGCAGGGGGAGCAGCAGGCAGAGGGAGAAGCAAGCTCCCTGCTGAAGAAGAAACCCAATGCAGGATTCTATCCCAGGACCCTGAGATCACTACCTGGGCCCAAGCCAAAGGCAGGTGCTTAACCAGCTGAGCCACCCAGGCGTCCCTCTAGGTCTAAATATTTTGTCTCTGTTTCTTTCTTGCTATTAACCTTGAACAAGTTCCTTACATTTTTCTGAACTTCAATTGTATTGTCTGCAAAATAATGGAAAAGTACCTAATATATATGTGTGTTTGTGGCAAAGATTAAAAGAGATAATGTAAATGAAACCCTTAGCATGATGCTTGGCTTGTGAATCCTCAAACGTAATGGCTATTATTATCATTATCTGGTCTTCAGAGGTGTTCCTTAGCTCTTGCCTCTATCCATAGTCCTTTCCTCAGACCCAGAGCTTCTTTTTTTTTTTTTAAACAAATTACTGAGATTTAATTCCTATACCATACAATTCATCCATTTAAAGTATAGACTTCAATGGTTTTTTAAATGTATTCGCAGAATGTTCCACAATCTAATTTTAGAACATTTCTGTTAACCCCAAAAATAAACTTTTTTTTTTAGATTTTATTCATTTATCTGACAGACAGAGATCACAAGTAGTCAGAGAGGCAGGCAGAGAGAGAGAGGAGGAAGCAGGCTCCCTTCTGAGCCGAGAGCCCAATGTGGGGCTCGATCCCAGGACCCTGGGATCATGACCTGAGACAAAGGCAGAGGCTTTAACCCACTGAGCCACCCAGGTGCCCCAACCCCCAAAATAATAAACTTTATACCCATTATCAGTCACTTCCTACCCCGACCTTTCCCCCAGAGCCAGCTCCAGTCTACTTTCTGTCTTTATAGACTTGCCTGTTCTGGACATTCTATACAAATAGAATCATATCATATAAGATGTGGTCTTTTGTGACTGGATTTTTTCACTCAGCATAATATTTTCAAGGTTTGTCTGTGTTGGAGCATCCTTTCTTTTTTATTGCCAAGTAATATCCCATTATACAGATCTACCACATTTCATTTATCCATTCACCTGTTGGAGGACATGTGGGTTGTTTCTGCTTTTTGTTTCTTATGAATAATAGTGATACAGACATTGGTATGCAAGTCATGTGTGAATATATGTTTTCATTTCTTTGGGGTATACACTTATAAGTAGAATTGTTGGAACTTACGGCAACTCCATGTTTAATCATTTGAGAAACTGCCACATTGTTTTCCAAAGTGGCATTTTGTTTTTCCAGAAGCTCCTTGCATGTATCCTGTCCAACACTTGTTATTATCTGTCTTTTTATTAAAGCCACCCCCATGGGTGGAAAGTGGTATCCCATTGTGGTATTGACATGTTTTTCCCTAATGATTAATGATGTTCAGCATCTTTTCATCTGCTTAATGGCTATTTGTATATCTTCTCTGGAGAAATTCAGATCCTGTGACCATTTTGATTTTTAAGAATCCTTTGACATTCCAGATTACATGTTCCTTATCAGATGTATGATTTGCAAATATTCTCTACCATTCTGTGGGTTGTTTTTTTCCTTTCTTGATGACATTATTTGTGGCACAAAGTTTTTCAAGCTTTTTTTTTTTTTTAGTATTTTATTTATTTGACAGAGAGAGATCACAACTAGGCAGAGAGGCAAGCAGAGAGAGAGGAGGAAGCAGGCTCCCTGCGGAGCAAAGAGCCTGATGCAGGGCTCAATCCCAGAACCCCAGGATCATGACCTGAGCCGAAGGCAGAGGCCCCAACCCACTGAGCCATCCAGACGCCTCCAAGCTTCTTTTTAATATAACTTTGGAAGACTATGTTTCAGCATTTATCTCCTACAAAAATGTTCAAGCTGATGGACTCTCCATGGGAGACTTGGTCTTGTACTTCCCTGATAATCATGAGGCCCTCATCAAGTAAAAATCCTCAGCTTTTAATGCTTCTGGCCATGGTCATTGATCTATGTAGGCATTGTCCTCATCACCTTTCCTCTATGAACTCTGTTGAAAGGAGGAGCACTTCTTCTAGTCAAGGCCAATCCTCTAGCTGGGTTCTTGACACAGTCCTTACTCTCTCTCCCACAACCTTGCTCATCACTTCATCTCCCTCCCTTCTAGATCTTTACCATTTCCCTCTTTATCTTCTCTCAACATATGAGCCAGCCTAACTTGACTATTTTGAGAAGAAGCAAAGCTTCTCATGATCTGACCCTCCAAATTTCCACCTCTAGCCATGATCTCTACCCTGCACTTTGCCTGGATGCTTTACTGACATATTCCAAATCAACACATCCAAAACTGAATTCCCTTCCTCACTCTACATCTGCTCCACTTCCAGTATTTCCATTCTTAGATAATGGCATCATCATCTATCAGCTACCAAAATCACACCATACTCTCCCATACCTTTCTTCCAGTACCAATAAATCATCTTGAGTTATCTTGTGCTGATAATATATCTATCTCTATGCCTATGCCTATTTCTAGATCTATATGTATATCACAGTCTGAACCTTGTTATCTTAAACAAATGCCCTACTTTAGTTTCTTAATGTCTCTTCCTAGAAATATTGCATAGACCTCTAACTGGTCTTTCTGCCTCTAGTTCTTAAAATCCATCCTCCTTAATATACCAAGAATAATTTAAACAAAACCCAATACTCTTTCAGCATCTTAATAGTAGCTGAGGGCTGTTACCTTACAAAGTAACATGCATTATTGACTTTTAATAACTCTTTTATTTGTCCTAAGTGTTAGGTCTCTCATCTGTGAAATGGGAATAGTAATACTTAGTCTTAGAGCCACTGTGAAAATTAGATGAGAAATATTTGGCATAGCAGGTGCACAATAAATTGGATCCCTTACATGACGGTGGGACCACATCACCTCCTGGGGCACCTCTGAGTCTGCAGAGAAAATTGGACTCATGAGAGTTGAGAAAGACATGACTTAAAGTCAAGAGCTCCTTGGGGAGCTCTTAAGAACAAAGACATTGGTTCCCTTCTCTATAATATGAGATTTTGTAAAAGTTAAAAGATATAATAAAGACTAAGTACCTAATAGGATGGTTGGCAAAGCATGGGATGAAAAACAGAAAATAAGAAACAACAAAACCCAAGCTGGGACAACTATGTTGAGAAACTGACTGTTCTGTCTAAATATGCTTGTTTGCTGGCATCTGTTTTTTTAAATCTGTAACAATTCTACCCAAAGAGGTGTGTGTGTGTGTGTGTGTGTGTGTGTATGTGTGTGTGTTTTAAGGATTTTATTTATTTATTTGAGAAAGACTGAGAATGAGAGAGAGAGAGAAAGTGCATGAGCAGGGGGAGGGGCAGAGGGAGAAGGAGAAACAGACTTCCTGCTGAACAGGGAACCTGACGGGGGCTCTATCCCAGGATCCTGAGATCACGACCTGTGCTGAAGGCAGACACCTAACCAACTGACAACTGAGCCACCCAGGCTCCCTGCCTCCTCCCCCCACTGTCAAAGTGTGCTGTTGCTGGTGATGGGGTTTAAATCTGTCATTCTAAAGGGTCGCCTGCAGTGGGATTAGAAGATGATCAAGGATGTCTGTTTTTCAAATTCAACAGCCACTCATGTTCCCCATATGTTAGCTCTGTTGACCTTCAGTTTTCAGAGGTTGCCTTGACTTCCCAGTCCTGGTACTTTTCTTTTCTCACCAAGTACAGGCCGGCATCGATCCCAGTTTCTCTTCTGAGATTCAGCAGAAGTTCCTGATGGAGGAAGGCAATACCCAGAGAGAGGAGCCTGAGCAGGAGGGAGCTGACAAAGTGGCTACCGGTAAGAACTCTCAGTGTGCACGTCATTGATGGAGATTGTCGATAAATATTCACCAGTACCTACTCTCCATCATACCTACTAGAAATGATCTGGCATTTTCCAGCATAAATTCAAGAGTCCAGCAAGCACGAGAAAAATCTCTGCAGGCTGGCAAACCTTGCCTAGAGCTTCAGCCCTGTGCTTACTTACCTCACTGAAGACATGTTGAGGTCTGTTTAGACCAGAGGTTAGAATGACAAGCAGGCCAAAGTAGCTGGTGTGGAGAGGTCTTTTTCAGTGACTCCTCGGTCATTCAAAAATTAAAGCCAACACAGAAAAAGCTGAGACGGGATGCACAGAGAAAGGTGTCCCATCTTTTAGGCTCTCTTAGAGGAGCAGCGGATTTTGCTGCCTCTTCCAGGAGGGCAGAGGTCCCACGCAGCCATTCCCATCACAGGGCTGGTAGTGGCTGTTGAAATCTTTGTAATGTATTCCCCCATATTCAAAACAGAATGAGGGGACTCAAAAATGTCTATTTTCCTCATTATTTTTGATTCTACCTCAGATGATCAAGTCATGGGCCAGGACAGGGAAAGGTCTACTGAGGGATATGCTGGGGACCACGTGTCAGTTAACCTCACTAGTGTTTCCCTACCATGAGCTGTTACATGTCTGCACTGCCAAGTCCTCTTCTGTGAAGGGAGGGTGATTTCATGTTGGATTTAATTTTTCATTGACTCATTCTGCAAAGTCCTAGACATAGGAGGTAAAATAGAAAGTTTCTGTATCAGTCTAGGTTCTCCAAAGAACCACAATCTCTCTCTGTATATATACACATATATACATATATATGGGTGGGGTGGGGAGAGATTGATGGATTGATTTTATAGAATTGTCGCCTACAGTTGTGAAGCTTAGCAGGTCTGGAAATCACAGGCTGGAAATCCAGGCAACGTTTCTATGCGATAGCCTTGAGGAGAATTTCTTCTTCCTTGGGAAACCTCAATCTTTGCTCTTAAATTCTCTACGAATGTATGAGACCTAATCACATTATAGAAAGCAATTGCTTTACTCAAAGTCTATTGATTTAAATGTTAATCATAGTCCCCCCCCCCAAAAAAAAAAACTTCATAGTGACATTTAGACTGTTGTTTGACCAGTCTAACCATAGCCTAGCAAAGCTGGCACAAAATTAACCATCACTGCCTTCTTACTTGACCAAGGCCAGGGATAAAGTTGGGAAAAGCTTTCTGGAAAGTATGTTTTCTGAACTATTGCTGCTTATTAAGAAAGAATGAGTATGACGCATGCAAAAAGCCACAAGTAGTGTACTGAGATTGAAAGCAGCCCTCTCTGCAGGCTGGGGGGTAGGAAATGGTCAAGCTACCCGCTAGGAAAATAACCTGACCTAACCAAATGGTTTGTTTTCTGTTTATTTGCTTAATGAGAAGCTGAGGGTTCTGGATTTATTTTAGCCTAATGTCTTGATGGAGTCACTGAGGAATTCTTAAGCACTGAGGTGATGAGATTAGATTTTCAGTATTCAATACCAGTTCATGCTGTTCTCAATAAGTACACGATGTGTCTACGATGTCTGAAATACTATGGGAAGCCCAGGTCGTATAATGGTGATTCGCATGGAGGAGTCCCTGATTTCAAAGCTTGGGATTCTAGTGGGGACCTAGTGGGAAAAAGGACAAATGAAATAGTTATGAATTTTAGGTGAGTGCTCTTGAGACTGGAGGCTTGATTTGGAAGCTTACAATTTCAATGTCTGCCTACACCTGTCCCACTGGGCCATGATGTTCCTGTCCTAAGTGCAAACTTCAAATACTGAGTAATCCCTCAGTGATAGCCCCATAACCTCATCCCTCCTCCTGCCCAAATACTTTTGATACTTTCTCTCTTTCTGAACTGTGTATCTTAGCTTTCCCTTTAGACTCTTTCCATCTTCCTTTGCCTTGGGTGAGCCTTGCCAACCACACTCCACTGTCTCTCTAGCTTCAGGTCCAATGAAATCATATCTTCCCTATGCCCCGGGCTTGCTCCTGGGCTCCTTCTCTAGGAGTGAAGTTAAGAATACAAGGAGATCAATGAAGGTAAAGGGAATGGAGAAAAGAGATCTACTGACAGACATTTAAGAGGTAAAGATGATCTGGTTTGGCAATGGATTAGTAACAGGGGTTGGGGAAATAAGACTGAAGACATTTTCCAGACTGGGGGGATTGGATGACTGAATGTAAAGGGTGACTTTTCATTTAATTATGGACTATAAAAAGGAGGAGAGTTGAGAGATGTACGTGGAATAAGGAAATGATGATTTGGGGACACCGGGTCTGCTGTGCCCAAGGGACTCCCTGTAAAGGTGTACAGTATGTGATCACCACCTTCCTTCTTGTGTACCCCTCAACCCTCTTCTTTCTCGTACTAAGGACTGTGACAGCAACAGCTGGAAGAGAAAAAGAGAGGTTGATATTTCCAATAGAATCAAAGCATTCAACTATTTATGGAGTCCTAGAGAATTTAACCTGAAATGCTAATAGCTCATTAGAGCTAAAACTTTCTTTTGAGATCTAATTATCAATGAGTTATTAATTAGGGGTAATGTTGCTCTCCATCCATATGGATCCTTCAAAACTGACTGTGTAAGGAATTTTCCACCTGGATAGTCACTTTGATGAACTTCACAAGCCAGATGGGATGGGGGAAAAAACTAGCGTGAGTAATAGGAAAACAATAAATCACATCAGGGTTTGTCTTGATGCCTATCAGTGTGAATGGACAAGAGGAATGGGGAGCACTTAGGTGATTTCCCCCCACCAGCACTCCTGCTGTTGGGGATCCTCAAACTTTATCCAGGCTTTTTTGTAGAGGAAACAGAGGAAGAGCTACTTTTCTGCCAGCAGGCTTGGGATAGGGGGAGAGAAATGAACCCTTTGAAAGTATCGACATTTGCCTTCTTGACTGGCAAATTCATTTCAAAGTATGTAAGTTTTCTCTTGTACTGTATGGGGTTGATAAGACTTTTATAAAAGCTGTAATATTACTTACTAGAGGCACAATATATTCATCAACTGATGTTCAAGTTCTGGAGATTCTTATGTCAATCTTATAAATACAAGACTAATATCAGGAATCAACCTCTTGAACAATCAGAGAAAGACCTTTTAAATAGAGTTTCTTTTGGTTCCTGTTTGAGAAAGAGCAAAGGAATACCATCTTCTTTAGGCATAACTGTAACTCATGTAAACTTGGTTCTTGGCAAAAGCCAGAAATTCAAATGACTCTAGAAGAACTGTTTTAGTCATAAACATAAACTATCTGTATCTTAGTCATAAACATGGCTATCTGTATCTCAGAACTAAATGCCTCAAACAACCACATACAACTTCCTGAGTGCTGACACTCAATCTCTAGCCAGCGTTGAGTTCTAAACACAAATGTTTTCATTAGCTGTCTTAACTCCCCCAGAGAGAAACAGTGCAATTATCCCCATAATGTGAAACATTATAAAAAAGGTCAAGTGAGTAGCCCCAGACCCCCGGTGACACAGCTGGCTCCCTGGAATATTAAAGCATTGACTTTCCAGTCCAACACTTGGCCCAACAGCCCAAAGGTACCTGTTCTGTGCTCATTTCTGTGAGCCTCTTTTGATCTGTAACTATGGAATCATCCTAACCCGAGGAAAAGAATGGCAGTGAGGAGTGGACAGAGAGATTTGGTGTCTTGACTGAGCCTTTAGTGAATATGCGACTGCGCAGCCTTGACTCGGATTGACAGCTTTGCTTAACATGTGAGGAAAGAGAATCCTATGGCTTTACTGGAGTCTTCAAACTCTGTGGCTGGAGCTCATCTTTCTCTTTCATCCAGACCCATATAATCAGTGTCCACTTCCTACACAGCCGCCGGCTCTTCCTGTATTTGTCCAGCAAGGAGGAGCCAGTGCAAGTTTAGAGCAAGGAAATGACCTAACTAAAATAGTATTAGACATGAAATCTAAAATCCAAAGCCCTATTCTTCCCCTCCCCCCCATAGCTGGCCCCAACTCCCCCGTGTCGTCTCTCACGCTTCCATCCGTGTGGGATGCCCTGCTTCTCTAGTCCGCCTGGGCTTCTTTATGAACGCTCTCTCTTCTGTCTAGAAGGGACCTTTCTCCATAGAAAGATCACATGTGTTGTCTTCCTTGATAGACTCACTGGGTAGAGAGAAACCCTTCCCTGAACCCACTTGTATCACTTTTTTACAGTATGTTTTATTGTATGTTACCATGTTACAGTTCCCTGCTTGGCAGTAAACTTCTTATCTAGAGCCACATAATAAATGATTTATTTTAGCTCTATCTTCCACTCATCCGGGCATATCATGTGGAACACAGTAGATGCTTAGTAAATTTTCCTTCGTGTTTAACATTCCTCATGTGCTGAATCCCGTCTGCTGCTCTGAGTTGGCAGAAGTCTCTAGAGCAGCGAGGTCTGTCTAGATCCAACACATCAATCTGAGCCCTTATCCCTATCCAACAGGCTCAGAGAAGTACGCTATATCCTGTCCTATCATATTATATAGCATACCATAGCCTAACATGTCATGAAGGAATTTGAAGTCAAGGAATGAGATAACTGGTGAAATGGTGAGAGTCAGATGAAAGGGAACACAAAGGGGAGAGGCAGACAGGCTAAGCTCCCTGCATTACGCAGGAGCGGTGTTCATGGGGGTACTGCTGTTCTCTGTGATGGGCAGATAAGCTACAAAAAAAACCCAAGGCTGTCATGCAGGAAAAGTCGACCAATTCAGGCTCTTTGAATGATTAGAAAAATGGCCCTGATAAACACTGCTGGGATAGGTTAATCTAAAGTCTCTCTCTTTCTCTCTGTCTCTGTCTCTCTCTGTCTCTCTGTCTCTCTCTCTCTCTCTCACACACACACACACACACACACGCACGCGCGCACACACACGCGCGCGCACACACACACACACACACCCACCCAGCATCCTTTTCCTGCCTGATTCCAGTACAAACTCACAGACAAGGTTGGAGACAGGGCTGAAAGAGAACATCTGATGCAGAAATTAATCAGATGGTCCATGTGTATTTAGATTACTCTCATAATTGGAGAAGCAATCTTAATAGTTTGAACATAAAGCCGTACACAGGGATAAATTCCCACCTTAGCTTTAGTTAATTTTATGGCATTAATTTGAAGAGCCAATGTGTTGTGTCTACTTCATATATTTAAAAACATATTTGAGAACACAGAGTAAAGTCCAAATATCCAGTAAGGTTATTGGAATAAAAATACATCAAAGATGTAAAAAAAAAAAAAAAGTAGTAGGAAACAAAATCTTTATTTCCATGATACAATCATTTAATGACTTTGAGCTTCCTGGCAACCAGGATACAAAGGGAAACATGGGTTTACATAGTTCTCCTTAACGACGAATGCAAATCCACTGTGAAAATAGATGAAATACCTTTTCTAAGAAATGAAAGAACATCGACTTTTTAAGAGAGAGAAAATGTATCCTAGTACTAAATTCTAAAATGAGTTTATGGTGGGGAACCCGACTTACATAGGATAGTACAAACGAAAGGCTTGATGCCAGTGACAACAGTTCCACAAGAGAAGGTAAATTAGGTTGGAAATTTCTCTTTTGGTCAGGACTTCATGCTGAGTGAAATACACCAGACACAGAAAGAAAAAAACCTGCATTATCTCACTTATATGTGGAATCTACAAAGAGTTGATTACAGAGAAGCAGAGAGCAGAAAGGAGATAACCAGAGACAGGGAGGTGGGGAACATGGGGAGATGTTGGCCAAAGAGTATGGAGTTAAAGTTAAAGTATAAATAAGTCTGGAGATCTAAGGTGTAGCAGGCTGACTAGAGTTAATAATATTGTATTGAATATTGGACAGTTGATAAAAGGGTAGATTTCTGGTGTTCTTACCCCCTCACAAATAAGGTAGCTATGTGACAAGATGTGTTTGTTAGTTTGCCTGTAGTAATCCTTTCATTATTTGTATGACCATCAAATAATCATGTTATATACCTTGAATATAAAGCATTTTTATTTTTTAAAAAGGAAAAAAAACCTATACTTTCAAATGCTCCCTGTGTGCTAGCTGTCTCCTGTCAAAAGCATGGTGCCCTTATCACATCACATTCATTCATTAAAATATGAGTTGGGTGTTATTAGTCTCATTTTTTCAGGAAAGAAATTTGTTTTTCAATAAAAGTAAATAACACATTCCAACAGGGCTGAGTCCGGGTTTAAACCCAGGTCTGTCTGACTCCCATTCAGTGATCTTACCACTGCACTCTGCAAATAAAAACATCTTGGTTCTTTATATAGGCATGTTATTAAAGAGAACATCAGTACAAATAATTGGACTGGGGTTGAGGATGGCCCAAGTTAATAGCTACAAACATGTGTTACGCTATCACTACAGAGAGGCGAAGAGATGTGCAGATTCAGGACACGAGTTAATCAAGTCCAACTGGTCTTTGTTAATGAGAGGGTACCATAGCAAAATTAAGTCCAAATGGAATGATCCTTAAGTAACTTATAATATAACTTTGTGCAACATTTCTCCTTTTCCTATGTGAGGGGAGGATATAGCAAAGTAAGATTGGGTATGGTATCCACTACAGATCCTAGAGAAGGGGGTAGTTTACAACCCAGTATCCTAGTGGACAATAGGAAAAGGCAGAGAGAGAGAGGGAGGTGTGGCTCCGGCCTGGGATTAAAGAGGGGACTTTGTTGTAAAGAACCTAGGACATGGAAAAGGTGAAAGGAAAGAGCTCTTTTTTTTTCTCTTTAAATATCATCATAACTAAAAAGAAATTCTGGTAATAATACTTATTACATAATAACAAGTGTTACATTTTGAGTTCCTTCTCCACACTTGAAGATGCCTGAGGTCTGCATTTAACATGTAGTTTAAGCTTTGTGGTTTCGTGGGGACCTCTTCATCTCCAGGTCCTTGTGGCATTATGCCAGCTACTGAAAATCACACCAATGCAGCAGAAGTGAGAAGCGTTGGTGGCTTTAGTCACTTTATAAAAAGTCACATTGAATGAATCGTCTTTGAGCCCCTTCCAAGTGAGTATCAAGTGTCGAGTAGTATTGAGTCTTAGAGTAAGGTTCACACAAATATGAATACAATGATCCCTCTTGCCTTTAAGGAGCTTGGCTGAAGTCAAAGAGACCAAAATGTCAACAAATAAAACAAGGCAGTGAGAAGAGGCCAATGAGGATCACTTTTTTTTGCCCGGTGATTATGAATTAATCTTTATCCAGAAACTTCCTCTGACATATCATCCTACCCAAACAAGAGACAGAGGGGAGTATTTAAGAGTATGGACCCTAACACCATCCTGCCTCTGTGAATATTCCGATTCCACCCAAACTTATTAACTGAGTGACCATTAACTCCTCTGTGCCTCATTTTTTTCAGTCATAAAATGGGAGTAATAATAATACTTACCTCAGAGGGTTGTTAGTAATAATAGTACTTACCTGACAGGGTTGTTAGAGGAATAAACTAACATTGTAATATATTTGGGAGAGCACTTAGTATATACAGCAATTGTTGCTCTGAGGGAACGTTAGCTATTTTTTCTCAGACACGCATGTTGTTAAATACTGTCATTCTAGGTGTGCTGTGTTGATAGACATACTCTTCAGACCCTTTGGGGGGAGAACAATTTGTCTCTAAAACGTCTGTCTGGTTGAGTGGCATCATTCTGGGCAAGAAAATGTTTGCAACCATAGTGCTCTGGGTCAAAGCCATCATTTATACTACAAGCCAGGCATCATTCAGGGGCACTGGGGATGTGTCACTGGAGAGAACAGACAGAAATCCCTGCCTGCACAGAATTTACACTCTAGTGAGGAGAGTCCGACAATAAATATAATTCTAAAAGTACATTTTATAATATTATAAAAGGTAAAAACTCTGTCAATAAAAGAATAAAGAAAGCTTACTGGTATGAAGAACACATGTTTAATTTTAATTAGAGTAGTCAGGGTAGGCCTGAGGCACACGGTGACATTTGAACAGGGTCTTGAAGGAAGTGAGGGAGTGAGGGAGCACGGTGGCTGGGGGAGGGGACAAATCCAGGCAGAGAGGCCAGCATAAAGGCCCTGAGATGGAAGTATACCTGTCCAGGAAACCAGTCTAGGAATACTGAGGAGGCCCTGGTGGCAGGAGCTAAGTGAGTGAGGTGGGGGAAGTAGGAGCTGAAGTCAGAGAAGGGCAGATCATGTGTTCTCCTTCTGGGTCATTCTAGGAACTCTGGCTTTTGTTGTCACTGAGGGTTTCGAGGATGGGGTGATATGAGTTGCCATAATGTTTAAAGGAATTGCTCTGGCCGCTGTGTGGAGGAGAGCCCACAGGGCGGGCAAAAGTAGAAACAGGGTGAGGGTAATCAAAGTGAAGACATGATGGTAGATTACACCTGGGTGGTGATAAGAGTGGAGGTGGTAAGTAGTTGAATTTTGGACTCATTGTGAAAGTAGAGCTAAAAGGATTTCCTGATGGATTGGATTTGAAATGCAAGAGAAATAGAAAGGTCAAGGATAACACCAAGGTTTTAGGCCTGATATGAGTCAGACTTCAGTTGGGACAGGACCCCCAAAGGGTCAGGGAGGTGGAGGGAGGAATTTCAGGATTTCAAGTTTGGGAATGTTAAGTGGGAGGAGCCCTGTAAGCATCCAAGTGGGCCTTGCCTGAAGCCTGAAGTTCAGGGGAGATGGCCCAGCCGGAGGTAAGATTTCAGAGTCATTACCATACAGGTGGTAATTACTGCCACAAACAGGATGAACTCACCATGGGAGTGAGTGTGGATAGACAAGAGAACCAAAGTCTGAACCTCGGGTACTCACTCCACTGCTCAGAGGCCGGGAGAAGAAAAGGGACCAGGAAGGAAGACTGACAAGGAGCAAAGGTTAGGAACAAAACCGTGAAAATAAGATGTGGTGGACGTCAAACTCATTTCCAGGAGGAGAAAATGATCAGCTATCAGCTGATAGCTCAAGTGGGGTAAAGACTGAGAGACCTTTTGACTCGGGAGTTTGATCTCCATAAGAAGAGGACTGGTGACATGGGCAAAGCAAAAGCCTGGCTGGAGTAATGAGAGGACAGAACCTGGAGACAGCTTTTCTCAACATATTTTAAAAGGCATTTTGCTGCAGTCGAGCTAAAAAAAAAAAGACAAGTGGCTGGTGCGGGAAGTGGATTCAAGAGGGAGTTTTTTGTTTTTAAGATGGGACACATAACATGATTTTATGTGGAAGGAGATGAGCCAATAAAGGGAGAAAATTGATGATGTGAGAGAAGAGAGATCTGCTAGAGCACTTACTGGTTGGATTGACCCCTGTATGTTTCTGTGCAGCAGAGAGCCAGGAGAGGAAAGAAAAAAAAAAAAAAGGCCTATAAAACAGCAAGCAGTTCATAGATGAGCTTCTCCCTGAAATTAGAAACCAGGCTTTCACCTGCATGAATGAAAATTCCATGAAATAAGCCATTTGTTGAATGACTACTAGGACACTTACGGTGACAGATACCTTGCCTACATTATCTAAAAGCTTATTATCCGACTTTCAATATCAGTATCATTATTACTACACTTGTAGATGAAGAAAATGTCACTGGGAGCTAAAGCAGCTTCCCCAAAGCCACACTGAGCATATGTTTAAAAGTCCACAGTTCATGGTACTCTCTTCCCTGCTGCTGAGGCTTCCTTGAAGGCTGAGGGCCTTCATCTTCGTAACCCCAGAGACGGGCTCAGAATTTGGCAGAGGCTCACATTCCCGCGTGCCCAGATGCACTGCGGACTGCCCTGGGTCCGCTTCGTTGCCTTCCTCGGAAGCATCCTTTGGAGGACGTTCACACCAGCCAGCCTTCTTTTCACTGGTTGCAGCAACTCAAAAAAAAAAAAAAAAAAAAAAAACAGACTTTCAAAAAATGACCGAAGGGAAGTCAGAATGAGTTAGTTCCAAATCCTCAGCCCCTAGGTGAGGCCGTGCCCCACAGATTTTACGAAGCTGCTTTTCTGACGCGTCAGGTACCTGCCCCCAGGCGAGCCGTCGGGAGCAGGTGAGGCGTGGTCACCTGGAGTTTCCCAGTAGAAACTCCAAAGCGGGTGAGGAAATCATCACCGGAGGACGTGTACCCTCCCGCCCTTCGTCCAGACCGTAAAAAAAAAGAAAAGAAAAAAGAAAAAGAAAGAAAGAAGAAGAAGAAAGGAACGAAAAGAATAAAGAAAAGGAAAGGAAAGGAAGCGAAGGGAAGGGGAAAAAAGAAAAGGAAAAGGAAAGCCTGCCACAAACGTCTCCAGTGCGCTGCTGTAAAGGCGGCTTTGCGGACTGGCGCGGGGTGATGGGGCGAACAGTCGGGCTCCTCCAGCGGTAGTAAAAGCCCTAACTGTAAAGCGCCGTAAGCTGGGCGGCTCTCTGACTTACTGCCCCATTTCGCTGGGTGCCCCGCGCGGTGGTTGCGCAGGGGCCGGGGCACAGAACCGTGGAGCGCGGAGCTCACCACCGCGGCGGGAGGGGGACCGCACAGGGTGCCGCGGCGCACCGAGCGCGCCTTCCCGCCCTGGCCGCGGAGACCCGGCAGTGCCGACGCGCCAGGTGAGGAGGGGGCGGCGGCGGGCCGGGAGGGGTGGGGCGCGCCGGCTGCGGGCGTCCGGGCCGCTCCCCGGGGGCGCTGCCTCCCCCGCGCCGAGTTGGTCGCCGCCGGTTGCGCGGCGGAGGGTTGGGGGCGGAGAGGAGGCAGTGGCCGCCCGGGCCCAGGAGGGGCGCGCTGACTGCGCACGGCGAGTCCGGAGTGGCCGGACGGTTGCGGCTGGAGCTGCGTCTGGGCCCCGCACGGGGCCGGATATCGGGGGTCGGGGGCCGGGGGCCGGAGGGAGGGCAGGGGTCGGGGGCCAGGCGAGAGGGCGACGGGGCCGGTGGAGAGCCGCAGCTCGAGGAAAGATGAGACGGTGAGTGGGTGCCGGGGACGCGGAGTTGCTTTGCTTCTCTTGCAGGCTCTGGGGACAAAAGCCCGGACTGGGGTTAGCGGAAACCTGGCCGAGCAGCTTTGGGGGGCCTGAACCCCGGGTGGTGACTGGACCCTACTGGCGAGCATCCTGGGGAGGGAGTGTCGGGATAGGGGGAAATCTCACGAAGCGATTGTAAGGAACGGGCGAGATCTGGGGGGACCGGAGGCAACTTTCCAGAACTCTGGAATGACCGACGAGAGAGGGATTGGGATCTGCGGTGGAAAGCTGCTTTGTCGCGGTGCGCGGAGGAAAGAGAAGGTCTGCTGCTGGATGGTGTGGGGCGTGGGATTCGGAAACGACCCCTTCCTACCCCCAAATATCTGGCTAGCTGCCCTTCTGTGATTCCACTGTTTCAAGAGTGCGGCTCACAAGTTTGAGCCGCGCAGAACCTCAGATTCCGACTTGGCTTTGGATCCCCCAAAGTTTGTGATATGGCGGTCTCTGTACCCCAAGAGATAGAGGCTGCAGGCGTTGGGGAATTTTCTGAACCCCCGTTTCAGCCCGCGTCGGGCAGGGCTGAGGCGCAGCTGAAATGTTTGCTGGTGCTTTCAGTAACTTAGCACTAGCAGTCATCACTTATTGAAGCGCGGAGGACCTGGCTAACTCCCGCCACCGCCAGGAAATTAAAAGGCTGACAGGCTGTCCCTTCCAGGGTAGAGGTGTCCTGTTTGCTAGAGCTTCTGAAGTCCAGCCGGCTTCCAAAGCCTGCGCATCTACCTTTCTTATGTAAAAGAAGGAACTCTGCCTGCAGCCTTTTAAGTTGGTAGACTTGCTGGGGGCTGGAAATACTCTTGGCTGGCCCTGCCCTGATCCCTAGAAGTCTTCCTTGTGCAGCTCTGAAGTAGCTCTCAAGAGTTCTAGAATGCAAGACTAGTCACTGCCAAACGCGCCTGGGAGTGGAACTCGGAGAGGAGTTGCACAAATGTGGATTCCTTTCAGTATAAGTTTTTTTGTCAGCCATATTTCCCTTCATTCTAGAAATGTGTAAGTTGCAGATACTTTCTTTCAACTATTGGAGTGTAACTTGAAGCATCCTAGTTTGGCTTAATTGAGGTGTTTGAGATCCGTCCCTGAGATTCAGACATTATTGGAGTTCAGCTGGGAGAGATCCAAATGAAGTTCAGTTTCAGAGGGTTAAACTTTTGCCCCGAGTACACTTGAATTCTTGCTTCCTGGTAGGATAGCAACAGAGTAGCTGGATTTGGGATAAATAAACCTCTAGAGTTGCCCACTATTTTACCAGAATGGCTATATCCCTGGTACCATTGCCCTCAATTGTGTAAATATTTGTTTGAATAAAGAGCTGAGTTCTTTGAAAAGTAACAGTTGTGTCTATTCACGTTTCCCTTTTCATACCCTGCACTTAGTCCTTTAAAAGTGTTTCTTTTTCACTTTACATTTTTAATGTACAGACATTTTGAAGTACAAGCGCTGTATGTACTTAAGAAACTCTGTAAAGTCCTGAAAACGTTTAAAATGGGTGTTTCCTTCGACTAGCGTAGCCTTCACCTTCTGAGACCCAGAGGTTTGCAAATCTCAGCCTTTCTCACCAGTGGGAAAATGAGATGTTTGGTTAAGAGGAGTAATGATTGCAGTTTGCAGCCTTCAGTCTGTCTCACGAAGCTGGTAGCTGCTGTTCTTTGGGCAGAGGACTGACCGTAGGGGGTGTCTCTGTTTGAAGTGGTGGAGGAAAGATACTTGGGAAATTGAGCTAAGAGTTTGCTAACCCCTATCTTCAAGAATCTAGACCAAAGCCAGAACTCATTAGCAACCTTTTCAGAAACATCTTATTTACTGGCTTTTGCACAAGAGAGGAAAGAAAAAGCCAAACTGATCAAAGCAAACCACTGGTTTTCCTTCTCTTCAAAGTGCTGTTTTGAAGTCTGTAAGCCAAGAGTTGATTCTGGAGCATACTGGGGAAGATCCTGTGAAAAGCGCAGATGAGGTTATGATTTTGTGTGCTAGTTCTCAACCCTTTGCAGGGAGGCCTGCTATGAATGATTTGTAAAGGCGGAGCTTTGTACTTCTTTCAAGTGGAATACATGTGCTTTAAAAATCTCACTGTTAGGTCTTGGTGTGCTTGACTTATTAACAATGTATCACCCATGTGAAACAAAAACAACTTTTGAGTGATGTGCCTTATTTGCAAGCCCCAATACCCATTACAGCCATGGTTCTCTATTGAGGATGAGGGGAGATTTTGCACGCCCTCCCCCGACCCCCAGGCAGGAGAAATTGGCCAATGTATGGAAACTTTTTTTGGCTGTTCCAGCTGGAGGTAGGGAACATCCCTGCTTGCCAGCTGGGCTGCATCTGGTGGGTAGAGGCCTCAGCTGCTGTGTAATATGCTACAGTACACAGAACACACCCAAAGAATTCTTCAGCTCCCAAATCTAGAGAACTGCTCTAGAATAATACTCTAAAATACTAGCTCATTACCTCATGGGCAAATGTTAATAAGATTAAGGATCTTAGTCTACTTTGGCTCTTCAGGAAACCAACTGTGTTCTAGTTAAACACAAAGAGACCATGTCGTAGAATCCTTTTCGTCAGCACCAGATTCTTTCACCCTTGGCATTAAGAGCCTCAGTATACCAAAGATGTGAAGGAACTTGTGTTCACAGACAACTTGGAGTTCATTTAAAAATCACAGAATTTGGGAGTGTTAGGGCACAAGGGAGCCTCAGAGATAACCAAGTTCAACCTTCTTATTTTATAGATGTGAAAACAGAGATGTCCAGAGATTAGTGACTCATAAGGTCTCAAGTGAGTTTGTGGCAGATGTAGTTCTGGGTATAACCCAGAATTAGAGAATTTAGAAATTGATATTCAAGCCACTGTAATAAACAAACAAACAGACCAAAAAACTCAATCCTGGACCTGACCCGTCGTGAGAGTTTGGAGTTTAGAGGTACCATTCTCCATGAGGAAATAAATAAACCCTTGACTGGAGGAGAGTAGCGTCAGCCATGGAGGCAGTGGATCAGACTCTGGGTGTGCTGGCCCGAAGAAGGAAATCATTCCGTTGTGTGACCTGTGACACTCCACATGTGATGCTTGCACCGTCCTTCCCTCGGCAAAGTGGGCAACAGATGGTTTCACAAACACAGCAGATGCTGCTTTTGAATCCAGGTACAAAACAGAACATTTGAGATTTTTGGTCCCTCCCTGCCTTATGGGTTAAGAGTAGAGTATATGAATGGATAGAGTTGTCTTGGACAAAAGGGAAATGAGAGTGGCCTCCTGAGTATGGGGTTTAAAAAGACACCTGGTATATAAGGAAATGAGCACACATGGGGGCAATTTGGGGGGAAATTCTCATGATGAATGGCTATCTATGATAACTGTGATTGCACAGGGCTTGGGTTAGGAGCTCGGCTATCCTTTGGGCAAGTGAGACAAAAGAATCCTGGAAATAAAAAGAAATCCTCTTCTCCGACTCCTTTGCCCATGATGCACTCAACTTGCCTGAATAGTGCAGGACCTGCAAGTCAAATCTAACTCCTGTGCCATTGTGCTTTCTTATACCCCCATCTCTACCACTCCATCTGTTTACCTAATGGGGAAGAACACGATAGTAGCATAAAGCTATTGTTAATTTCCTAGGAGAGTTTAAAAAGGAGGGCATTTGTGAATGGCTGCTTGTATAAAGGTGTTATCTCAGTGAGCTTGGAATTATCAGAAGAGCCGTGTCCATATGGCCTGATCAGTGACAAACATTTGTATGCTAACATTTACATTTCGACGTTTAGTCATTAGGCTTGTGATTACGGATTCTAGTTCTGTGTGCTAAGTGATCCTGCCGTGGTAGTTAATAATGCTCTAGTTTCAGAGGTTTGGGCATTAGGAAAACTTTTTTTCATATGCCTTTCTTGGGAGAGGTGGGAATTCTGAACTGTGCTGAGGTAAGTTGTTCTTATTTCAACAGCGAGCCAGTGGGTGCACCTCAAGGCCAAGCACACAGTAGAATATTTAGAAATGATTTGAAAGTGAGGACTTTTTAAAGGGGTCTGCTGCCTGCAGGTACCACAATAAAGAACAGTAGCAGCCCCTCCCATGATCCCCCTTTTTTATTTTTCATTTTTTTCAGACGATGGGAGGAGAAGATGTTTTTTATGTTGTTTTGTTTTAAATAACTGTTGCTTGGAAATATTTATTGGCATTGAGTAACATGACTCGTCTTTTGAAAGTGAATGAGACCAAATACGGTAGCTCAGGTTGTCAGATCTCTTCAGGATAAACAGAGAAGAACTTGTCTCCATCACACAGGATTTGAATCTTCTAGGGGTTAATTTACACACAGTTGTTTTCATGATATTTAGGGATGTTTCTGACATGTGACTATAGCTGTAGCAGCTAATGGTCAATAATAGAAAAGAAACCCAGGTTTAAAAATCATTTTATTGAGATGTGACAGGAAAATCAGGGATTGGAGAAGCTTGCTATACAAAGAAACAGATAAGATCTAGAGTGCAAGCTGTCACATGGAAAAGTTTTTGAGAGTTTTTTTTATAAGAGACGTTTTGGTTAGTGTGTAGAAGTTGATTTATTAGACAAACTGCTTTTTCTTACTTTACAAATTAAGGGAAAGGAAAAGTTTGTGCATGCCAATATTTAATATCATTACCTCAGGCAGGGTCGGCCTTTTCTAAGACTTGCTGCTAATTCTGGAGTTCTGCGGAAATTAGTGTTGATCATCTTGGAATATTTGGTTTGCACATTGTGTGTGACTTCTCCAGATGGCAGTATGCTTGTGGAATTAGCATATGGAATAGAAAAAGGCTAAAGGTTACAAGATTTTTCTTAGATGTATTTCTTGACCACTGTAGTACTAAAGCAAGGACAGTTAAAGCAAAGGAAAGCCTGCTCCTGTGTTCTTTCGACTAGTTCAGACCCAGCATGAATAGTGCTTCAGAGCCAATAGATACTCAGGGGAGACTGGGAAGTGATGTCTGGCTGCCACGCTGCTAACGTCATCGTAGAAGTAGGTTTTCGAAAACAACTTAAGATTTTTTAAGGAAATGGCAAGCTATGGGAGTGCAGAGCAAGTATTTCTTATACATCATGCTGAATCAAGTACCCTGATATTGCATTAACATAGCTCTGACTGGGCCTTTTTCCCACTATGTTATGCTGAAACAATGTACCATGCCCTTGGAATGTCATGGGCAACAGCGTGGGGGCAAGCTTTTCCCAGTTAGGTCGCTGCCACCTTATCACTAAAACATGTTTCTGTTCTGTGGTCATTTCCATTTCCTGCGTTGTAGAACTGGCACTCCTGTGTTACTGAACCAGCATCTCCGTGAGTCTAGAAAGCTGGAGCAGGAAGAACACCCAGGTCGCCCTTACCATTTTAAATATGGGAAGCCTCTGCTAAGACAAGGTGAAGACAGGCAAAGTGACTTGCTCTGGCTCCTGCTTCTGCTGGAGATTTTGGCAGAACCGGGACTAGGACGGGTCTCCTGACTCATGCCCCTGGCAGCCTGTCCAGTGTTCTCTGTACTAGATTGGCCATTACAAAAAAAAAAAAATAACATCCTAATGAAACCATTTCCTTTATTAGGTCTTTTGGTCACAGTTATAAACAACAGCATTGATTAAATTGAATTTAGTTAGTTGATTATGGATCTCTGCTGGTTCAAGTCCTTTCTCTTTCCCTCCCAAGCAATAACTGGTCTTTATTTATTATTATAATAAAGCAGTGTCTTATAATACCCACTCTACGTAATCAACCATTAAGTAATGAGGAGATGGTGTCATGACCATTTCATTTTGTTTACTTTATGGCATTTTTGAAATCCATCTGCTCAGTTTTTGAGTTGAAGGGAAAAACACGACTTTGGAAGATGTGGTTACCTTGTGTTTGTTTCATCTCTCCTAAGCCTACTTAAGCTCTGACTATTCCCAGTTCATAAATTTTGGGTAAGAGAATGGGGAATGTAGTGTTTGGGGATTTAGGGAATGTTACTTTGGAAGATTAAAAGATGACTCTTAAGAGATTGCATTTTGATCAGTAGACTGGAATGTGGACAGGGTGGTAAAAAGATCAAAGTTTGGTCCCTTAGACTCTCAGCTTCCAGTTCAAGTCCCTAATGGTGGTTTCAGGATCAAGAGAGAGCATCTTTATCCCAATATGATCCCAAGGTCAACATCTTTCTTGCTTGGAATTGGCCTTGAGTTGAAGGATGCTTTTTCCTGGAGGACCCCCTACTTTGGGACACGAATCTGAAGTAAGCTGTGCGCGCGCGCGTGCACACACACACACACACACACACACAGACATGACCCCCAGTTTAGCTATTTCCCGAGTCCCCCCCACTTCTCTGGTTTTATCTTCACTATGGTGATAACATAACAGAGGAGGACTCTTCCAGGTTTATAGTCAGAATCATTCAACCCAGGAATGAATTATACCAACGATCAGAAAAAAGAAACATCTGGAAACATTGGATTTGGGGGGAGGGGAGATTTCAGGAATCTTCATCCTGACCTGAAACTGTTTTAGGATTCTATAAAGAACTCTGAAAAATATGAGTCTAAATTTCTTCTAACTCTCTCACTTTCAAAGAGGGAGGAACCTAATTTATCTATAAAGCTTGTCAGTCTCTCTTAGCACAAATCTGTAATAAGGCATGTGTGTGTGTGTGTGTGTGTGTGTGTGTTAAAGTATTTTTGAGGCTCACATTCTTCAAGATATAGCAAGGTTGGCAGTTTTTGTGAATACTTCTACATTTTAACTTTCTGAGGAGATGGTTCTTCTTTGGGCACACTTAGTGGTGAAATTTAGTTACTGCACCTAGCATTATCTAGCAAGCATTCTGAATGTAACCGCCTGACCCTTGGAATCTGGACAATGCATTTTTTTTTCAAATTTACCCCATGTGTTTAAAAAAATTAGCTTTTAAGAGCTAATTTTAAGAGCTTCAATATGATAGAGGGTTAATATTTCATACTTTAAAAAAATTAGGTAGAAGCCACTGATAGGACCCCACGATGCTTTGTAAAGTGAACCAGTGTTATTTTTAAGTCAATATTTGTTCATATATTTTTATTCATATTGATTTTCAAAATGCATACATCTTACCTTTTAAGTATTTTCTTATGGAAAATTTTAAGCGTACACAAAAGTTAACAGAATAATACAGTGAAGTCTCACGTACCTTCCATATGTGATCCTAAGCTTGCTTCATCTGTAGACCTTACTTCTTCCCCCAAAACATGGATTGTTATAAAGCAAATTTTAAACACTATACTATTTCGTTCATAAATAATTTAAAATAACTTGAAGAGATTAGGGCTTTTTAAAAATAACTATATTATTAGTACACCTAAAAAAATAACATTTACAATATCATCTATTTTCTAGTCACCGTCCAGATTCTTTTTATCTCATAAAATTTTTTTAATAATTGGACTGTTCAAAACAAGATTCAAATAAGGCCTATGCATTACATTTAATTGGCATGTCTCCCAAGTCTCCTTTAATCCAGAACAGCTCCCTCTCTTTCTTGTTCTTTTTTTTTTTCCTTTGCCATATGCTGGTTGAAGATACTGGGATGTGTTGTTGTTGTTTTGTAGCCTTTCCCATATTCTAGATTTAAGTGATAGCATCTCTGTGGTGGTTATTATATTTCCTCGGCCTTGTGTTTTCTGTAATCAGAGACAGCATGTTTTTAATTAGAGACCTTTCCTACCACGTCACTGTGTTGAGCTGAATTTATAATATATGTATGTAAATGTTTATTGCATTAATATTGTCTCTTTTTAAAAATATTGCTAAAGCTGCTTTAATACCGGCATGAACACTGATGTGAATCTAACCGGTAAAAGTCACATCTTGAGGATGTAGGTGCAAGTCAGGGGTTTTGTGGGTGGGAAAAGAATCTGAATGGCCCATCTGTGTTTTGAGGTTGTTTGTGCTTTGTGGTCTGCCTCCTGCCTGCCTTCCTCACCGGCTGGAGAGAGCCGTCACAGGAAACGTGCTGCCGAATTCCTTGGAGATTCTAAGGAATATTTCAAAGTTCGTACCAAGAAGTCTCATTGAAGGGACTCGCACAAATTTTTATTCAAATCCGCCTACTTGATGTTTTACTAAAACTCTTCGCTGCAGTCCTCTAAGATTTGTATTCCCATATAACCCTCTGGACTTCCAGAAAATAGCCTCTGATTCAGGAGATAAAGATCCTCATTTAAAGTAGGGCTATTGCTGTAGGTTGTGATTACTTTTAGGAACCTTGGAATACCGTGTGGAGTTCTTTTTTGGACAGAGCTTAGACTTCAGTACAGCGAGAGATGACAGAAGGGATCGGTGACGTGGGGTTAGCCTCCTTTATTGTGATAGGAAGGAGCTGGAACTCCTTCTAACTTTCTGTCCTCACTCCTTCCAGCTGCGTTACATGTCCTCATTACCCCTCATCGCTCACTGCTCCCATCTGTGCTCGGTCCTCCCTCCAGGAGTATTTGATGCTTCTGATCTTTCTTTAATGGTTTCCCTGACTACTTAGGTGACTCAAGAATATAATGTAGCCAAGCTTCAAAAGCAAAACCAAAGCGGACCAAGAGAGAAACTGTGTGATCGGTGTCCTGAGAAGTCATGTCAGCCATTCCATGGTCCTCACCTCTCTCCCCGGCCCGGCTGTGGGTCCCCCTGCCGGCCGGCCAATTGCAAGGGGGCCCTGAGTTGTCTCAGTTCTGGGGAGCCTTCCCTGGCAGTCCTGGCGAGCCTTCGTGTGTTTCCTGCTGCCGTGGGCATGTCTGTGTCATGCTTGTCTGTGAGGGTGTGGGTGCATAACTGCCCGCGGTTAAGATTTACAGCCACCTGTGAATGGGTTCCATCTGCAGAGACAAAAGAACCTCCTTACTCTGCCATTCAAAATACATTAATTCCTGTGTGACTGCTTTTTTTTTTTTGGATCTTACAGGAAAATGAAAATATCCTCCTTTGAGATGATCAACCCATGTGTGTGTGTGTCTAATGGATAATAATGATTTCGTTCAAATAGGCAGACCTTTTTTTTTTCCTTTTTTTTAGAGTTTATCTGTTTACCTGAGAGGGAGAGCAAGAGAGAGCACAAGAGTCAGAGGGAGAGTCAAACTCCCGGCTGAGCAGAGAGCCCAATGTGGAACTTGATCCCACAACTCTGGGATCATGACCTGAGCCCAAGGCAGATGCTTTGCCTACGGAGCCACCCAGGTGCCCCGAAATAGGCAGATCTTTAAATGACAAAGAACATGGTGCAAGGGGAGAGGAGTGGGAATCTACTGGCTGCTCTGTTTATTTGCAAAAAGAACAAGAAGGGTACTCGGTCTACTACTAGAGGTGTTTTTCTTGTCTGCACTGGGAGAGAAAAGCTTGAGTGAGGAGCAAGAGTTTAAAGGAGCAGAGTTTAGGACGTGGGATGAGGGAGTGGTGGATGAGGAGATGAGTGCTGAGATGATGATTTCGGGATGCTCGCCGACACTGTGTGTGGAGGGCCATCTGTGGAGCAGACAGGGTCTGGGGATATTTGCGGGGAGGAGGTGTTTGCCTGTGGGTGTAGGGCTGAGTGGAGAGGTGAGGCTTGTTTGCAGAGATGGAGGAGACCGAGAAGGATTTAGTGATGAAAGGAAATATTTGTTCAAAAGGAGGGTATGTTTGTGAAAGGGAGAGCGGAGAGCACTGATTTCAGTGAGGATGGTGTTTGGATAACAGAGGATGGGGGACGTGGGGGGAATGGCTGCTTTCGGGGCCCTGAAATAAGAATATGGCTAGAGAAGGAAGTGCTTGTTCCTGAAGCTTCTCGTTAGCCACTGCCCCCACCCCCACCCCACACATCATGTTTTCTTGTTGAGATTAGTGGAAAAAGAGGGAGGTTTTGTATCCATTGTTCTCCATTCTTAAGCTTGGAGTTTGAGGCTGAAATAGATTTCCCGGTTTTCCCTTTTCGTCCTCTCAAAGCTCCCCCTCCAGCCCCATCTGCTGCGGCAGGAATACCCCTCCTCCCTAGAATTCCTGTAAAGAATGGCACTGCTTCTGAGGGACTGCTCTACGCTGGTGTCTGAATTCAATTACATGTCATCAGTGCTTGCTTTATTTATAACCTCGCCATATTGTAAACATCAGCGCTGAAAGAGACCAGCCCCTGGACCACCAGTGTTCTGGAAGAGCTTTGAACACCAGCGTCAGCCGTGGTCTGCGACAGCAGAGGTGCCCTGAGCCAGCCCCCAATCTCCATGGGCCTGTGTAGGGCACAGTGGAGACTCAGACTTTTTAATAAGGTAGAAATTTTCATCGATACCTTCCTGATCTTGGAGGGTTATTATTTTTTTCTAAGTTTGCTTCCATAATCTACATCCTCACCTCTTCCCAGCTATATGAAGCAGTCTCCACTCTCCCATGGTCTGTCCTGCTCCGCCAGTCCTCCACTGATGAATCCCTGCTGTCCTGGGTGACCCTAAGAAGTGTCTGTGCATGACAGCGTCAGACGACAAGTAATGCATCATATAGTTAAGGACCCCTCCAAACTGTTTTGGGTTTCTGGATAACTGCATTTATATGGACCAGACTGTAAGTCCTTCTCCCTTAACACAACACAACGCAAGGCAGTGCAATGCAACGCAACACACATTTTATGTTAATTTGTTTGTTTCTTAAAACTTACCTTTCTGAGTGTGTTTTCAGCCTCTTGAAACCTAGATCCCTCCAGCGCTGGCCATTGCAGAGCTGTAAAATCACAGCTGGTGACACAGTTTCAACGGGGTCAGCTTCACTGTATTGTTACTGAGTGTAAAGGGCACTGGAGAACCCTTGTTTCAAAACAGATGCCAGAACTGTGTCAGAGAGGAAAGGAGCTACCAAAAAACTTACCAACACGATCCTCGAGATTAGTTTTTCACATAATTTTCTTCTCTAGGGAAAAAGTGCTGTGAGTTTCTGTGCAATCTTCCGGAGATCTCTTCATGACTTCTGGCATTTTCTAATTGACAGTGAGCTGATGTACATTTCAGGTGATAAAATAATAGGAGCTCTGGGGGGATTAAATTTATGGATTGGAAAGTAAGCCCAAATGTTAACACACATTAACTTCTTTCCTGTTTAGACTTCCCAGTGTTGTCTTTTCTCTCGGACGGGCACCAGATGCCTTCTCCCCTTCTCCACGCCCATTCTGTGGATATGCATGTAATAGACACAGTTTCTAAAGCCCTCAGGACTCTTGCTTCTATAGTAACAACGCAGTCATTTTACAATTCCCCTAAGACTTCTTTTTGTTTGCATAAGATGTTTAGGAAACCCAAAATAAACACATCAGTGTAGACCCAGAAGCCAGGTTGGAAAAATGAGCCTTCCTCACCTGCCTCCCCTTTCACACATGTCAGTGCAGATCGCTCTCCGCCATGCCCTCCCTCTTTGACAACACTTGCCTTTTACCTGCCACCATCCTAGTTCTTACTCAGCTGTGGTCTCTGATGCATTCTGTTTGCAGTGTTCCTGTCCCAACAATCCTTCCCTCATTTCCAGGGAATTCATTAAACCCAAACTCTCCCAACTGGGTTCTCTACCTTCCCGCCTCTCCCCTCCTTGCTCACGATTTCATCCTCCTTCAAAGGACATGCTGATACCGTTCTCCGTCCTCCTGTGCTTTCCCCATTTCTAAACTTCCACTTATGCGATCTCACCTGCAGTGAAGAGAATACTCTGGAAGGAGGGAAGGAAGGACAATCTGCCATGATTGTCACGCCCAGGCTCAGAAAGGGCACCAGCTGATTCTTTACCTTTTGAGTTGAATTGATTGGTGGAATTAAAAGATACCAAGTTGAGACAAGTATACAGATGCACTCAGCTAGGGCAGGTAAACCAAACTTCAGGAAAATGAGTCAGTTCTATATTTGTATTTGGTGATAAATTTTTACATGTACAGCCAAATGTTTACATAACCTTAACAGACCCAGTGAGATTGAACTGAAAAACTAGCGTTTCAAACATGAATATCCCTTCAGATACTCTCTGGAACATTCTTCCATCCACATCATACTTGACTTTCCCCTACAAGTATGTATGTATGGGGGAGAAATGTTGCATGTTTCTCAAATATGGCTTCTTATTTGCAAATTTCCTGCTTGCCTCTTTCCCAGAGTCTATAAAGCTGAATTTTTCAGCAACTACTGTGTTGCAGTATTTTGGTATTGCATTTTGTTGGGCCAACCAAACTGTTTGAGGAAAGCTTGTGTGAGGAGGTGAGGCGTATCAAGGGTTAGCACCCTATAATGCAGTGAGAAGTCTGTAGTAGTTTGGTATTCTCTCGTTTTATTTCCCCAAATGAAGAAGGAAGAGAATTTGTTAGTATTTTATTTGGGTTATTAAGTAGCATTTGCAACTGTAAACAAGTTCAAATATAGTAACATAGTTTATTATCTGAAATGACATCATCATCTTAGATGGCTGAATCAAAAATTAAGCTTTTTGTTTCCCATACCAAAATAGAATTTATTTGCTTTATACATAGTGACCTGACCAGTTTTATTAGGAGAAAACAGAAAAACTATACTCTTTAAGAAAATCAAACTTTTAAACATCCATTTTTGACATGAGGTGTTAAACCCTTCAGCTCTGTGCTGTTCACAGAGTAAATATTTAAAACGCAGTGTTTGGGCTCACTGTTTAATTTTTGACTTCTACTTAATCACGTGTGCTCTGGCTTGCTTTCAGGATTGCTGTCTCTGCACATTGTGGGAATTCTTCTAACTTAGCTCTGTTTCCCATTTTATATACATTATCTTAAAAACCAAAGTCTCCCCACTAACTGACTTTAATTTTCTTCTTGTCTATTCTAATATCTCATGGATTTCCTTTTGTAGCCTTGTCTAAAATATCCTAAATTGTTGGAAGGTTGCTTTCCAATTTAAACCACTCTCAGGCTAGGCAAATGGCTGGGACCCTTGAGGGCATATCATATATGGTGGTGGAAAGGGGTAACGATTTAGATTACTATGAGAGAGAAATGCATCATTATTAAATACAGTTCATCTTAGCAGAGTTACGTACTAGACTTTTTTTTCAAAAAGGAGCATGATATAGAAAATAACCATAACTTTTTCCTTACACAATTTTTGTTATTAATTCCATCGGAGACAGGATATTTGCTGCATATGCAAGTAGCATAACCTCTGATGGGCTTGGGAGTTTGTTTATACCCTTAAAAACACGGAATTTTAGGTGTTGAAGTGGTCTTATGCTACCATCAGATAGTACTCATCAGATTCCCTTTCCTTCAGGGGACTAGACTTTGTTGTCATTTCTTTCCACCATGTTTTCCATAGACTCCCCACTCTCACTGGTTTTTTATCCTTTACCAGCGCATCAGTCAGTTTTCTGTAAAGGTACGTGTCACCCTGTATGGCAATCATTTGTTCATATGAGTGGCTTTCTCTTTGGATCATAAACTGTGTAAAGGCGGGAAGTGGTCTATGACCACATACTTCCCAGTGGCCAGCTGAAAGCCTAGTTTATGGTAAGAACTTAAGGAAGATTAACACCCTCGTAGTAGCTAACAACCCCCAAATCTCAGTGGCTTAAGACAGTCTTGGGTTGGCAAGGGTCCTGTTTCACGGTGTCCTCATTGAGGGGGATAGGCTAATAAAGTCTGGATAAACTTGGATGCATGCTAGGCATCTTGGCAAGGGGATGGAAAGAGTGAATCATGCCCCAGCCCTTCGTGTTTCAGCTTGGAACTGACATGTCACTTTCTCTCATAGTGTCTTGATCAAAGCAGGAAACATAGCCATACACGACTATGACCCTGGGAGCAAGAGCAACACCTCTTTGTTTCTGAGAAAAGAGAACAGGAATGTTCGCCAGTGCCACTAATACCTAAGTCAGTATCTGATACATGGTGGGCACCTGAGAACCATTGAATGAATGAAATACTTAGAACTTTCTGCTGGGATTTTAGATTTTTCAGCACAGTAAGCAGAACCACTTCAAATATATATACTGTTAACTACATTTTTAAAAATTAATTAATTTAATTTTTAAATATTTTTTCCGTGTAACAGTATTCATTGTTTTTTGCACCACACCCAGTGCTCCATGCAATATGTGCCCTCCTTAGTACCCACCACCTGGCTCCCCCAACCTCCCACCCCCCACCTCTTCAAAACCCTCAGATTGTTTTTCAGAGTCCATAGTCTCTCATGGTTCACTTCCCCTTCCAATTTCCCTCAACTCCCTTCTCCTCTCCATCTCCCCTTGTCCTCCATGCTATTTGTTATGCTCCATAAATAAGTGAAACCATATGATAATTGACTCTCTCTGCTTGACTTATTTCACTCAGCATAATCTCGTCCAGTCCCATCCATGTTGCTACAAAAGTTGGATATTCATCCTTTCTGATGGAGGCATAATACTCTAGTATATTTGGACCACATCTTCCTTATCCATTCGTCCATTGAAGGGCATCTTGGTTCTTCCCACAGTTTGGCGACCATGGCCATTGCTGCTATAAACATTGGGGTACAGATGGCCCTTCTTTTCACTACATCTATATCTTTGGGGTAAATACCCAGTATGTTAACTACATTTTTTAGAAGATGAGGATGCTAAAATTACTTTACAAGCTATGTTCAGCAGACTTTTGAGAATTGTCTTGTAATCACTCTGTTCACTTTACTCATATTAGGAAAGGCATTGTGCTTGATTTTCTAGTTTTTCAGATGCTTAGAGTATGGAATGGGTAAATTTGCATGATTTAATGCTATGCCTGAGCCATTAAGAAGAAGAGCTGGGGAAAATGTTAAAGTCGTCAAATATTTACATATTAAGTTAGTCTGACCAAGAAGCTTTTTTAGAAGAGTTAATATCTGGCTCAACAATTGGACAAGCGCTTCGGAAAAATGAGAACGTAATCGACTTAAAAGTGAAGTATTTCTAAGTACATTTAAGTTCTACTTTCTTAGCAAATTTCAGTGATGTAACAATGTTTTCAACTACAGTGTAGTGTAGTTTTGTACTAGATCCTCAGATACCCATCTTGTAGCTGAAAGTCTGTGCCAACTCATTTACAACTTGAACGTTCTCTCTCTCTCTCACACACACGCACAGACACACATACGTGTTTGTGAAGTGATGGATGTGTTAACTAACGGGATGGTGAGACGCCATTCATAACATAATGTACATTAAGTCACCATAGTGTCCATTTTAAATATCTTACAGTTTTATCTGTCAGTCATACCTCAATAAAGCAGAAATAAAATAAATATTTGGGTTATTCCCCGCCCCATAATAAATAGCACTGTAATGTCTTCATGGCCCCCTTTTTTCCTTGTTTCTTCAGTTAGAAAATATTTAACTTGAGGGAATTGGCCAAGGTTTGCTGAAATTTCAGCATGGCCGACCAAGCGGAAAGAAGTCTGTTGAGAACAGAGGGGAGCATGACTGGAGGTCATCTTGATTTCAGTCCTCCAAGGGGACAGAGGGAGGTGTGTCTGAAACCAGGCTTGTGTTGCTCTCAAGGTCATAGCTGGTGGTCATAGGCAATTGCTGAAAGGGATATTTGGCTTGGGAGCAGAGATGGCACTGACCCTGAAGACTGAAAGATCTGACAAAGGCCAGATTGTAGGACCAGATTCCATCTGGGAGGCAGTTCTAAAGGAGAGTCTCAATTTTTTTTTTTTTTTAAGGTCTGCTCCAAAAGATAATCATGGTTTTAATCCCTCAAGGCAGGAATTTGGGCTGGAGGGTAGAGAACCCCAAGCAGAGTTTATTGGGGGAAACTGAGCTTTACAAGTTGATCAGTACTTAGCCCATCTAGGATTTAAGCACCCAGACTGTTACTTGGTCCCAGCCTGGGTAGGAAGCCATTCCCTACTCTACTGCGTGAATCTGCCGAGGAAGTCTGCAAAGCTGAGCAAGGAAGGCAAAGTCCCTGATCTCTGGCTAGGACGTGGGGGGAAGGCTGTGACAGAAATTGAAAGCTAGTGTTCATTGATTGTCTCACCAGTGGGTCCGTGGGAGTCAGGAGAGGTTGGAGATGAGATGGAAGTACTACACTTACCCTCTTCCTTGAATTTGTGGTATCGTTATGGAAACAAGCACATTATAAAATTGGTTACTCACCATGAGCGACTCTGCCGATACAGAGACCAGAGTTGTAATACATAGTGTCTGAGGAGCCTGAGGTGTTGGACGATCTCAGCAGTGCCCAAGTTCAATGAGAGTGTTTAAAACTGTGTCTTTGCTTTGATGATAATCTGCAGAATACATATTTTTATCAGGTACAAACACAAGCCTTCTCATTTGCAGTGATAATTTGTATTTAAAGTATGTTTTCATAACCTAAAACTTTAGTTTCTTAAGTTAATGCAATTCAAACTGGAGTCCAAAAATACTCTTCTGGGTGCATACGTTTTTAAAGAAACTGCAAGCATGGAGGATAGAATCTGAATCTGAGCCGTGAAGAATGGGTGGGCTCACATGGGTACAAAGAAGAGATAAAAGTGTTTCCACAAGAGACAGAGTGTGAGATCAAGGATGAGCATGATTCATTTAGGGGACCTGGAACTTGAAGAATACTTCAGTTTCAGGTTTTAAATCCTGCCTCCTGACCTTGACATGGCAATAGTTTTGGGAACCCTGTTTTCTCTGTTTCCTCAATTACCTGCCTTCTTCTGATGGATGCACGAACTTGATGACATCTTTATTGAGAACGTGACTCTCACAACCTCTTTAAAGGGTCATCTTCTGACACTCACGTTACTGATCAGTATGTAATGTGAAACTTTCTTTGTGTGCCAGAACGTGAATTTTGTCTCTGCAGGACTGTACTTCTGAGCAGTTCATGATTCTAGCAGAGACGTCCAAAGGAGGGTGCGTTGCATCACCACACTGGGTATTTGGCTGCTGCTCAAGAAGCAGGTGGTCCATCGAGGACCAGGACACTAACAGGACATTGTCTTTTTTATGGAAAAACCTCACCTGTACTTTGTTAGGCATTTGTTCTTCTCAACTATCATCAATGGCCTCTTGAGTTATTTTTCTTTTGTACAAAAAGCATCCCAGATCAGTGTTCTTTTTTTTTATTCTTCTTAAGATTTTATTTATTTATTTGAGAGAAAAAGAGCACAAGAAGGGGCAGTGGCAGAATGAGAGGGACGAACAGACTTCCCACTGAGCAGAGAGCGCTACGTTGGGGCTTGATCCTAGGACCCTGGGATCATGTCCTGAGCCAAAGGCAGAGGCTTAACTGACAGAGTCACTCAGGTGCACCCTGCCGCCCCCGCTCCAAATCAGTGTTATGGTTCTTCATTTTACAGTAGTTTAATGAGATTTATTACTAACACAGGGTTTGTGTTTGTTGATTACGTCATGTTTGTTAATTACATCAGACGGCAGGGCTGTTTGTTCAGATGTAGGCTGACAAGTACATCTTGGTCTTTTTCAATCTTCTTTGCTAAGTAAAACTTTCTTTTTTTTTCCCCCTTTACAGATTCCGACAAGATCATGGCAGAGCACAGCCACAAGCAGAATCCGCTCAATTTACAGAATGGTAGCTTAGAGGGCAGCTTTGTGGCAAATTCCCTCGAGGACAATTCCCCAAACATGATGGAGAGCCTGAGTCCAAAGAAATATTCCTCCAGCCTAAGGTTTAAAGCCAATGGAGACTATTCGGGCTCTTACTTAACCCTCTCACAACCTGTGGCTGCTAAGAGAAGCCCTTCCCCTCTGGGATCCAATGTCAGGAGCAGCCCCTCACTGGCCAAAATCCAGGGAAGCAGGCAGTTCTCCTGTGATGGAACTGACAAAAGTATTTCCGTGAAACCGCCCACCCCTCTCCTCAGCACTTCCCCCTCCCTCAGTGGGTACCCACTTGGGAGAGCGGACTTTGATCATTATACTGGCCGGGACAGCGAAAGGTCCTTGAGGCTCGCAGAGAAGCCTCCCTATTCCAAATACAGCTTAAGGAATAAATCCCATGACAATGTCTACTTTCTCGGGGGGCTGGAAGGCCGAAAGGTGTCTGGCTCCCTCCTGACCATGTGGAATGGAAGTTCCCTGAGCGACACTAGCCCCTCTCCCATCAGCAGATCGGGGGCGGCAAGCATGCCTTCAAGCCCAAAGCAAGCCAGGAAAATGAGCATCCAGGACAACCTGACCCTTCAGCCCAAGCTGAGCCGACACAAGGAGCCGGCGTCTGAAAACATCAGTTTAAGAACCAGGAAGTATTCGGGCAGCAGCCTGAGTCACATGGGAGCCTACAGCCGCTCTCTCCCCAGGTTACACAGGGCCACCGACAACCAGCTGACGCCCCTCAGTTTGCCTCCCAGAAACTCTCTGGGCAATTCCAAACAAACGAAACTGGGGGAAAAGGATCTACCTCATAGCATCATAGACAATGACAATTACCTGAATTTTTCTTCTTTGAGCTCAGGGGCTTTACCCTATAAGCCCTCCGCATCGGAGGGGCATCCTTACGTCAGTTCCACCCTCAGCGTCCCTGCCAGTCCTCGAGTGGCTCGGAAGATGCTTCTGGCCTCCGCCTCCTCCTGCACCTCTGATGACCTTGACAGGGCTCCCTACTCCGGGCCCGGCCCAGGGCACTCGTTTCCTCCCGGGGACACGTTCGCCGCCAGGAGGAACTTCTCCTGTGGGTCTGTCGAGTTCGATGACGCTGACCTGGAGAGCCTCCGACAGGCCTCAGGAACTCCCCAGCCCATCCTCCGGGAGAGGAAAAGCAGCATCAGCTCCATTTCCGGCCGCGATGACCTGATGGACTATCACCGGCGGCAGAGGGAGGAGAGACTCAGGGAGCAGGAGATGGAGCGACTGGTAATCCTCATCCGACTTGACCTCACTCTTCCCTTGAGCAGCTTCTTGGAGACACACTTGGAGGCCTGTAGGAGCTCCACGTGCCCCAGACACTGCTTTGTCTTTCTAGAATTCTGCTGTCCTTCCCTTTCTCAGTCCCTATGGCTGGTCGCGTGGGGGCGTTTGAAGGCCTACCTGTACCTAGTGTTAGATTACGTGGCTCTTCGGAGTCCTCTCACGCGTAGATTCCTGATAAACCTAACCGAGTGGTTGTGAATTTTACTGAATTTCTTATAAGTCTTACAACCTTTTCTTTAAGACAGTGAGTAAACACTGATTTGTATTACGGATGCCGTCAAATTGATATGGCATGGTCTGATAGGAGTAATTGGGGAAATCACGACTGTTTAGGAATTAGGCAGTAAACTTTTCTGTAGAGCAAGTGGTCTAGAAAATTGAAAGGTCAGCTAAATGTTTCTCAGCCTTTTTCCTGCTCTGTACACATACGCGTACCCCCCCCCCCATATTCCCTTCTGCAGAGTCTCCTAGTCCATGCAGTGACACCCAAGTACACATCCAGGGAAGTTTTTTGAGTTGTCTTTTTCTGTTGAAAATGGATTTTTGCTGACTGTGGGAAATACTGAAAACAGTAAGAAAGGGGGATACTATCCCTTGAGAGTCCCATTCATGAATGAGGGCAAACTGCTGCGTTCTTACTCTTTTCTTTTAAGCGTAGACTTTTTTGCCTATGTGTTTCTTAGGACGAACAGGGTGAGAGTTTACTTTAATTCATTAATGCTGAGTTGTTCCTTAAAGAGGGATGCAGCAGGGGCTGATAATGCTGATTTACAAAAGTATAAGAGTATCAAAAGGATTTTCATTGCTAAAAGAAAGTATGCTGGAGTAAAATTTCTGAATCACATACCAAGCTGAGTAATGCCCTACAGGATAACAAAATTGTAACCTTTGGATTCGAATGGGCAGAAACCGTTTGCATCTATCCAGGACAAAAACTGTTTGGAATTTTACACAAAGAATCATTTGTGTCCCTCATAGATGTTGATAAGTCAGTATCGATCCTTGCAGATAGCCTAACCAGTAATAGTGAATGCAATCGAATGTGCATACCCTTAGAAAATTCTGTATTCCTTGGGTGGCTCTGTTAGATGGTGCTCCAGTAGGACAGTTTTTCTTTGTTATCTTAAATAATCTTACAGAGATTTTTCATGGTCACAAAAAGGCATTGTATTTGGGCTTGATTAATTGACAGTTCAGGAGAAGTTTTAATTAGCATATGAATAAGCCTTCTTGTATGCAGCATAGCAAATCTGGCTCTGTAGTGTGATGAACAACTCTTACTTTTTAAAAAATTATCATTATAGTATAATTGACACACAGGGTTACATTAGGTAAGTTAGTTTCCGGTGTACAACATAGTGATTCTGCAAATCTATACCTTGGGCTAAGCTCACTGCAAGTGTGGCTTCCATCTGTCACCTTACAAAGCTATGCCATTGACTCTGTCCCGTAGGCTGTACCCTTCATCCCTGAGCAACTACTCTTAGTGAAGCCAGAAAGTTAAGCTCTATTGGATAATTTATTAAGGAATCCAGGAGAGCATTTCAGTGGCTTCCCTCACTCCAGTGATCTTCCTGAGATGCTATTATTTCCTCTTCTGTTCCAAGGACAGGAAACTAACCTCAAAAATCACCTCCAGTTTTCATCTTTAGCACTTTTAAGTGTTGGTGAATTTCTCGTTCTTCCAGTTTCCCCAAATCTACGAAGGTTCCTGACAATCCAGGAAGTGACCTTCCTTACTGCCTGTCAGGTCAGGGCCTTGTAAGTCACAAACTAGGTCTTTGTTCAATTTCTTGGGAGAATTTTATGGATATTGCCTCCAAATGTAAAGTTAGATCCCTTTTTTGCTTCATAATGGGCTTTATGATGTTCAATGAAATGAGGCTTATTTTTAAATATGACACTTTGGTTTTGGCCCCTGTTGCTTAGTCCGTTTGTCTAATTACATCCCAGTAAAAAGGAAGAGAGATTCTTATTGGTCCATGCAAGTAATGTTATTGCTTTTAAAAAATAAAGTGACTGGGACACCTGGGTGGCTCATTCAGTTAAGCTTCTACCTTCAGCTTGGGAAGTGATCCCAGGGTTCTGGGATCCAGCCCCATATTGGGCTCCCTGCTCAGCAGGGAGTCTGCTTCTCTCACTGCCTGCCACTCCCTCTGCTTGTCTTGCTGTCCCTCTCTGGCAAATAAATAAATAAAATCTTAAAAAAAAACAAAAAAACAAAAAAAAAACTAAAAAAAAAAAAGTGAGTTAGGAAAAATATTTCTTCCTGAATTCTGAGGGACCAAGGAGAAGAAGCTACCCTTGAAAGAATGTTTCCTTTAGTTTACAAAATCAGAGTCAACTAAATTGAGGGTTAGAGATAGATGGAGATGAATGCTAAAGATGTTCCCCATTTAGACAGTAGAATATTACACACAATGCCAATGATTTTCCATGAGACATATGGAAATTAGATTTCCAGGATCAGTTCGATGAGTTCTATAGAATTCTTATTCCTTTGCATCTTGGGTCATCAGCTTGATTTCATGAAGTCATCTATTTGTGGACTAAAAGAAGTCCTGGTTTAACCACCTTGTACTGTTTCCTGCTTGCCTATGCAGTGTCAGCTAAGAACTCAGAAGCCTTTACTCACAAGTCTGTTTCTGAAATCTCGAGATTGAAAAGAGTATCTGGTAAAGGTCTATCTACCAGGCTCTGAGACTCTTTGTTTAAGTCACATTCTAATCTGTAACTAGCCGCAGAGTGTGTAAGCAACCGTGAGAGGAAAGCGGAGACCACTTGGTGAGGGTAAGGGTAAGTGTCTGTGGTTCATCTGTGATTAAGCTCATGAAGAGTAATCAGCAAGAAGGAGAGGTAAAATCCTCTGTCGGTGCATAGGACATTGGTCTTATTTAACCAGTGTTTCCCCAGAGGGTGAGAACGAATCACAGAGCGTTGAGGACATTCACAGACACCCGGACCTCTCTGTGAAGTATGCCATCTCTGAACATTGTTTGTATTATAATATTTTACCCTTACAAAATTAGCCTCGGGAAGGCTGAGCTTCTCATTTCATTTGACAGATCTTCCTATGCTATTTTTGATGGTATTGAGCTATTCACAAATAAGGGGCATAGCAAACCTAATTATTTCTGACATTTTTTTTGTAAGGTTAAGGAACAAATCTGGTGCTTGCCCAGGGATCAAGTGGGAAAACTTAAGGATGGATCATGTATAAAAGATAACTTGGAAAATTTTTTTTTCCCCTGAATTTAAGATCCGATTTTGGGAAGGCAAAATCAAATATGAATTAGAGAAGATTTCATTACGTGACTAATATAGGATTGTGGATGCATGAGAACAATGAATATTTGCAGTTTATCTACTGAATAAAGCAACAACATTTTATAATAAATAAGAAATCTTAAATCATTAGGAAATGAGGAACTTTCATTTGAAATATTTAGGGATATAACAAAAAAGTTTATCCTGTGAGATACAAAATCTCTCTGCTTTCCTGGGCAGGCTATGTAGAAAAATAACCTTTTATTACCTTTTGTAATAGGTAATAGGCTATTTCTCCTATTTTTGTAATAGGTAATAGGCTGATTTCTCCAAGATCATTCTGTCATTTCAATAGAGGTAACTGCATTTTAGCTTTATGTTTATAAGGTATTTGACATGCATTACATTTTTAAAAATTACTTTATTAATAAACCCATCAAAGTGTGCAAGCTTTGCCATAATTTTAACATTTTATTACATTTTTATAGCTTACTATTTCAAGTATTATAAACCAAGTCAAATAAAGCTCCCTTTGTGCAAACCTACAATTTTTAAATTTTCACCATCTTTTGTTCTTCATGGTCTTTTGTCAAATCTGGAACAACCAGATACTTTAAGAAAAAAAGTATCTAGCTTGAAGATATTGGAAATTATGCTTCAACTGACACATCACAGAACATAATTACCATTGGTATGAAAAGGTGTGTCACAATTACAATTCAGTTTAGTTGAGCACAACTTTTATATTTTTCTTCACCTTAAACATTATATGGAAGTGATCTTAGCTTATCTTTTCAGCAAACTAATATTATAAGACATTTTAAAAATTCAGGTAAACTAATCCCTTTGTGATAAAAATAAATCCAAACTTATTTTAAGTATGAAATTATAGGAGCGCCTGGGTGGCTCCGTTGGTTGAGGATTGACTCTTGGTTTCAGCTCAGGTCATGATCTTAGGGTCCTGGGATTGAGCCACACAATTGGGCTCTGTGCTCAGTGTGGAGTCTGCTTGGGATTGTCTCCTTCTCCTTCTGTCTCTCCCCTACTCATGCTCTCTCTTTCTCTTTCTCTTAAATGAATAACTCTAAAAAAAATAGGAAATTACATATGTACTGTACTGTACGTTGATAAAATAAGGAAAAAACATACAGCTGATTTTTAAACCAGGGTGTCAGATCAGTCTGACTTGTACAAGAGTTTGCTTTGATCACATAAACTTGCTTTCTAAGGAAAAAAATGCTTCTGAAATCAGCATTTTTTGATGAGACAGTTCTTTTTCTTAAAATGCGAACATATTTTAATTATTAGAATTATTGCATTTTCTTAGAATTTTGGAAATGTTAGATTTATCTAGATGCTGATTAGTCTCTAAAGCAATCAGAATAGAGGTTCTTTATTTTAGTTTATTATTATCCTTAAGAAATAGGAAAATACTTCACTCTTACACCGTGATTTTTTTCCTCCCTGAGGTACAGAGCCTCAGATGAAAAACTTAAAATTTGGTTCTATAGCTTCAGCTGCAGATCAAAAGTAAATACTGGAACATAAAATTTACTTGTTCCATATCTCAAGAGACTGCTCACTGTTCCACTGGACACAAAATAGTGTCCTGATTTGAACTCACAGAAAGTGAAATAACCAACCAATTAAAACAAGAACAAATACAAATGCTCAGTCATCTTTCACCTGAGCAAGGTTGAATTTCAGTTCTACCTGCAGATCACAAGTGGCCAGACCATAAAACCAGATCCCCACTCGTGACTGCCACCAGTGGAGATAACTATTGGTTTGCGTGCAAACTAAAACCCAGGTCAAACTTGGTCAAAAATTAGAAACAGAAGCCAAAGCACAGCCAAGAAAGCAAAAACTGCAGAAAAGAGCAAGTCAGTGAAGGTAAAGTTCTCCTGCCATCTGGGATTTACTTCAGGAGCCAAGAGAAGCTTTGCCTGGATTTCCAGCCCATGGGATCTATTTCGTGAAAAATGCAATTTAATTGACTCCACAAGACGAGTGTACTTGGACACTTCACAGGCACCTCCAAAATGTCAAAGCATAATTTTCAAAAAAAAGAAACAGAACTCTTACACAAATATGAAATGAATAGATGCCAAAGATTTATTTAACTCAATAGTGAGGAAACTGAGCAAAGTAAGGTTGGTTCACTGAGCATAATTTCTATAGTACTTTTTAGCTAAGCTGTGATTATACTAGTGTTTCATCTGGATTTTTTTTTGTTGTTTTTTACTTGTTCAATCTCTATTTGAAAACTCAAGGTAATTACATTGAGTCTTAAAGATTGAACCCTAATTATGAATCTCCAAGGACCTATTTATGAAGTATAATAATCCACTTTGAGTCTACATTAAGTGGCCTCCAACTGCTGTGCTATTTGAGATGTTTGGTTTTTCATACATTTTATTCCTTCTTTCTTGCTCTCAGCTGCCAGTTCTTGCCTTTGTCATTATGCCAGCCTTTTCTTTCATTTTTTGATTTTTGAAACCAGATATCAAGCCTTGTTTAAAAATATTCCAAACTAAGAGTTACCAGGTCCAAGTGAGGTCTTGAGAGGACTCTGTGCCCATGAAATGTATGTACTCCAGTCCATAGACCCCGTGACCTCCTTCTGGGCTGGTCTGTGGTGGTTACAGCTATTTTCCAAGTGGAGGACATGAATGGATGAGCTGTCTCCAGAAGGCTAGAATGCTGATTCTATGACACACTCTGTTTTCTAGAGGCTAGAGGAATAATTGTACAGTAGACAGGGTATTCTGTTAGTCCTCTCATTTGCCTCCCTCCCAGTAATGTCGACATACGGATGGCATCTAGTGCATCTTAAAGTCTAGGGAAAAGACATTTTAAAAAGACAGGGGGGAAAATGAAAAAACTCTATAGCAAACTTGGGTGCTGTTAAGAATCTTCATTTGGTTACAATGCCAAAAGCATCTGTGTGCTATTGTGGAGAACCAGTGGTTCCCCACAAATTGCACTGTAGCAATCCAATATTTTCTTTCTGGCTGATGGCAGTCTTCTGTGGTGCCTCAATAAACAGCATTGTCACCATATGGAACTATGTGGGGCCACACTTGCCATTTATTTTTCAAACGCGTTGTAATGTGATGCCCATCTCCTGAAGCCCCAGGTTTCTAACTTTCTACAGGCTTTACCATTCTGAAGATAAGGTTGGCTTTCTTTCAAGGAAGATGTTAATATTCCCATGGTATTGTTATTGGAATAGATGAAATGTCTGGGTCAGCAATTCTGTGCTGTTTGGAAGACATTTTGTTCCAGTAGCTTCTCTGAAAGCTCTTTACAGCTGAAGACTTCTGGATTGCATGAGGCTGGGACTGTGTTGATCTTCTTCTCTGCTGTATATCCACCTCCTAGCCATTGATGAGAGTGCGAGAAGCACTGTACACCTGTTTTTGCAAAGAGCAAATGAGTGTTTTTGATACCCATTAATGACATTCCTTCTGGCTTTCCTTATTCTGTGGTTGAAGCTTCTCCCCTTGTTCTCAAACATCCCAAACTTAAGTTGGTGTACTTGGTTCCAGGTAACCATGAAGCTCAATGAAAAAGAATCCACATATCTCCGCACAAATGTGTTCTTTTGCTTCCAGAAGTGAGGCAATTCCCTTCCAATATGCAGTTAAAAATGAAAAGGTGAAAATTAGATGGTTTCCTCTATTTTGCAAATTTCTTAGCAGTCTTTGTAAGAACTGGTGCTCTCCAGGGTTATACAGGGCCAAGGCTGCAGGACCCAGAGTCTTGCTTGTGTAGTGTTGAGCAGCCCAGAGACCTATATTTCTAAAAGTAAATATCAGTATAATGGTGGGTATTTAAGGAATTACAGCATTCTATAAAATAAATGTATATGTTCACTAATCTTAAAATGGTAAGATGCAGATACCATTTTAAAAATGAGAGAGTAAACAGGTTGGTGCTGTTTAATTTTATAATTAGGAAAAACCATTTGGGAGCCCAAGAAGTGTGAGCCTTGTCAGATGAAGGTCTCTCTAACCAAAGGTATGCCTTGCTTTCTTGCCGGGATTCTTGCTACCTGCACTTCCTTGTGATTCCTGACCCCGAAGACATTTTGGGCATTCAGACTTTTTTTTTTTTTGCATTGTGAATTTGACAGCGTTTCTTGGTTGGAGGCAGAATGGCAACGTTAAGAGAACGTCTTGTGCGACCTAGCCATAATATTAATCTTTTTTTTATTATTCCTGAGAAGAATGTGTTTGAAAAGTGAAGGCAAGCTTAAGTATTGAAAATTATTTTGTTCTCCAGTCTCACAAACTTGGAAGGGATCTCTTCCTGGTGTGGCCCTTCCCCCTGCTACATCCTGGCAGAATTGTAATTTTTTTTTTTAAGATTTTATTTATTTATTTATTTATTTGACAGAGAGAGACAGAGAGATCACAAGTAGGCAGAGAGGCAGGCAGAGGGAGGGGGCGGGAAGCAGGCTCCCTGCTGAGCGGACAGCCCGCCCATGCGGGCCTCGATCCCAGGACCTTGGGATCATGACCTGAGCTGGAGGCAGAGGCTTAATCCACTGAGCCGCCCAGGGTCCCAGAGTTGTAATTTTTAAAAAAATGGTTGCACTAGTGGGGAGTGGGTCAGTTAAACTCCAGGAGGGTTAGAGGTTGGTTTACTGACCAAATTAACTTGGTGGCTTAGACTTTTTAAAGGGATAGTTAGAAATTATGACTCACTTTCTATATTCTGACTCAGAATGTCTATTGTTACATTAGTTTATTTAATCTTCAGAGTTAGCGTAAGCCCTCAACTGACTCATTTTGGTGAAGCCTTGGCTCTAATATTTCAGTCTGTCAGTTTTCTGCCATTCTGCACCTTTCACCTTGATGCCTTTACCCGGGTGGTCAGTGCTCTAGCTCAGAAATATAATGGGAGCCATCATTGTGAGCCAGATGTGCAATTTTAAATTTTCTTATGTTCAGAAAACTTTTGGAGGGGCACCTGGGTGGTTCCGTCGGTTAAGCATCTGCTTTCGGCTCGGGTCGTGATCCCGGAGTCCTGGGATCGAGCCCTGTATCAGGCTCCCTGCTCAGCGGAGAGCCTGCTTCTCCCTCTGCTCCTCTGCACACTCACATGCATGCTCCTCTCGCTTTCTCTTTCTCAACTAAATAAATAAAATCTTCCTTAAAAAAGGAAACTTGATGAAATAGTGAAAATAATTATGCTATATTAGACAGTACAAGCTTAGAATCGTGATGCTCTCTACCTGTGTAAATCAACTGTCCATTCTGTACACAGACTTCCTTCATTTCTAATAAAATAAGACTAAATCTCTAAGTAGTGAGAAGTATGAAGTAGACTACTGTCCGGTTAGATCACTTTGGGTCATCAGAAAATAAACTGCAGACGTTCTCTCTGTGTTATTTTAAGTGGCCAATTGTCACATGTATGTAGTTGCCTAGTAAATATTGAAGGAATTAATCATTAGCAAATTAAGAGTATCAACTGTCCTCAGCTAACTGAGACTAAAAACAGTTATCACATCTTTTTCTTCTCCACAGTTGGATCAGTAGGTACATGGAGGAGTGATGGGAAGGAAGAAAAAAAGTAGCATTTAGCAATAATCTAGTGACCCCACATTGGAGAAACACAGAGCAATGTCTCCGTGTAATTCTTTGCTACACTAGTCTGTGACTGTTGCTATTAAAAGCAGGTTTCTCTACACGCAGGAGCCAACCGTGGGTCCTTGTTACAGTGGCAGTACAAGCTATTGCCTCTTGATGGTGCCACACATTTAAAGATTCCTGCTCAGAATTGAGGGATGTGTGCTGTGAATCCTCAAGCAGTTTAGTGTTCTGGGCTCAGCACAAAAATAAAGAAAACACCTTGGATGAAGAAGCAGCTGCCCTGTGAGCCAGGGAGCGAGTCTCCTTCTTTTCTTAAGATGATAAATTGAGGCAGGAAGGTTCATGACTAAAAAGAAATAAAGCTCAGAAATAAAAGTCACAGGAAAAGGTACAAATAAGATGGAAATTGAAAATATAGTATATCAATACAGACAGGGTAATGGGGAATGACTCGCGCTTCTTCGTAGAAAAATGATCCCCATATTGGTTGTTAAATTATCTAAATTAAAAGCCATTAATTCAGCGACCTTTGAAAACATTTTTTCATCCACTAGTAGGTCTAGTGACTGTGCTGGTTCATTGTAAGGTGAATTTTTCTTCTCTGGTTCTAGAAAAGCTTATGGGATATCTGCTCTGAAGAATACTTTGAAAGTTTGTGATTAGTTTTTAAGAAAAATTATAGAACACATATTAGAATAGAAACTTGCATCACTTTTTCATTGGAAGGATTTTGTCAGCCATTTGAATGTGCGGATTAGGACTTACTTGAAGTCCCTCGCAGAAAAGTTCATCTTTTTTTTTTTTTTGAGGTAATTGTGGATTTACATGCAGTTGTAAGAAATAATTCAGAGAGATTCTGTGTACCCCTTATCCAATTTCCTCCAGTGCTAACATCTTGCCAAACTATAGTTTTCCTATCACAGCTGGTATATTAACATTGATGCAGTCAAGATACAGAGCAGATACAACACCCCAAACTCCTCCCTGCCGGCCTTCTGTAGCCTCCCCAACTTTCCTCCTACTCTCAGCAACTCCTTAACCCCTGGCATCTGCTCGTCTGTTCTCCAGAGCTATAATTTTATTATCATAGGTATGTTACATACATGTAATCATATACTTGATTGAGTTTGGCTTCTTCCTCGCTGCATAAGTCTTTGGAGATTGAACTGGGATGTTCCATGTTATTTTTTCTCTCCAGCTCAAGTCCGGGATGTATGAGGTAAAGGAAATCTCAGGGAACTCATTTCTGGGTCCCTATGTGCCCAGCTGATCTGCTGCCTTTTCTTCATCTTTTGGTCTTCTTCTGTTTGTCTTATTATACAAAATGTGTCCAAGGTTCTCAGTTACACTCAGTGGGAGGAATAGGGAAAAATACCTCTACCTCATCTCCCCAGAAGCAGGAGTCAGGGAGGTTAGTTTTTAAAGTTCAGAACAGCCAAGGACTTTGCTCTGCTGAAGTCTAATTGATCTCAAGGGGGAAATCTGTATATGGGGGCATGTTCTGCTGAAGAATTTTGGTTTGGAAAAATTGAAGTTTCTCACTCAAAATTGCTAAGACCATATCCCAGTTCTGGGATTGTAATTTGAATTTTGAAAGAAGACAATTTTAATAAAATGCCTAAATAGAAAAAGAATACGTTTCTCAGACATGTATTAGTCTTTCATTTTGATTACAGAATAAGAGAGCCAGAATATTGAAAGTCTGTCTTTCCCGTTAGAGCATGGAGACCAAGGCCTAAATTATAGTAGGCAGAGATTACAATTTTAAAAGTTGTTCTGGGAGCAAGGAAAATGTAGTTACTTTCTTAACATCTCAAGTAGAGAAAGAAGACTTGTCACTGTTTATTTTGCATTTTTAAAAGATTTTCTTTCTTTCTTTTTTTTTTAAAGATTTTATTTATTTATTTGACAGAGAGAGAGATCACAAGTAGGCAGAGAGGCAGGCAGAGAGAGAGAGAGAGGAGGAAGCAGGCTCCCTGCTGAGCACAGAGCCAGATGTGGGGTTCGATCCCAGGACCCTGAGATCATGACCTGAGCTGAAGGCAGAGGCTTTAACCTACTGAGCCACCCAGGAGCTCCAGATTTTATTTATTTCCAAGAGAGAATACAAACCTGGGAGAGAGGCAGAAGGAGAGGGAAAAGTGAGAAGCTGCTATGCAGGGCTCGCTGTGTGGCTCTATCCCAGGACTCCGGGACCATGACGTGAGCCGAAGGTAGACACTGACTGAGCCACCTAGGAGTACCATTATTTTGCCTTTTTCTATATAGAACTGTAGCATGCTTTTATAAGTTTTAGAACACGGTATTTTCCATGTAATATATCTCTCATAAGGAGTTGCATTTACAAAACTTACAGTCCACCTGTTTTTGGCTTTGTGTTTTACATGTTAGACTTTCCAACTTTTTTACTCTACCAACTTCTTTGTGCATAGAGTGTTCCTTAATTTTTTTAGGTTAGATTTTCCAATGTGGAGATTTAGTTGTGGATCGAAAAAATTAAATATTACATAAAATTCTAAAGGTATTTCAGTGGATTGCATTTTATAAACCACGATCCTTCAGGGGAAACAAACAAATAAACAGATTCCCCGGAACTCGGTTAAGCCAGGGTGAAATTGCAAATGAACAGCAATATTTTAGACTTTTGTTGTGTTTTCCTTAGTGATGTGTAGCAAAAGCACAAATTTTCTAAACTGAAGGGATCTAGGAACCTTGTAGATTTTCTTCTGACACACTATGTAAAGGAAAAATAATTGGCATACTTCTTTAGACGCTATAAGGAAATTATGAGTATACTGATCACATGAATTTCCTTTGTTTGTAGCCAGTGCTTTTCAGTTGTAGAGAGAAGTGCATGATTTCCCCCCTTCAGTTATCTGAGCAGAGGCAACAATGTTATGGAGTCATTCATAATCAGCACTTTCTTTGAAGCACTATCTATTAATATTTTAAGAATAGTTCAGCTCAACCCTGATATCTTATTCAAGTACAATTTTTCATCACTTGTATGTCTGTCAGTTGATTTTAAATGACAAAATGATGCAAAAAGGCCTTAGGAAAAGGACGAAAATACAGCAGATCTAAGTTAGATGGTTATTGTAGTGAGAGATTTACTTGCATCTGCTCACAAATGCAAGAAATAACTGCCAGTGGAAAAAGCGAGTTGAAGCAAACATTCCTGGTCTAAAAAGTAACAGGATCAATTAAATCAGGTGATAGTATTTTAGGACATGTTCAATGTAAATGAAAATAAAAATCAACATTACCTCAGCATGTATGTGTGTGTGTGTGTATATATATGTATATATAATATATATAATTTATATCCTTATATAACATATTCCATATTATTGAATTATTAGATATGTTAATAATCATCTATTTAGTAAATGTATTGATAACATAAAATAGTATATACTAATTTTGTACATATATATTTCTTAATTACAAGCTCCTAAAATAGGGACACAGAAAAGGACAGTGGGTAAGGACTGCAGTTAGGACAAGTAGCATTAAGGGAGATGTTGACACACTAGTGAGTAATAGTAATTTAAAAAAAAAAATCTGGAGGGGCGCCTGGGTGGCTCAGTGGGTTAAAGCCTCTGCCTTCGGCTCAGGTCATGATCCCAGGGTCCTGGGATCGAGCCCCACATCGGGTTCTCTGCTAAGCAGGGAGCCTGCTTCCTCCTCTCTCTCTGCCTGCCTCTCTGCCTACTTGTGATCTCTGTCTGTCAAATAAATAAAATCTTTAAAAAAAAAAAAATCTGGAGTGTGAGGGGTTGATTTATGAAATGAGATTAAAAGAGCTGAGTTTCTTTGTCTGAGTATGAGCAAAGACAGGATATGATAAGTTCCTCAGGTATTTGAATGATGCGTGTGCTCATAGGGCAGGAACACTGATAATCTCGGGAGTGTAAGGTAGAGTCAGAGAAAATGTGAAATAGAAACTGGGTTTTATGTCAAGTATGAATTGTGTGCATTGGAGAGGAGCATGGATTTGGCGGGGGGGGGGGGGTAGTTACTTCTAGAAGTTACTCTCTGGACTTAATGTGCTATGGGGAATATATGTTGCTCTGTGATGGTGGGGTTAGAATGACCAAAGGGCACAGGAGACTGAAAAGATCTCTTCCTCCCTGGGTTGCTATGGCAACTGGGCAGTGCTTTGTTGCCAGAAGTTCAGGCATGTGATTCACCCCGGGGGAGGGAATTTTGGGCAGTAGAGGATTTTTCTCTCCGTCCAGACTGGCCAAAGAGCCCCACAGATCTGTGAATTTTTCAGGGAGACATTTGGCTGCATCAGATATTTTTCCTGTATTGCCTTTCCCTGAGAACAGTTGGATTCAGCTGTTAGGTTTGCTTGTTAACTAATACAGTAGTCCCCACTTCTTTGCAGTTTGCTTTTCCTGGTTTCAGTTACCTGCTGTCAGCCTCGGTCTAGAAGCAGATAATCCTTCTTCTGATCCACCATGAGGAGGTCAGTAGTAGCCTAACGTTAGGCACCATACCTATGCCATTCACCTCACTTCATCGCATCATGTAAGCGTTTTATCATCTCACTTCATCATAAAAAAGGTGGGTACAGTACAATAAGGTACTTTGAGAGAGAAAGAGAGACCACATCCATAATATTATCACAATATATTGTTATACTATTCTATTTTATTATTGGTTATTGTTGTTAATCTCTTACTGTGCCTACTTTAATGCATTAAACTTTACTATGTTTATGTATGTACACATAGAAAAAACCATTGTGTATATTAGACCATTAGTACTATCCGTGGTCTCATGTACACACTGAGGGTCTTGGAACATATCCCCCTCGCATAAGGGGGGACTCCTTCCTGTATTAGTGATGATTCTCCAGGACCCACAAGACAGCTATCAATTTCACCTCCAATTTTTTATGGAAAGCATCTCTAATCATTGATAACAAACACTGAGCACCTGCCTTGTGACAGGAACCAACTTAGACTTTAAACATTCTCACACACACTCCTTTATTGATTCCTCCCAAGATGCCTAGGGCAGGTGCTGATCTTATCGTCTCCGTTTTACAGACCAGGTTATAGAAACTCAGAGGGTTGAACCTGGTAAGAACTTCTGTGTTATAGGTCTGGTACGTTCCAGAACTTCAAATCCAAATCTTTGTTCTTTCCACTTAATCAAACTTAGACACAGACTCTGCTGTGAAAACCCAGTGGTTCCGTATGAGAAAAAGAAATCGATTTATCCACAGATCCTTACAATACATGGTTACAGAGAGAAGCACTGAGATTTCTTTGCAGAATCCTTATACCATTATTTCAAAGCACTTCTTCTTTCTGCTTACTGTACTTGTAATTTTCCTGGAGAAGTGGAAGGTGGCCCTTCTCTTACAGAGTGTCTAGTCTGCACAAAGGCAGGATACACTATTCTAGATTGCAAAGGGCTGGGAATGATCGAAGTGAAATGCTGAGCTTTGGTGACTTCTTTGAGATTGGGAAATGTGTGGAGGTGTGGAGGGAAGTAAGGAAGCGGAATAGTGAATCTGCTGGGTAATGTCATGACGATAATTTATTGTCTGGGGCGGTGGGAGAAGGAGAGGACTTGAGTACATTTGCAGACAGAGGCAAAGGATTTGAGAGAGGAAATAAGTGTGTAGGGGAGGGAAAATTGGTGAAACAAAACTATAAGGATAATGGGAGGGCATATAGACTCAGTGAGGCAGGTAGAGGGCTTTACCTTAGGAAGACTGAGGGACTCTCCTTAGATGCCTGTGCTAACATATTGTATATACTGTGTTCAAGAAGCATGTGTGTGTGTGGTTGTGTTTTAAATCCCCATGGCACCCTACAAGATAGATGCTCTAGTAATTCCCTGCTTTATGCATGAGGAACTAGGACCCACGGAAGCTAAATGACTTGCCCCGAGCCTCACAAGTAGCTACGGAAACAGCACTGAGGCTCCAGAGTTCCTGCTCTTAGCCACTGTGGTACCACGAAGAAAGGAGGACCAGATATTTCAAAAGAGGTAGAGGAGGGAAGCCTGGGGCATTGCACAGGACGACCTTGATCTCCTTAGGCAGTGCTTTTGTGTATTGGGATGTATTGACTATATTTGAGAAATGAGTACTGAAAAATCACTGAGTGGTAAGCGGTGTCCTAGTTATCTGCATATGCCTTACTTTTCCTCAGCATCTGGTTTTCCGTTATCATGGAGCCAGAATAGGTATAGTTGATGCAAAAGCCTCCTAGTAATCTTCGCGTAGCAAATGCTTGCTGATCAGTTCATGGCTGTCACATTATTTAGTAAGTCTTCAGATGACTTGAACTTGCCCCAGAACAGATACGTCACATTTGTCAGATGGACCTCTTTCCAGAGCAACCCTCTGATGGGGCACATACACACATGCTTTTAAAACAATAGACAGCAGAGTGAAGCGCTGCCCGGAACACAAGTCTGAAGGTGGGCTTCCCAGGTAGACTGGAAGATAAAATGTTCTTAGCTAGACATTACACTGACACTGATGAAGATAATTTGTAAAATTTGAAAATTTGAAAATTTGTAAAAATTTGAAGATAATTTGAAGATAATTTGTAAAACCAAAAAAATAAAAACTCCTTACTTACATATACATAGTTCCTTATGTATATAGAAATACATATTTCTATCTTTAGTTGTCCTAAACTGATAAAAATGATACTAGGGCAATGTTTGGATAAACATGAAGGCCAGTTACAAAGTGAAAGGGTGCTGTCTGCATATACAACCGTCCTCTCTTCTGATACCAAGCACAAGTTCAGGGAGTTCCTGGGAACCCTCCACAAGTTCATGAATTCACTAGAAAGACTTACAGAACCCACTGAAAGCTGTTGTAGTTAGGATTATTATTTGTTATAGGGAAGGGCTCAGAAGAAGATTAGCCAAGAGAAGAGAAGCAAAGGAGAAGCAGAGGACGGAGTCAGGAGGTTCCGTAAAGCTTCTGCTGCCCTCTCCCTGTGGAGTCAGGATGTGGTATGCTACCTACGCTGGTGTGTGAAAGTACCCATGGAGTGTGGGCAGCCGAGGAAGACCTCCTAAGCTTCAGTGTCCAGAGTGTTTATGGAGACGTCATCATGTAGGCAAGACTGATTGGTTGTCCATTTGGTTAATCTCATCCTTAGGTTGACCGACTTCTGGAATGGCCAGCCCTCCCCCTGAGACTGATTATCAGGAGTGCCCCACTGTGTCCTAAACAAAGATAATCCAATCAGGTATGACACAGATTACCTTCCAGAAGCCCACAGTCCAACAGTGAAAGCCAGACCTCCCTTTGGGCAAAGCCAAATTCTTTATTACACGGTAAATAAATGAGCTGCCTTTAGTAGGATCTCTGAGGCTCTTGTCTCCAAACTTTGCACCTGTTACCTGCTTGAGCTTAAGCAAGGCTTATCAATCATAATGGGCTTCTGTGGAGAAAACAAAAGAAAAAAATTATCTCAGGCTTAAAACAACATAGATCTCTTTCTCCTCCCCTCTCCATGGCCAGCATGGGTTGAACGAGGCCTCTGCTCCCTATTTCCTTGCTCGAGTCAAGGCTCAGGGAGCCAGCACCATCTTGAGTGTCACTCTGCAATGGCAAAGCAAGACAGGTAATGGATCATGTGTTGGCCGTCCAGGCAGAAGGGACACACATTGCTTCTCCCATGTCATTGGCCAATGCAAGTTTGACACTTACATCAAGTTTAGGGGTAGGAGACTGAAAAACTGTTTTACCCTGTGTCCAAAAAGACAAGAACTGATCATCATAGCCCTAGTTACTACCCCAAGGGGTTTATCTCTATAAACAAAAAGACTCACATAAAAGACTTTTAACCATTGCTCTGTTTTCCCCCCTCATTTTCCTACCTAAATGAGACATCAGAATTCACTCGTGGAGTCTTAGAAATTCTGTTTACCATGCTGTCGGCTCCATCTCATTCTGCCATCCACTTTTTATTTTTATTTTTTTAAGATTTTATTTATTTATTTGACAGACAGAGATCACAAGTAGGCAAGGGAGGCAGGCAGCAGAGAAAGAGGAGGAAGCAGGCTCCCCGCTGAGCAGGGAGCCTGATGCGGGGCTCCATCCCAGGACCCTGGGATCATGACCTGAGCCGAAGGCAGAGGCTTAACCCGCTGAGCCACCCAGGCACCCCTGCCATCCACTTTTAGACCAGGTTCTCTGACTCTTGCTGGTTCTTTATTTAGGGTTGTTGGGATCGCTTAAGTCCTGGTATACAGAGTTGACCCACTTCTCTGCGTGTCCTTCGTCCCCCTTCATCCACAGAACCCCGTCTTTGCAGCCACACGGCAGTTGCTGATCACGAGCATGCTCTTTAGTCCATGCTCTATGCCTGGGCTTATACGGTTCCTTTATAGACTTGCCCAGCCCACCGCACTGGCCAGCAGGCCACACAGACTCATGTTTATCCCAGGGTCTCAACTCAGATTTGTCCTTCTGTAATTTTTGTCCACTGCTTTCTTATCTGTGAATTATTGGTTTTCTTGTCTTTGACTAACTCTTTATGCCTTCTACTAAAGAAGTAAGGGTAGAAATGCTGTCTTTTTCTGTTCTTGTGTCTCCAGCACAGTATCAGCCTGAGAATAACTTAATAGATTTTTGATGAACTGGCGATTATGGAGATATTGAATCACTAGGATTGACAGGAGAGAGAAGTAAAGTCATACTTAGCAGTTACAACAGGTCCTCTTGAGAAAAAATACCTTCTTTCGACTAAATTATTTCTAGCCATTAAAAGTTGACCTTTGCTTTTATGTTAACGAGTGATCCAACATAGTTAATTTTAACACAAGGAGTTCAACAAAGATTCATACTGCCTTTGTGGGTATCAGGCAACTGTTTTCTATGTGATTTACCTCTGCACTACATTTCCAGTCCTGTGGCCCGGACTGGCTGCTGTTGGTCACCAGGGGATGGATGGGGCTGGGAGATAGGAGAGGTCTCTGACCGAGGGCTGTAGAGAGAGGCACTGCCAGACACACTCCTCAGAAAAAGAAAGCAAGCTCTGAGATCAAAACACACTCAGTCTGCAACTTTCTTTCTTTCTTTTCTTTTCTTTTTTTTTTAATTGCTGGGGGAAAGAACCGTACAGCATTTTCTAACGGTATCTATTTTAAGATCCTGTGTCCCCTTCAAATCTTTCTTCTATATATGTGGTATATGGAGAGGAGGAGAGGGAAAACAGAGGGAGATTAAGAAATGTATTTAAAATAATTTGATTCAAATGACCTACTTTTCAAAGTCATAGCACCCATGTTTCGTGCCATTTAGATGCCTAGGCCTTTTCAAAAGAATGCGCTGCAGAAGGCTGGTTGGGAGAGGTGGGCAGGAATTGAAGACCTTCAAGTGGGTGGCCCTCCCAACTTGGCAGGTCACCAGGTGAAATGCCAGATAAAGCTGGGTTTTAGGTGGGCGGCCATCCATCTCGGTCCCTGTTGGAGCTTGACGTTCCAGCATAACTATTCATAGCGCCCTGTTTGGTTCTCAAAGGTTTGCTGGTGTGGAATAGGTGCCCTGGTTTTAGGCTCTCCCAGAGGGGAGAATATTGGAGTGATGGATGGGAAGGAACAAGACTCCAGAGTGAAGAGGGCTCGGGGGAGAGTGATTTTATGAGAGTACGTCTGTACAGGGTTTTCCTTAAAAGGCTGCATATAGTGCTTTCTGAAATGCCTTGCAGACTTTCTTCTGACGTACTTCTTGACATCAGTTTATTTTTCTTCGGTGCAGCTCAGCGTGTCTCAGTGCAGCCTGGATTTCTCTGAGACTCACAGGCGGCAGTGCTGTGTGTGTGTGTGTGATTCAAGCCTGGACAGATTGGCTGTGAATGGGGTGATAAGAATAGAGAGAAGCACATACCAGTAAACCACACTTCCTGTGCACAAGCCTTTGAATACTGCGTTTCACTGTCTGAAATAGCATTCATCTTAACGCTGGGATCATTTATTCCCTGTGGAATTAAGCAAGAGCTCTGGCGGCAGCAGAAACTATTTTGGGAAAGAGATGTGGGAGGAATTTTGCTATGTATTACAGGCGAGGCAGAAGTGCCTTCCGTGGTTTTGAAGCCCTGGTAAGTGGGGAATTGACAACTTTCAGATAATCCCACATCGTAATTACTGTCCAGGCTAATGTGTACACACTGCGATCTATAAAGGTCGTCAGTAAAGACGGAGTTTTTAGGTGCTTCAACTTAAGTCACCTAAATGGCAGAAAGAGAACTTTTCTTTGGAGATTAGCATTAGCGTTTCGTGCAGATGCTGTTGAGAAGGGGTAAAATACAACATCTGTTCCTGTCCCCTCCTTAAGTATGCCCTTGCAGGTGGTTTTTGCATATTCCCATGTAAACTTCCTTCCCTCTTTAGAGAAATTTAAAATAAAGCAGTGAATGCTGTGCCCCCACCTCTTACTCCCTCCCCATAAAGCTGAGGTGGGTAGGGCTTGGCAGCTGGCAGCAGCTGCAGAGATAAATAAGCCTGGGGCTCCTGGATGGACAGGGTGCAGAAGCGCGTGGGATGAGTGCCTGCCCTGGGACGAGGCCATGAGGACGGAGCTGCAGCGGGAGGCCACAAGTTCAGGCAGTGAATGGGAGGTCGGGGCTCATAGGAGCCAGTGTGATAGTCCTTTTGATCAAGCTATTGCTTTTGCAGGGGTGAAGTGGGCAAACTTTAGAGGACAGAGAAAAGTCAGCTGCAACTTAAATGACTTCTGTCTTGTCATTGAATTAATGTATCTAATGGAAACCCAGACATTATGTTGCTCTGTTTCTATTTAACTTTGCTATTGGATAGTCCTTCAACTGCTAAGGAACTGAGTACCTTCAGAATTTTGTCTTTACAAATTAGCTGCAATAAGAAATTGCAAACAGCAGCCTGGTCCTATTTAAAAATTCTCTACTTTGTTACTGGTAACCAGCTTAGAAAATGTTTTTTCTACGGAAGGCTTTTGAATTTTTTTCCAATGTGGTAGATGTAATCACAACAGATTTTCGTTGTCGTTTTTATCTTATTTTCTTTTTCACTTTGGCCTTGGAATTAATGTGAAAGGCAGAGATGTTAAGGTTCCGAACCCCAAACAGTGCTGTCGAGATTTATGATAAATACTTCATAAATTATATCCTATTGCTCAAAAATATATAGAGAATTTACCTTAAGTCAAAACCATAAATATCCACTTGTTTTGTATGGGGAGCTTGGTGAAGAAATGGTACCATTATAGACATCAATGGTCTATATATTTTTTTTAAGCAAATGAACTATCATTTTATGTTCCAGTTAAATTGAATCAAAATGATCTCAGAATCTGAAATACATTGCTGTCTTTCTATCTGGACGTGACATGAAAAGTTTTTCATTTTTATGCAGTATTTCTAATTCTTTATAGTTTTAATTACCCATGTGAGAAATTGGTGGAAAAGACCTTTATCTCATGACAAGACATAAGAAAAGTACTGAAAAATTTGAGGAATGTCAAGAAAAAATTTGAAAAAAATTCAAGAAAAAAATTCTTTTAAATTAGAAGATTCTTTAAGTAGTATTTTTGTGTGTGTGTGTCTGTTTCTCTAGGATGCTAGAGAAGTAACTTTAAGCACAAGTGTTAAATCGATAGGGATGAAAGAGCCAGATATGTTGGAGGTAGAGTGGTAGAGAAGGAAGGGGGAGTGAACATTTTTTAAAAAGGAGATTTAAAAAAAAAAACAACTTTGAAGGTGGACTAATAAATCAAGAAAAGGCTTACCTGGGGCTGCTATGTGGGAGGATCCACACTGGGACATCTAGGGAGAGGGGACAGCCCGAATTGAGTTTGGGAAGAAAATCAGGCATTTTCCCCCCGGGGTTTCACCTGGATCCTTAAACACATTCATCGAAGATGACAGAAACTCATCATCAGCCCACTGACTGTGGGTTTACCTGTGGGATGAAATCGCCAGTGGTCCCAGGCTCTTCGATCTTTTTCTTTGTGATTGTCTGCATTGTCACAAACTCTCTGACTGTCCCTTTTTCTGTGTTCTAGGAGAGACAGCGCCTGGAGACGATCCTCAGTCTCTGTGCTGAATACACGAAGCCTGACAGTCACTTGTCCACCGGCACCACCGTAGCCGATGTGCAGAAGATCAATAAGGAGCTTGAGAAGCTGCAGCTGTCTGACGAGGAGTCCGTGTTTGAGGAAGCCATGGTGAGCCCTGACGCCAGGTACAGGTGCCACCCGAAAGGCTCTCTCCACGATGCCGACTCGGTGGTCTTCGGGAGCATTGGGCAGAGTGGTGCCGGCTTCCTTTCCCCCAGGAGCATCAGGAATGATGAGCTGCTCAGGGACCTCACGCCTGCCTTCCTGAAAACGTCCAGCGAGTCTGCTTATCTTAGTATCCTACCCAAGGTAAAGGCGACAGAGCAAAAAGATCAGGATTTAGGGCCCGGGGCTCTGCTTCTGCTTTGGCCCAGAGATGAAAGGCTTTGTCGAACTTGTTTCCCAAAATGTTTTCAGTGAAGCTTCAGTTTAAGAGGTAATTAGCTAAATGAGGTGCAGCAAATTAGGGCACTTACTCTTAAGTAACAAGTGCGCACCGTAAGAATTGTAGCAATACAGAAAACTCCAAAGAAGGAAGTTTCTCTTTTCTCTGTCCCCTCCTGGTTGTACACCTGAGAAATAAACACCAAAGTGTCTTACCGCCTTCTTCATATTTCTGTGCATATTACGGCCACAGGCATGGACGCACAGATGCAAACATACGGTGTTCTGCCCGTTTTCCTTGACTCACTCAATGTCTTGCATATTTTTCCATTTTAGTACACACAGCTCTGGCTCATTCTTTTCAATAGCTGACTAGTATTCTATTGTTTGGAAATACCATTTAAATTGTTTCTAGCTTTTTTTACTAATAAAATGGATATGCGGTGAATATTGTGCAAATATATCTTCGAGTTCACTTACTAAAATTGGAATGGCTGGATCAAAGAGTTGTATGTTATTCATTTTAGTTATTTTTAATTTTTTTAAGACTTTATTGATTTATTTGACAGACAGAGATCACAAGTAGGCAGAGAGGCAGGCAGAGAGAAAGGAAGGGAAGCAGGCTTCCTGCTGAGCAGAGAGCCCAACTCGGGGCTCAGTCCCAGGACCCTGGGATCACAACGTGAGCCAAAGGCAGAGGCTTTAACCCACTGAGCCACCCAGGTGCCTCTATGTTATTCATTTTAATCAGTACTTCCAAATGATACTCTCGAAAGGCTGCATATTTCCAGGTGACACTTCCACCAACAGTTTGTGAGCACGCCTTGTTCTCCATACACTTGCCAAGGCTGCACATTTTCAAAATTTTTCAATATACTAAATTAATTGGTGTCTAATTTGCTTGCCCTTAATTATGCATAAAGTTAGACATCTTTTCTTATTTTTGGTTGTTAATTTGTGTTTTGACCCACTTACTCATGTTCTTCACCCATTTTTTAAAAATTTCTTACCTTGTTTTTACTAAGTCATTAGAGTTATTTGTAAGGAAATTAGTCTTTTATCATGAGTGGTCTTAAACAGTTACACATAAGTAAATATGTGTACTTATGATATTTTTTAGATGTATGTGTTTAAGATTCATACGTAGTCATTATTACTTAGTCTTCTAGTTGTATATTGATTTCAAAATGTCTTCCTAATTTGAGGATTTCTTAAATGTAATTAGAGGACTATCTTTTGGTGTAACTTTTTTCACACAGGTTAAGATTCTTTTTTTCTTTTTCTTTTTTTTTTTTTAAGAGAGAGACAGAGAGTGTGTACAAGTGTGCAAAGAGAGGGCAGAGGGAGAGAGAGCCAGCAATCTTAAGCAGGCTCCATGCCCAGTGCAGAGCCCAACCTGCGGCTTGATCTCATGACCCCAAGGTCATTATCTGAGCCAAAATCAAGAGTAAGACGCTTAACTGACTAGCTACCTAAGTGTGCCAAGAATCTTTTTTCTATGAAATTAAAATAAATTCTACTTCTTTTCTAGAAAGGATTTAAGAGAGTGACAAGAAGATATAAGCTTTATTGGAATAAAATTAACACACCAAAAATAGTAATCAGGAGGAAAAAACAGATGCCATAATCACAAGAATTTATTTAAATAAACAGGATTAATTAATTAAGTAACTCAGACCATTAAGTTCAATTCTGAGATTCTTGGCAATTATAGCCAAAGAATGAAAAACAAACAAAAAAAAATTATCAGTTAAATTTTTGTTGTAAGAGAATGACACAAACTGATTAAAAGAAAGACATTATCATGTGCAAAATTCTGGAAGTAGTTTATCACCTGGAGTATTATTCAGGAGGAGTATGTGTGTTTGTTTTGACTTTTTTAACTCAGTGTTCCTCATCAGGAGTCCATCCTGGACTAACCTTCTGAGTTCTTCCAGCATCAGCATCAGGATTTGAAAAGGTTCAGTCCTTTCAGTCCTTCTTTCTCCTAATGACCACAACGACCTTACTCATTCTCTGTGGAAAGTACTTCCGAATAAGACATCTGTCTCAATTGCCAGAAAGTTGCAACTGTTAGAAACTAGGATGGGGGGCAGAATCAAAAGTTGATTGTACTCAGCAAAGTAAATGACCCACCATTTGAAAGCTTGAGCTGTTTTCATCAGCCCTTAGGCTTCCTCTGAAGTCTTGTCTCTCTTTTCATTTAAATGTCTTCCAACATGGACAGCTGCCAGACTTTGGTAAAACAGTAAGCTGTGTGTCTCTCTCTAAGGACCATCTTTAGGGAGACAGGTTTCCTGCTGAAGAGAGCTAGGACATGATAGCTGCTGGTGTGTAAATGGGCAGATCATGGCGGATGTTTTTAATTGCCCAAATATGCTTTTGTGGAAAAGGACGCCTCTAAAGCTTCGAGCAACCTCCGTTGTGACCAGACATGTAAGACTGTGCATCCTTTAGAGACAGGAAATAACAAAGGCGCCTCTGGTTACCTCGCAGCAGCTTAGGCAGGGAGTGAGGGAGGGGATGAGTTCCAAGGACGGAGGTTTGCCTGTATGACTTTTCGGAGACAGATATATGTCATCCCAGGACAGCAGATAGAAGAGTGTTTTATTAAATGAGCATTTGTTTTGGATGCTTTTCTTCTTAGTAATCTGCTCACTAACTCATTTACTTAGCAAAGGACAGTGTTTGTTATTAATCGATCTAAGGATCAAATGCAGAAAAGAATATGACAGATCCATTGATTTAAGGAAACAAAGATTTTGATGATATTTAGGAAACCTGAGACTTACTGTTCTGGAGCTTAGTTTTAGCTAACACATAAAGATACAGATGGCCTTAGAAATATGCACATTTAATTTAATTTAATATTTTAAAGATTTACTTATTTTAAAGAGAAAAAGTGAGAGCAAAGGGGGAGGAGCAGAGGGAGAGGGAGAAAGAGACTCTCAAGCAGACTCCCCACTGAGCGTGGAGCCTGCCGCCAGGCTCGATCTCACAATCCTGAGATCATGACCTGAACCCAAACTGAGTCAGATGCTTAACTGACTGAGCCACCCAGGCACCCCGGAATACGCTCATTTTAATTGGCTTTTGTGAAGCTGTCTTCTGGCACCGGAGGTGAAAGCTGAGAGTAGCTCACTGTTCTTTTTTCCTGTAGTGTTAGGATATAAGTCAAACGTAGAACACTTGTGTGTTTTGTGTACAGCCTTGTGACACGACTTACAAATATCATGAAATGATTGCCACGCTTAGTTTAGCTAACTGGTTAGCTAGTTTAGCTAAGTTTAGCTAGCATCCATCACCTCATATTGTTATTTGAGAAAAAAAAAAAAGTTCTTTTCTTTGAGAATTTTCTCCCTCTTCTCTTGTTGAGTAATCATTCTGTCTATGTGGGCAGCCGTAACACTTGCACCTTCCTATGGTTGCAAAGAGTTTCTAAGGAAATTTGGGGGGAAAAAAGCAGAAACAGTGTGTCTCGTTTCTACCGTCCCTCCCCTTTCTCTGTGGAGATCGGGTTACCTCATAAATGGCGTATTCGGGGATGCTCCTATGTGTGTAAACAGTACGCTCATCCCATTCTATCACCAACCATTCAGTTTTGGAATGCCTTTTGAAGATTTTACTCTTTATAAATAACAAAAAAGAACGACCATTTCCTAGATAGCACTGATGGTTATAAACAGCCTTTCAAATGGTCTATTATCTATGGTGCCCATTGTGGTCAGTTGTTTAGAAACTTGGAGTTAGACGTTTATAATCGCCCCTGTCACCTTTCTTCACCCGCCACTTGCTTAGAAAGCTTAGGGTATGGAGATTGCTCAGCTTTTGTTTGCTCTTAATGCTTGGCTTCCACCAGTGAGAGATATTTTTAAACTATGCTGGCAGCTGAAACCCAATATGAAATGTTCACCCAACAGGATACTGGCCTTCTTGGGCCTTTCCTGCTAGGATTACTCGTCAGTGATTTTGGAATGCCATTCACTGTTACGGGCCTTCCTCATACCCTAAAACAGCCGCCTGAGTACTAAGACAATGAGATTCATTGTGATAAAAAGGTCAGCGGTTGTTTTATTAATTGGCAAGATACTGCATTTAAGATGGCAAGTAGGAGTCTAAATGTCAAAGCGTGGAAGGCCTGTGTACCTTTGCTAATCACCCTGAGATACTGTGACATCTCAATTGTTTGATCTCCTTAAGGGGCAGTGAAGTAGGGTAAAGAATAAAGACTGTGAATAAGGAAGACCACATGCTGGCTCTCTTCTTGAAGTTATTTTCAAGATCATTAAATAAATCAAATGAATTTCATGTGGCATACCAAATGTTAATTATTTCTTTGGTTAATATGAATATTCTTGGCACTAACTAATGAGTAATCTTCAATAATTTACTTATTGAGGCTGCTGTGTTTAATGTCCAATTGTGAAATTGTTTCATGGCTGACTTACTAATGCAGAAAAATTATTTCTTTTTCAAAAAGAGATGAAAATTGAGTAAGTGATGTACCTTTACCCCAGCATCCCCGGACTTACAGAAAGACTGATCAGCTGATATCTAGGATAACTACCTGAAATGGCTGAAAGAGGCGATTTTCAATTCATTATACTCTCTTCTTAAAACAATAGGCAGTCCCAGTTTGCATGTATATGATCCCAAATGCTCCTTTCTTCCCTGGGCACCTGTCATCACTCTGTTCAGGGGTATAAGTATGTCCTCTCTTACTCAGTTTTTTTCCTGACTTTCTCATTCCTTGCCAAGGAACTCAAGTTTTTTTCTGTGAAGTGACCAGTGTCACATTTTGTGTCAGAGAAGCCCACTGGCCCAGTTAGTGTCTTAAACATTATATAAGAAAAAGGTGCTGTAGGATAAAGATAGTAATTGTAATGCCGAGCGCCTTGTACGCCCACCTTAAAAGACCACCAGAGACGCAAGTCAAAGCCAAACAGCAAGGGTCATTTATTACGAGTTCTAACCCAGACCTCCGCGCACTCGTTGCCGGTGACGCTGAGAGGTGCCAGGCAGAGTAAGTGCAGTGTTTTTATAAGCAGGTACAAACAAGTTTGGGTGGGGTACAAACAAATTTAAAAAATCATACCTGGTGTTGGTTGATTGGTATTGGGAGCCCACGCGCGCCATCAAGCAAGCATTCAAACAGAAGCAAAAGTAGCTAGTTAGCCCGCGCGTTGAGCAAGCCCTTTTACAGAAGCAGAAGTAGCCGGTTGATAACACTTTTGGGCACAAACAACTTTCGGGTGGAGTAAACAACTTTCGGGTGTAGTAAAGTTTGTCCAGGCCTTTCAGTAATGTGTGAACACAAGAACACTGAAACATGAATTAATGTCATATTAAGTGTATAGTTTTCAGTGATTTTGGGAATCACCAAAGTAATAAGGCCTGTATTATCCTGGTCATTCACTTCAAGGAACACTGAGGTGAGAGCGGCCAAGTGTATCGTGCCCTTGCTTTTCCACCATGTGTTGGAAAGGAGACAAATAAGCATGAATGCCCATTCACAGATAACCCTAGTCGGGGGGCCCAGGATACAGCTAGAGATTCGGGAAACTGTTGTAGGAGCAGTGCTTACTTGGAGATGGGAGAGAATATGGAGGTTGGAGTGAAGGTAGCATCATGTCCAAGATATCCCCGAGGAAGATGTCAAAAGTCTTGTCTAGATTCTAGTTCCTTGCTGTGCCAAACTTTTCTCTATGACCTTAAGATAAGTCACTACAATCTCAATGGATCCCAACTTCCTCATCTGTACCAACTTAGTTATTTCAACTTCAAAAGAATATGAATGGGTGAATTTAATTTGGTTTGTATGAGGTAACTTAAGACCTTCACTGCTGAGGATTTGTGGGAAAATGCAGAATTGCAACAGAACAATCACAAGGATGCTTTTAGAATCCAAAGAGGCATTGAGACTGTGAAACCCCAGACTTCCTACTGGTGTGTAAATTGGGCGATTCTGGAATTGAAGTGTGAATAGCCCTTTTCTGTGTTGATTAATTGCAGACCCCTGAGGGTATAAACGAAGAACAAAGGATTCAGGAGTTGGCTGCAATGGAAGAGACCCGGATAGCAATTTTGAATAACCTCGAGGAACTTGAACAAAAAATCAAAGATATCAATGACCAGATGGATGAATCTTCCAGAGAGGTATAAAACAGGAGTTGGTGTTTTTACCCCTCTCTTTTTTCTCACTTTCCTTTAGCTTAAAAATATTACTGCCTATTAAGGCATAGCTTTGGAAGCAGAATACATAGAAATCAACATGAGTTAGTATTTTCTTTCAGTAGGTCCATGTTAGGGTAAAAATACCTTTTTTTAAAAAGTTTTTTCCTTGTCTTCTTTTTTTTTCTTAAGTCAGATGAGACTTTTATTTTTTAAAGATTTCATTTATTTATTTGACAGAGATAGAGAGAGAGAGAAGGAACATGAGCAGGGGGAGTGGGAGAGGGAGATCAGGCTTCCCATGGAGGAGGGGACCTGATGTGGGGCTCGAAGCCAGGATCCTGGGATCACGACCTGAGACGAAGGCAAATGCTTAATGACTGAGCCACCCAGCCACCCCAGATGAGACTTTTTTGATGTACTTTGGGTATAGCCAGTTTTGTCTTAACTAGTGTATGCTCTCTGACTTGCTACAGATCTGTCAATTGAGGTCCCATATATTGAGGTGTCCGTGTTCAAATCCAACAAACATTTCCTGAGTATGCTTACTATTAGCTGGACATCGTGTCAGAATATAGGGGGTTTTATATATAAAGAAAACATAGACCCAGCTTTCTAGAAGTTTGCAACCAGAGAGGAGACAGACACATAGTCTATTATATAATAAGAGAAAGGGGCCATTTTCATACTAACTCCATGGAGTGAGATGGAGCAAATGATTCTGCCTACCATGTATATACTCACAGATGATGTAGACAGCTATAAGTGGAAGGGGACTGCTCACCTGTCATTTTATCCACAGACCCTGGATGTCCCTCCTGCTGTCATTGCTAAGAATGCATCGCTTGCATGCTGGGCTGGGTGTAATTTTCACTTCCCAAGCTCTGTGGACAAAGACAGACACAGCTGCTCCCAAGATGGTTTGTGCTTGAGTCTGAATGTGAGCAAATAGGCAAAATATTATTGAGAAGTTAGCAGAAAAGGAGTTATAGTAGAAAAATTAAATGATAGGTAGATTTCTTAGTAAATGTAGTGCAGGCTGTCCAGCTTTCTTATATAGGAATTTTGAGTCTCACCTAAACTCAGCCTACAGTCTGGCTGATACCATAGTACTTTTTGAAATTTGTGGCTGTTAAAAATGCACCTCTAAAGTGGGCAATTGAGAATCTCTCCGAAGGTGAAACACCTCTGGGCTTTGTTTTATGTCCTCAGTTGGATATGGAATGTGCTCTTTTGGATGGAGAACAGAAATCCGAAACAACTGAACTTATGAAAGAGAAGGAAATTTTGGATCATCTAAATAGGAAAATAGCAGAACTGGAAAAGAACATCGTTGGTGAAAAGACCAAGGTAAGAGAAAAGTATATTTGAATGCAATTTTTAGGGGCAATATGGTGGTTCCATTTGGTCAAATTTAAATGTTGTATGAATTCCCATGGTTTGGGATTTGTGTGTCATGTTCCTGGAGACAGTGGTACTAGGAGAAAGTCTTAAGATGAGGTAAGTTCTTCACAAAGAACTGTCAGGGTTTGAGCCATGGATGCTAAGGGACTAGAGCCCATAGAACTTTCAAGTTGATATTTCTGACCTCTTAACCTACTTGAGATGAGTGAATTGCTTTTTTCCAACAGGTTTTCTGCTCTTCTGATTGTGTTGTGTTTTTTAAAGATTTATTTTAGCATAAGAAGTTTATTCTTAATCACTTGTATCCAGTGGGGATGACTTAAGCACATTCAACTGCTGTTGCCTTTTTTCTTTTTCATTTCTCTATTTATTAAGAATTTGAATGGGAACCATTCATTGCCCTTGTCCTGACTTACCATTGTCTTCAGTGCAAGTGCACTACTCTTTGGCGAATGCACTGGAGTTGTCAGGCAATCCTCACACACTGTCAGGTGGAAAATATCCATGAAACACGGTTGACACTTACCTTGGAAAAGGTCTCACTCATACATTTCAGGCCACAACCTGAATATTAGCTGATACCTATTACGGCAAGTGGGAAAAATTACTTGCAGCTTTTAGAATTCAGAGTTGTAGTTGGGTTTTTATCTGTTTATTTGTTTATTTCCTCTGGGAAATATTTTACTTTTCTCTCACACTTTGAGTTAGTTACAGCTAAACTAAGCCTAAAAAAATGAAATTCCAGTTTTGGAGGAAAAACACAAACGAACTTAAACATATTTCTTCCTTGCTCACTTTCCCTTGAGAAAAAGGGAAAAAAATCAGTTTGAGTAAGTTCTGGTGGGTAATATGTGAAAAGGATTTTTGCTGAATGCAGCTTCCTTTTTGGGCTCTTCTTTGTTTGAGACCTATAAATAAGGGCATTTGATCTTGGTGCCAGAGAATGAGCTCAAAGTGATATTGTCAGAAATTGATGTCAGACTCAGCTACACATCAATTTCTTGCTTGCCTCCTTGTGAGTCAGAAGAATGGGTATCATGTTCTCTATGAGACTTTCTGCCTTCCTTATCCATGTAGTTATTAATCTTTGTGTAGCCCACACATGTCACGGCCTGAAAATTCTATTTGTCTCCATCATTAGCATGAGACACAAAAGTGAAGCAAGTGGTTTCAATGCTTAATCCCACCTCCCAGGGAAAGTCATGTTATATTCTGTGGCTCTAAAGGAGAGGTGGATCTCCAGGGATATGTATAGAAACAAGAAAGGAGGCCACCTCCATCCTTTCTATTATTGTTCTGGTAAGCTTGTCAGAGGCTCTGCATAGGAGAGGGGACATGGGGGGCTTGAAGTAAAGGACCAACTCATGCAGCTGTTAGGGTATACATTGACATCACCCTCACATTAAGAGTTCTCAATGATTTCAGCTTCTCTGCATCTCCACTAACAGCCTTCTCTTCTAAACCATCAGAATCTCTTCTTCCCTTCCATTTCCACTTGCCTCCCTTTAGTTCATTCTCTTCACAGCAGCCAGAGCGATTTTTAAAAATACATAAAGTAGATCCTATCACTCTGATTTGTGTTCCACCGTATTTTATATAAATTTTATGTACTTGTTTCGTGGGCCTTCATCACTGCCCCCTCCTTCAGGCCATGCGCTGCTGACCTTCTTTCTATTTGTTAGAGTCCCCCACCTCCTGTTTCCTTGCAGACCTATTTCCCATGCCTGGATTCCTTTCCCGTATTCCATATCTTGTCTGGTCTGTCTTTCCGGGCTTAGGTTCATTGTTAGCTCTCCAGAAAAGCCCTTTCAGACCCTTCCAGTCTTGATTATGTTCACCCTGTTGTTCTCTGAGTCCCCATACAAATCGCATTTCGTACTTTACGTGTGTTTGGGGCTTCTTAGGTATGGACTTCCCACTCTGGCATGTGAAATAGAGACAGGCAGTGCTCTCCACTGTTTACCGGCTCATAGCCCGGCCTAGCATACCTCCCAGCGTGCTTCGGCAATACTGTCCTTAGATCTCCTGGTAACAGCAAGCCCTTAGCAGAAACACGGAGCCAGACACCTGCGCGAGAGCTCCGCGCTGCCAAGCTCAGGCCATCTGGGATGGTGTGCTTCAGTGCACATGCCAGTGGGCTCGCCGTCACGCGGCCAGCCCCGCGGGAGTGCAAGACAGAAGGAGGAAGTGGCCTCTGCCCTTTGGGATCTCGTTTCCTTTTCCACACACCTGTTGCTGCTGTCGGAAACTGGAATGAGAAAACCAAAACCTGGAAAGATATCCCTGCCGGGCAAGCTCCGCCTCAGATGTCGGTAGCGCGTCCTGTCAGCCTGGCCCTACTGTTTCGGAGACAAGGCCTGGAGCCGTAGGAGGAAGGCTTAGTGACACCTCAGATTTCAAATACTGGTGTGAAAGGATCGGCATCTTTCCCTGGGCACTCGAGGCCGGTCCTTGGTAGTATTTCTCTTAAATGATTTGGGGACTGTCATTCTGTTTTAGCTAGTTGGTGATAAATTAATATACTGGTGTCACTCACTTTTTTGAAAGTTCACGTTACGACGCTTCTCACTTACCAAAGACCTCTCCGTTAGCACCTGTTTTCCCTGAGAGAAATCCGAAGAGGATTTCCGCTTTTATGCAAAATGGCGGTGAGACGTGACCCTAGCGTTCAGCGTGTGTAAAGCCTTTAGCGCCTGTGCTGCCGGGAGTGCGCCCTCACTCCCCCAGCAGCCAGCGTGGCGCCACCTAGCCCCCTGCCTGGGAACTACAGCAGCATCTCTGCATCCAGCCCCCGCAGCTTCCAGCTGTGTGTGTATTTACTTGGTGTATCTGTTAGAAGAGCAAGATGTGTCCTAAGGTATCAGAAAAGCCGAAGAGAAGTTATTTTGGGGGTCTGGGAAAGATTAACATTTTTTCCATGTAAATTACTGGTAATTGCTTCTTTGATTTATACCATTTCAGTTTAGGAAGGGTTTCATAGGAGCGCTCCAATTTCAGATACAGAGGGGAACCTGAATGTTATAGATGACTTATTCATTAAACGTTGCCATCTAAAATATAGACAGTCTAAAATATAGACATCAGAAAATATAGACAATGTAATCAATTATATATTTATTGAACATTTTTGTGGTGGCTCCCTGAGCTGACTCTTCTCTGCCCTTATGGGTTCCACAGTCAAAAACATCAAGAAGCCCATTTCCATGTGGGTCTGAGCTAAGTGCTCCGACGGTAGCCTCATCACAAATAGAGTCTTTATGAACATAGATAAACCCTGAACAAATATAAGTATCTGACTTGAATGTAAGTCCAGAAAGGATATTTATTTTATGAAACAGTCAGCATAGAGGCCATAGTGTTTTCCTGGGGCTAGTAAAAGGAGAGAGAATTGTTAACCTCTGCCCCAGTGAACTGATTCAGTCTAATGAGCTTGGCAACAGAGCAGAGAAGCCACCAGGACCATGAAGCCCCTTGCTGGCAGAGGCCTGGTTGTGGACTCGGCTTCCCTTTTGCTGTCCCTGAGCCCACGGCCAAGCCTAGCCGAGGCCACAGCAGAGCAGGCACACCTCCATTTGTTTAGGTCAGTTTTCCTTCTGTCTTTGCCTCGTTCTGACTGCAGTAAGAATTCCGGACGAAAAATATTTTCCCGATTTCCTTTACTTTATTATAAAGGAATTTCCATTTCCTCTATGATGATTATCTATGTCTTATCTCTGCTTCTTTGGCATGCAAAAATCCATAGTCAGTTGTCCTGAAATTCAGTAAAATGGTTAAGGAAAGAGCTCTGTGTCCGTAGTCTTGTCTCAGAGTCTTTCTGTTACCCAGAAGTTCATCATAAATAAAGCTCAGCCACTCTTTGTTTTAGGATCTGTCCTCACACAAACAGATTATGGTATTTTGTTGCCATCCTGGCCTTGTTTATAACTAAACAAGCTTAAAGGTGTGAATTGAAGCTTAAATCACTCCACGCCATATAGCTCCTGCCACAGAGAAATCTTAAGTTATTTGACAAATTCTCCTACTGGAAGCATGTATCATTGTATCTAAAATGGTTACATTTTATTCCCACATTATTATCTTGCCAAGGTACCTGTTACTTCCGCTCCACCCATCTTTTAGAGCCAGGGGAAGACAGAGAGCCTGCCCCAGAATTCCTTAGCAGAGTGTTAATGCTTCTGGAGTGCAGAACATTTGCCAAGTCACAGGCGGTGTTCAGAAGGGACCCAGCCCTTCCCGTGCCTCTTTCTTACATTTCAAAGTTAGCTGGAGGAAGTGGAAGAGTATCTTGGGATTTGGGGACTCAGTCAACAGGATTCCAGATTAGGGTTCTTTTTTCTGGTGGTTGTTTGATTATAGAAATCCCTAGTGTTCTGATTGTCCAGTTTTTTCCACACTAAATTAATCCATCAATTGTGTAATTAAAATGTCAAAGCTAAAGGAAAAAACAATCTGCAGAAAGAAGTATAAGGATGTGCCTCTATAGAGGCATGTAGAGAATGAGTTCTCAGCTTTCCAGCATCCATTGACATGGGTCCATATTCTTTTCTCTGCAGTTCTAAAATCTGAAAAGGTCTTTTGGGGGGAGGGGGGAATCATTTTGTAAGATTGGCACCAAAATTTAGTTGGTTACGAAACCTGACTTAGACTGATATTCACATCTGTGTAAATATTCATAAGTAGTTGCAGAAATAGAAATGTGTTTGGTTTTTAGTTGCTGGCCCAGACCTTACTGGAAATGCCTTTTAATGTATGCTATATGAACTGCATTACTTCTATAAAATTGAGAATGTTCTGAAATCTGGAACACATCTGGTCTTAAGAATTTCAGATAAGTGATTTTTGTACCTAAAACAATAGCCTAATCTCTGAACCATGAGGATGCCTACCTCCCAAACCACAGGGTTTAGGAACTAGAAGGAAGAGTAATCTCAGGGTATATGGAAAGGACTTTGGATCGACTGCTCTTAGAAATGCTGGCTTAGGTACTGAATGAATTTAAACACATCACCGCATCAACTCCAAACCTGACCCAGTGTTTCACGAAACACACCCAGGTACTTAGCATGTGCTGGGTTGTGTGCTAAATGTTTGGGAATTACAAAGATGGACCTTAAGTTTTAAGAAAATCTTTATTAAGCTAACTGAGTTAGCAGATTTAACAAATAAATAAGTAAATAAATAACCTGTATACATCCCATCCTATATATATATATATATATACATATACATATATGTATATGTATATATATATATTTATATTTATATATAATAAAATATTTATATAAGATGCTCAGGTACATTTGAATTTCAGATAAACAGAGGAAAATGTTTGGTGTAATTATGCCCTAAGCATTATTTGGGACATACTTATATTAAAAGATAATTTGTCATTCATCTGAAATTCTAAGTTAATGGAGTGTTCTCTGTTTTATCTGGCAGCCTCACAAGCTAATAAAGTAAGCATCTTTTCAGAGTAATCTTGAACCATCTGCTTACCAAATATTACTTAGATGTGGTAAAATTATGTCTTCACTGGGATTCAGGAATTTGCTGTGTAATATTGAAATTCAAATAGAGCCAACAAGTTAAATTTCAACTTCTTCTTTCAAGAATACAATTCAAAAGAGAGAAACTTGTTACTGTCTTCTAACCACATTGCCAGCAAAATGGTCCCATGATGAGCTTTGGATCATTAAGTTCATTAAAGATCATTGGTCATTCTTGTGTACAAGTTCAAGTTAGTTAAGGTAAACTCACCCACACTCCTGATCATCTGTCTGACTAGAAGACAGTCATTTTGCATCTGAGCTTGAAATGCCTTCCTCTCTGAACGTCCATTGGATATTGGAATCTCATGGTACAGTTTTTGTCTGGTTTACTTGAGGCATTTAATCTGAATGTAAAAATTTGTACAATTGGAGTGTCACTTGTAAAAGGGCCTTTTGTACTGTGAAGTAAAGGCATTAAGCCAAATATCTGAAGAGCACTCTTTGGTGCCTTGTGTATTAATGTCCCATGTCTTCATTTAAAATCTCGAATTGTTGTTAATTGCCTTTGCCTCTCCACATCATCTGGGTAGCTCATTCAGGGGTTCCCAACCAGGCTATATATGAGAGAACATGGAGGGATTTTTTTTTTTAATGCTCATACCCTATTTTGCTCCTGAATGTCTGACTGCATGGAGACTTGGAAAATAGTATATTTTAAAGTTCACCCAGATTTGTCTAATGTGCAGTCCAGACTAAGAACCACAGAGCTAACTGGACCATACTTCATGAGTATGGTCCTCTTTTCTTCCTTTCTTTCTTTCTTTCTTTTTAAGATTTTATTTATTATTTATTTGATAGAGAAAGTGCAGCAGAGGGAGAGGGAGAAGCAGCCTCCCACTAAGCAGGGACCTCAATGTGGGGCTCAATCACAGGGCCTTGGGATCATGAGCTGAGCTAAAGGCAGACACTTAACCAACTGAGCAACCTAGACAATCCAGGCTTCCTCTTTTCTCTACTTATAGTCCCTGAGTGAGTGAATAAACAAATCAAGTTAATAGAGCCCAATTTTATATACTGATTTCTGCTTTAATTTGCTGTGAATAATTACTGTTGGTCATATATACGCTTTAGGAACATCAGTCTTAAACATAAAGAAAGAGCAGAATGTGGCAATGAATTTGTGACCCGCATGGCTTTTGCCAGTACATAATGACCAATCCGTGCAAGAGCAGTGCGAACAGACACGGCCACATCTCCGGTGAATCACATTCTGTGCCTGGTTTTACAAATGCCCCCTTGTACATCTGGGTTTTCCTGGAGTGTTCCAATTCCTTGTCATCTGATTTTTTTTCAGTAAACTTAAATCTGTTCAACTTAACACAAATTTATTAAATTTGCTCATTAAAATTTAATACATTTATTGAAAATTTAATTTAAATTTTATTTAATTTAAAGTTCATTACAACTCACTTAAATATACTTGTTTCTTGAAAACAGATTCATGAATCCTAAAAAAAAAAAATAGTTAAGCTCTCTGCCAACTTGGCCTTTAGAAATTGTTTTTGAGAATTTAGAAATTTAGAAATTTTTTAGAATTTAGAATTCTTTTTTAGAATTTAGAAATTGTTGAGCCTGTAAGAATTGTAATAGGCAAGTGTACCAGTTTAAATCTGGGGAAAGTAAATAACAGCCAGTTTTCATATTTTGCATGTCAAAGCAAGAATCCCTGAACCCTGAAATGCTATCTAATTTGTCCATATATTTGTCTTCACCGTAGAAGGTGATATTTTCAGGTCTAATTAACTAGTTGCCTAGAGCTAATTTTCCTTTGAAAACCTTCTGGGCAATAAATAGAAAGTAGGAATATTAAACTCTTTCTGGCTTGAGTTGGCCAACTGGCTGGCATGGGCGTGATATCACGTCTCTGGTCCTCCGTGATTGATGGCCAGGCCCACCTGCTACTGGTCCTTTCATCCTTGCCCTTTCCTTCCTTTGCCCTCGCTTTGGCCCCACTAAGCTTTTGCTCTGAGACGAAAGTCTTGCTCATAGCATTACCCGTAAACCAGAGGAGCAGAAGGTTCTGATGGTGCCCTCTTGCATTAGTCTTCTCACTGCCCCCTTGTACGGAATTGCAAAACATTTTGAGCACCTCAGAAGGAAGGTGCTATGTAAACATAAGGTACTTTTTCTTCGTTATCTGGACTTATTAGTAGTAATACAAAATGGGGAGCTCAGAGGCCTAGTTTGGCTTTTTCTTCAGATTTGAGACCTGGGTTTCAGGCCAGTGCCTTTCCATATAATCAAATATCGTATCAATGTGCTCTGTCAAATGTAACTTTAAATTTTACAGTTTTGCACATTTGCTATTTAAGGGGATTGGATAGGTTTCTTTCTTGCTTTTTTGCTTTCTTTGTTTCTCTTTTTTAACTTTCTTCTTGGAACTAGAATTGGTGCAAAATCCAGTGATACAGTATCTACAAATAGAACTCTTTTGGATAAAATTCTTTTGCTGTGTAAATAGGGCAATCTTTGATCCACGCACAGAAGAAATAACACCTTTTTTTATCCAAAGGACGACTGGTGTTCTGTATTGCTGGCTGTATTAAAGGGAAAAATGATTCATTCTGAAACTAAAGGCTGAATCTGACTGGTCCTTGAAGAATCAGCTTTCCTGGAATGAACACGTGATGATCCTTCACTCTATGTTCCAAGCCATTGCCCCTCTCTACCTCCGGCACTGGGGGGTTGCACAGGGTGTACACTTGCCAGAAAAGATGGAGGAAACTTTCTGAATAGTCTGCAAAAGTTTCAGTTGCAGAAACATTTTATTTTTTCCTTTTTTTTAGAGATTTTATTTATTCATCTGAGAGAGAGAGGGAGAGAAGGCACGAGCAGAGGGGAGAGGCAGAGGGAGAAGCAAGCAGACTCCCCAGTGAGCAGGCAGCCCCGGGACTCAGGGGATAGGGACTTGATCCCAGGACCTGGAAATGAAGACCAGAGCTGAAGGCAGACACTTAACCCATCTGAGCCACCCAGGGGCCCCTGCAGAAACATTTTTTTTTTTTTTTAAGATTTTATTTATTTATTTGACAGACAGAGATGACAAGTAGGCAGAGAGGCAGGCAGAGAGAGAGGAAGAAGCAGGCTTCCTGCTGAGCAGGGAACCCGATGCGGGGCTCTATCCCAAGACCCTGGGATCATGGCCTGAGCCGAAGGCAGAGGCTTTAACCCACTGAGCCACCAGGCGCCCCCTGCAGAAACATTTTAAAATTGATAGATGAAGTAGGATTCTCAGTTTTATCACTTCCGTATTTAATCATTCTGAAGGTTAAAAACTGCACTTCTAAACCTAAATATGTGGGACACCTGGTGGCTCAGTTGTTAAGCATCTGCCTTCAGCTTGGGTCATGATCCCAGGGTCCTGGGATCGAGTCCCTCATTGGGCTCCCTGCTCAGCTGGAAGCCTGCTTTTCCCTCTCCCATTCCCTCCCCCTGCCACTCTCCCCTGTTTATGTTCCTCTCTTGCTGTCTCTCTTTCTTTGTCAAATAAATAAATAAGATATTTAAAACAAACAAAAACTGAATACGCATTTCTAAACGGCCCTTGACATTTAGAAATTTTCTGCCAAAAATGGACACCTAAGTGAACTGGTATAACTATTTATGTCCTATAGTTTTCCATTTAAACCATAGCCTCTTTTATAAAGAATCTAAAGATATGTTTACACGGGAAGTCATGGCCATTTGGATGAAGAAATTATAGTCAGTATAATTTTATGGGACTGTTTGAGAGCTGCATCCTTATAAAAAAAAAAATCCTTCTCTGATCAAGCTTAGAAGCCAGTTTTATTGCTGTCTGCAGTTAGGGTGAATGAGGCAAGGAGAGTAAGGGGGTGGTCACTGTGCTTAATGAGGGCCAAATCATGGTAGTGCTTCATGAAGTGCTTTTTTTTTTTTTTTAATGATTTTATTTATTCATTTGAGAGAGAGAATGAACAGGGAGAGTGGGAGAGGGAGAAGAAGTAGCAGACTCCCCATTGGGCAGGGAGGCTGACCCCAAGTCCCTGGGATCATGACCTGAGCCGAAGGCATCCGTCACGAAGAGCTCCTGTGTAGGCTGACAGAGTTACAACAGGGGAGAATCAGGGCTAAAATTTGCTTCAAGGCTTTAGAACATCATAAAGGGCACCCGGTTGGGAAGACAGGCACTAAACAGGTTGGAGTATTTTTTCTCAATTTAAAAGATGACATGGAAGGCCATGTAATCACTATTATAGGATTTGCCTGGTGGACCCCAGAGAATGTCCAGCATCCCTCTGGACTGTGTGACTGGGGAAAGATATAGTGTTATCTCCACGTTTCTCTTCTATTTTCTGACACCTGGGTGTTCTCTCCTTTTTTCCACAGTCCATGTTTCAAGTGTTTTTTATATCCGTGAATGTAGAGAAGTCTTCATCTCCACAGTAAATGTCATGTGTCGGTGTATCCAAACTGCGTGATATGCCTCCCTTCGCTGCTTTGTCAGGCTTGCCTCCTTCCCTGCTCTCTCAGCCTTAGAAACAGATTTTCTAATTGCTTAAGCTTTGAAGTTTGCCAGATAGCTAGACCTGTTTCAGGTGACCAGGGTGTCGACTAGTGTACCTGGCATGCTTCTGGTCCGAAAATAAAATTACAGTAATTTGCAAAGCTTGCTTAACAAATGCCATGAGCAAATTGGACCACGACTATACTTGAGGTAAATGCCAGCTTTCCTTTGCCTTGGTCTCTGCCAACGGACTCTTTGTAAGGCTATCTTATAAATTTGGTTGGCATTTCTTTTGTCCTTTGTTGACCATTGACCAGCTTCTTCCACTTTAAACATGGTGGCAGGAAGGAAGGAAGTCAGTCAGTCATTGTCAGTACCCAGTGATGTGGACCGTGTTTTAAGACTGCAGAAATGGAGCCCCCTTGTCTTTACTTCCACTTCCCCCTTATCTTAGTCACTAACTAGGTATGTTTCTACATGCATAGGATATAGTGCGGGCGTGTGTGTATGTTTGTGTGAGTGTGTGTGTGTGTGTGTGTGTTGGTGTTATCCTTGGGAAATGTTCACTAATGCCTGCTTTGGGTGTGAAGGTAATTTCTATTCTTCTATTTTCTGATTTCTGAACTTCAGGAGAAGGTAAAGCTTGATGCTGAAAGGGAAAAACTAGAGAGGCTTCAGGAGCTTTACTCCGAGCAGAAGACCCAGCTGGACAATTGTCCTGAGTCCATGAGGGAACAATTACAACAACAACTGAAGAGGGTCAGTAGTAAACAGGAATGCGCCAGTTGTTTTTTTGTTTTTCGGTGTTTTTTTTCAATGAAGTTCCACTTACCTATGACTTCCTACTTCACACAGTATAAATTTGCATAAGTTCTGGTCATTAGATAATTTTTAAATAGAAATATGCATGCTGATGGTATATATTACTTTATGCTATTCAGACAATTCCTTGTTAGAATCCTTCACTAATTTATAATGCAAAAAAATAGTTCTGGAGTCATTCTTTGTAACAAAAGAGAGTCGTTCTTTGTGACATATAACTGACACTGAGATTGTAGCATTTAAATCAGCTGGCATCTTTTCCTGCATTCTCTGCTGCATCGTGAGTACTGTTTGCCCTTGGGATGTTGTTTTTTTTGTTGTTTTGTTTGTTTGTTTTTACCAGTCTCCGCCTGATTTTCCACTTGGGTCCAAAAACGATCCTTGTCTCTGATTTGCTTCCCATCACCACTCACTGTGTCTTTTTCTTTCTGTCTCTTGGTGACACTGAACTTCTTAGCATGCCACAGCAAACACCAAGACCCAAGATGCAGGGCCTTGTCCTCCGCATCTTCTCAGGTGAACTTCCTCATTTTTTGAAGCTTAGTGCAACGTGGACTTTGCGGTGGGTTTTATCGGGTTATTTTCCGATCATTGAAGTTAGCTGTGCTTAACATGGCCATGCTGGTTATCTGCCGAAATGAGGCTTCGAGGTGGAGAGTTTCACAAACACTGGCCAGACCACATAATATTTCAGAGCCTCTTAACGATTGGGTTGTTTGCTCTGAACAGCAGCCCAAATAAAGCTGGGGAGCAGTCTTGGATCTCCAAGAGTCATGTCATAGTTATTTGTGCTAAGTGACTAACAGCTCATGATTCCATGTGATTAGAAAAGAAGGCTAGTTTCATTCATGCTATTCTGTCAAGACCTTCTTGGGAGTCGGCAAGTGGAAACACCAGCTGAGGTAGCCCCACCCTTGGAAATGTTTAAGATGGCCTTTAATATAAAAACATGATACCTTAGAGTAGCATTAGGTTATGAAAAATTACATTTAAAACTTTTCAGTGTATTACAGAGGCTGAAAGCATCTTAATAAACAGTACCAAAGGCAGGCAGGTCAACCTACAGCTTAATGATTTTAATATTCTAACAAACAGTAACTTTCTTACTATGTTGGATCAAAAAAGTCCCAACAATGCTTCTTCCTCTTTACTCCTTTTAGTGTATACAGTTGAACTTGCTGTAAGAAGAGAAAATTTCCTGTCACTCAATGTCATAATTCTCTAGAAATTGTGTGGTGAAAATAACTGAGAAAACATTAGTATTTATAAAATTATTTTTGCTTGTAATTTGTGTTTATGCCAGTTCACCAAAGAGATTGGGAAACGGCTTTTTATGTTGGTTCACTGGTTTTCAGCTCTCCTCGTTACTAATGATTTTACACAGTGGTCCTTTTACTTTATCTAGAGTCAGCAACAACTTACATATTTTGTTCTTCTCTGCCTCTAGTTATCCAAATATTGCTTGGACTCTTTATAAATACCACTGCAAATAAAAATTGATAAATTCTACTAATATTTGAGACTTAGATTGATATAAATAATGTCTGTTTGCTTAATCTAGCCTCAGTAGGATAACTCTAAATGTATGTACATTCTAAGGATGTCCAGAAGAGGACAGGAAGTGATATAGACAGTCTCTTCCACTATTTCAAGGCAAAGACCCTTATCTTCTTCCTCCATGAGCAGAGTATAAAATTCTTATCATAAATCCCTTTCCTCGGGAGAGATAACTGGCTTGTGGTAGCTTCTGTTCATCTGTATTAAGAGGTCCACTAATTTTACAGGAATGATGACCAGAGTAACTTTCCACTGATCCCACTGCTTAATTGTTAAAAAGTCCACTTACTTCATGAGAAGTCTGTTCATACTAGGAACTTCCTGTATGAACTCATTTCCCTTCAGATTTGAAAACCTTCAGAATGCCGCTTCCCTACGAAGCTTTCCCAAAGGCATTTAAACTAGATGCAGTAAAGGTGATTTTATTACCACAAACTTCATTAGGTGGCAAGTCATACAAAAGAAAAAAATAAATGAAGAGGAAGAACATCATCTTCTTAAATGTGTGTTATCCCAAGTACTTAAGCTGAAGTTATGGAATGAATGATTTTTTGTGCACAACAAGATAGCTTTATGAACAGGCTTCTTACTTCTAATCCCCTGCTTTGGAGTCAGAATACAGCTTTCATCTGAGTAGTTGCATGTAGTGAGGTGGATTCATCAGTCCCAAATTTCCCTGGGATGCAAGCATTATGGAAAAGAAAGCAGGAGTTAAATGATTTTTTTTTTTTTTTTACCAGAATGAGTTCCACTAGTAAATGGAGGAGACACCTGGCTAGAACTGTTTTCTTGTGCTTTTGGTAATTTACTCACTGAATGGTTGATTTCAGTCTCTTGATTATATATATATATATATATATATATATATATATATTATATGCATATTATATAAATATACATGTTCGGTGACATCAACATTAGTTCTACAATCAGTTTATCCTTTAATCTTTGGTAAATCTTGGGTAAATCCTTCAACTTGTTGATGTCACCGAACATGTATATTTATATAATATGTATATATTACATATATATGTATAAATATAAATATAAATATACATGTTCAGTGACATCAACAATTAGAAGACCTATTTTCTCATTAGTTCTACCATCAGTTTATCCTTTAATCTTGGGTAAATCCTTCAACTTCTGTGGGTCTCAGTGCTCATATATAAAATGAGAAGGTTGCGTGAATGATTTCCATTCTCTTTTTCCAAATTCCAAAACTGTGCAGTTAAAGTGTTTGACTGTAAGGCACAAGATGGAGAAAGGTGAACAAACCTCAAGCCCCACTTAAATTTGTTTTCAAAGTTGGCCTTGAGCTGTCTTGAGAATCTCTCCTGCTATTTCACATCTGTTCTCTTCTTCTGTCCCTCTGCTAAGCAAAAAAACAAAACAAAACAAAATGCATGATGGACTGCATGTAAACTTCTGCCATAGAAATTCTCAAAACAGTTATTAGAAAAAAAGAAAGAATTGCACTGAATTTTCTTAAGCACAACTGTTTATGTCCTTTGGTGCCTGGCCTTTGAGATTGCCATCCAGCAGAGATTTGTAATGTTCCTTTTAGCAAGTGAAGCGTCGTTAAAATTTTCATTCAACTAGTCCTGCCCTTGACTTTGAGCTTCCTGTATATATTACTGTATGCTAAATTCAATGACTCCTGCCTCCAAATTCCATGCCCTGAATTCTTATTCTTATCTAAAATCTTTGCAAAGCCTTTTCCCCTCCCCAGTTTTTCTTTTACAGTGTAAGTTTATATACACACATTCTAATTGTTTCGACAACTTGATCAGATGATGGTATCAGCAGAATCTGAGTGCTAAGCTTAGCTTTAATTTTCAACTTTCCTACCCAGTGTGTATTATTTTCATGCAACAGTTTAAATATTTACTGCAAACAAATTAGTGGCTCTGTGACCTACACATGGTTAAGATAACACCTGGTGTCTATTAACCAGATGTGAAGTGAGCAAACGGACTACGGGACTACCGTAGTCGGCATACTGTGAGACTCATACCCACTTTGAATAAAGATTACATATAAACTAAAAAAAAAAAGTTTATGAAACTATTTCTCTCAATAATCTTTAGCCACAAGCCAAGCTTAATTCAAAGACTTAAATTTTTTAGATAAAAACTTGACTATGAATGACTGCGTGAGGAAATATGTCCACTAATGTATTGTTTCAAGACTGCAGGGATTTTGTTTCAAGATATGATGCTCGAATTATCTCTCAATTACTTCAGTAGTGACTAGATTTGGGCCAAATTCATTCATTCCTTTAGAAGTTATAAGCATGAAATGTCTGATAAACTTGAATGTCCACCAATAACCTGAAACCAAGACTGCTTTCTGTTTAGCCAATTAAACTGTAAAAAAAAAAAAAAGAGTACTCAAAAATGCTGAATATGTTTTTCAAATTGTTTTTCTTGCTCTTAACTTTTAAGAATCCACTGTGTTGACATAATAATCTTGTTGCTATAGTGCCACTTGTAATTACATGGTAGTTGATCATCCTTCTGTGAATCATCCCCCAAATAAAATTCATTCCAGAAGACAGAAATATATTATTCCATTTGATTAAAAGGCCTAATTTATCATTCACATAAAAACCAAAAGAGGGGGGTGGTATGTTTAAAAATTGATATAAATCTAATTTATCATATTTATTTATCCAAATCTTTCTGATGTTTTAAGTGAAAAAAAAGCCATGTCCTGGCTATTTTGCTTATGCAGAGTTACAAACCAGCTAGCTCAGCCCAGCTACTGTTTCTTTTCGGCCATAGATTATTTACAAATAATATATTTTTTAAAAATCTTCTATACCTTATTTATGGTTTAGTCAAAGCCCCAAAATTAAGACAGTGTTTTTTTTTAAATGTAGATTAAAGAATTGTTTACAACATGTGCCAGTCTCTGCACAGATAGGGATTCACTTCTGTCTTCAGACATTTCATAGGTTAGGAAATGCCTATCTGATGACCATCTGATTTTTATGATTTCTGGTCTTAAATGCCCTCAAGATTATTCCCAGAGTAGTAGTACTTAACCATTAGAGACCTTCTTTGTGCCTGATCAATGCTGTGCTTCCACCCTTCCGGTAAAAATCTTTGTAAACAATGTTCAGGGATTCATAGAAGCCCAGTGTAAGAATACCAACCACCAAATGTTTTCAATGACTTCTCCTTTCAACAAAATTATTGGAGCATGCATGTCTATGTGTACATCATATAGATCTATTCTCTATGTGTGCCAGATTTGGAGTCTTTTTTTTTTTTGTAGTCAGTAACTTTGGAATCTTGAATTTTATTTCTATACTAAAATCTCCTTTCATTTGACAATTTTGGAAAATGGGAGCTTTCTCAAGGGACCATGTCACACCCTTGGTGGACAGATGTTTAGTTATTTACCAAATTCTTTTTATACTTCAGGATCCATTTATAACCACCTAGTATATTTCAAGCAAGAAGTCCTACCTTCACAGAACAGTCTCAAACTGATGGTCCAACCAGTGCTTCTCTCCCTGCCCCATCCTTAGTCCCTTTCAATTCCATTCTCATGGTCACTGCTCCAGGATTTAACTCCAAAAGACTGGACTATCATGGTCCAGCCCTGGTCAGCTTAGTAATTTGAAAGATATTTTGGACTGTTTGCTTTTTTTTTTTTTTAATTTTCAGCATAACAGTATTCATTATTTTTGCACCACACCCAGTGCTCCATGCAATCCCTGCCCTCTCTAATACCCACCACCTGGTTCCCCTAACCTCCCTCCCCCCGCCCTGCTGCTTCAAACCCCTCAGATTGTTTTTCAGAGCCCATAGTCTCTCATGGTTCACCTCCCCTTCCAATTTCCCCCAACTCCCTTCTCCTCTCTAACTCCCCTTGTCCTTCATGCTATTTGTTATGCTCCACCAATAAGTGAAACCATATAACTGACTCTCTCTGCTTGACTTATTTCACTCAGCATAATCTCTTCCAGTCCCGTCCATGTTGCTACAAAAGTTGGGTATTCATCCTTTCTGATGGAGGCATAATACTCCATAGTGTATATGGACCACATCTTCCTTATCCATTCGTCCGTTGAAGGGCATCTTGGTTCTTCCCACAGTTTGGCGACCATGGCCATTGCTGCTATAAATATTGGGGTACAGATGGCCCTTCTTTTCACTACATCTGTATCTTTGGGGTAAATACCCAGTAGTGCAATTGCAGGGTCATAAGGAAGCTCTATTTTTAATTTTTTGAGGAATCTCCACACTGTTTTCCAAAGTGCCTGCACCAACTTGCATTCCCACCAACAGTGTAAGAGGGTTCCCCTTTCTCTGCATCCCCTCCAACATGTTGTTTCCTGTCTTGCTAATTTTGGCCATTCTAACTGGTGTAAGGTGGTATCTCAATGTGGTTTTAATTTGAATCTCCCTGATGGCTAGTGATGATGAACATTTTTTCATGTGTCTGATAGCCATTTGTATGTCTTCATTGGAGAAATGTCTGTTCATATCTTCTGCCCATTTTTTGATATGATTATCTGTTTTGTGTGTGTTGAGTTTGAGGAGTTCTTTATAGATCCCGGACATCAACCTTTTGTCTGTACTGTCATTTGCAAATATCTTCTCCCATTTCGTGGGTTGCCTCTTTGTTTTCTTGACTGTTTCCTTTGCTGTGCAGAAGCTTTTGATTTTGATGAATAGACTGCTTGCTTTTAATATTTGTTTTCTTTATGTTAAGATGGCTACAGCCATTCTGGTATGTCTTATTTTCATTCCCCTTTCTCCAAAGGATGCCGACCTGTTGGACGTGGAGAGCAAACACTTTGAAGACCTGGAATTCCAGCAGCTTGAGCGTGAGAGCCGTCTGGATGAGGAGAAGGAGAACTTGACCCAACAGCTCCTACGTGAAGTAGCTGAGTATCAGCGGAACATTGTGACTCGAAAGGTACTTTCGCCAGGTGTCATTCAGTGTGAGAAACCCACACATTCGCCCCTCACTCCCTGACAGGAATCATCATTAATGTAGCTCTCTGTCTACCTGTCTTTATATCCAAATATCCGGGTGTGTTTCCCCACATGTCACATCTGACAGATTATGGAGTCTGCCATCTACATACCAAATAGTGCTCCAAGCTGGGTACACCAACATGTGTTAGTTGCTGTCACTTAATGCTGTAGATGCCATTGATTTATAATACCTGATTTTTTTTTTTTCATTTATGGGAAAACCAAAGGAGAGAACTATCAGAAATTCGGATATTTGTTTTAAGGTACTTGCGTTTGCAATCACAGTAACTAGATTTAGAATAGTTCTGCCAACAAAGTCTATTTTGGCATTTTCGGTTTTCACTGCTCATAGTTCCCGAAGTTGGCTGATAGCTTATTACCATCAGAAATAGCCCTGCCAGACGCCACACACATCATTGGCTCTGCCCACCTCCTTCTCCTTGATGTCCCGCCTCAGAATTCAGCTCTTGTTCCAAAACTTAGAATCACATCCCAGCCGCTCTATACTAAACCAGTAGAACGGAGGGGAAGGGAGATGAAGAAGGTGACTTTTTAAGCTCTCAGCTTAAATAAGAACTTACATTGTTATTTTTCCCATGAGGCATCTCCCAAGTCTAAAACAAGATTTCCTGTTGACTTCTGCATTCTTCAAATAGATTTTAAACCACGTGGACTAGATTGGCCTTAGGTAAAGAACAGCCTTCGGCTTGGCAGGTCAAAGAGACTACTTCACAGTGTCTAGATAGGAATCACTGCCTCCCACCAGCAAAAATGTCCTCATTGCTGATCCAGCTGTAAACACTTTTCCCTTTTCCAGGATATACTGGCAGACCATTGAATGTCTAATGGGCGTCTGTATATGATCATCTTTTTTCCTCCAGGAAAAAATTTCTGCATTGAAAAAGCAAGCCAATCACATTGTCCAGCAGGCTCAGAGAGAACAAGATCATTTTGTGAAAGAAAAGAATAATTTAATAATGATGTTACAGAGAGTAAGTATTTCCTTTTTTAGCGCTGGTTGCAATAAAACTCAGGTTCCAGCTTGGGGGAAGCTCCTTCCTTCAAAACAAGTGCCTTTTGATAATGAATAGTGGATTATAATTTTTAAAAAGGCTTTTTAATGTACATTTTTATTTAATACTCCACATTAGTAAGCTGATGCTCTGTGAACAGTTAATTCAGAAAATAAGTAAGGATGTTTTCCTCATGATTTTTCCATGGTGTGAAAATTCAAACCATGAAAAATATGTACGTTTTCAGATTTTCTTCTTTTGGAAAAACAGATTTTTTTTTCAAACAGGTAGAACATGTTCTGCTTTTTTTGCTGCTGTCAAACAATTTGGCCCAGCTGCTGTGGTGTCAAACTCTAATTATTTGCCTATGAGTCCCCACCTGGCAATGGCCCCATTGGGTTTAGTTTGGCTTCATTGGCTAGGTAGCCCCAGCAATGGGGACAAGACCATCCTCACCAAGGGGACTGTGGGCCCATCTCCCAGGGCCTAATGTGACTGCACAGAAAGGGTTTCCTTTGCCCAATCTGATTTTCTGACATAGTCTAAGATCTAAGACACCAAAAGTTAATTAAAGTTGATGGGCTGGTCTCAGTGCTGAACCTTGTATGCAGGTCACTGCCTAGGATGTGATGCTTTGGGATCCTGAAAATATGAGATGTACCCAGAATGGGGTACAGGAGAAAGAATGAGGGACTAAAGGATGAGGCTAGACCATGTTTCCCCACTACCAGATATGTAGCTGGAATATTCTCAACTTAGCCATTTAACTATTTTCAGGTTGAGAAGGGAAAGAACATTGGTCCTTCACAGAAAGTATGAGTCCATCAAGGTGCACCTAGGTAGCCCACACAAATCCCTGCCAACCTCCCCTCCTGCTTCTTTGACACCAGAAAGCTCAGAATGGTTTTATGGTTTTTCATCCCTGTCTCCTGCTCTGGGGACGAGCTCTTCTTCCATTAATATCCACTCCACTCTTTGCACATGCTATTCAAAGGCACAGCTTAAATCAGATAGTGTAATAAGTAGGAGTTAAGTAGTTCTGAGGTTTTAGCAAAAAGGAGGTGGGGGAATCTCATAGTGATAGATTTTTTAGAATGGGTGATCACCATCATAAAAATAGAACTTCCTCGTTAAAACACATAAAATGTAATTCTGTTCTAAAAATTGTGCTAATTATGAAGATTTGTATTTTCCCAGATTGATCTGTAGATATGTCTCAGTCTCTGTAGATATGTCTCAAACTCAGCCGAGTTTGAAATGGACACATGGATGCTTCAGATCTGTAGCTGATCTGCATTTTTCAAGGAGTCTGTATTTGTAAATTTGCCTGCTCACTAAAGCTCACTTGCAGCCCCCCAATCATACTTGTCGTACAGTTCACTGATGGATGTGTGCAGAGCGGCAAAATTTTGAGTCCCGCAGCATACAAATTCCCTGCTGAGGCTGAACAAAGCAACACTCTACCTTCCTGTTTCAACTCTCACGGAGTAAATAAGAGTCCTTTTTGTGGATTATTTTGTGCTGTGTTTTCACATTGCTTGTACTTTTTTTGTTGATTAAACTATTTAAAATGCCTCCCCAGCATAGTGCTAACATACTGTCTAGTGTTCCTAAGGGCGGGAAAGTTGCAATGTGCCTCATGGGGAAAATGTGTGTCTTAAATAAGTTTCATTCAGGCATAAATTACAGTGCTTTTAGCTACAAGTTCGTGTTTAATCAACTGTATATCAAATACGGTATCTTTAAACAGAAACATACATAAAGCAAAGTTACGGATTGATCAGTTGATGAAATTTTTTTGAGGAAGCACACAGTAATCCATCTCTGTATTTCCTGTAGGAACAAGGGTTCAGTGTTTACTAATTCAGTGTTCACGGCAATGCTTCAGAGCATAAGAATTACAAGAAATGAGAATCAACTCTGTATGAAAATGCCAAGGGCATAGAGTAGCCAAAATAACTTTGAACAAGAACCAAGTTAGAAGATTTATACTATTTGATTTCAAAGTTGCCTCTAAAGCTATAGTATTTAAAATGATGTGGTGCTGACATATAGCTAGACACATAGATCAATGGAACCAAACAAAGTCCAGAAATAAACCCACAAATATACCATCTACTGATTTTTTTTTTTTTTTTTTTTTACACAAAGGGCTCTAAGATAATCTAGGAAAAAGAAAGTCTTTCCAACAAACTGTGCTGTATCAACTGGGTAAACATTCAAACAAATGAACAAATGAATCCTAATGCCTCTGTCCTTACACCACACATATAAATTAATTCAAGGCAGATTGTAGACTGAAGCAGAAAAATTAAAGTGATAAACTTTCTAGAAGGAAATTCAGGATTGCACATGCACTTCTCTGACCTTGGGGTGAGCAAAGTTTTCTTAAAAGAGGAAATGATAAAGGACTTATATGCAGACTATATTAAAAACTCCTCCAGTTCAATAACAATCAATAAACACTCAATAAATAAATTTAAAAAAAAAACAGTCCAAAGAATTGAATACAAACTCTTCACAAAAGAAGATGTATGAAGAGCCAGTAAGACACATGATAAAATACTCAACATCATTAGTCATCAGGGAAATCTAAGATTGGCCAAGCTTAATAGATTTTCGTGTTCCTTCAGGAAAAGGAAAATCTTTGTAATTTGGAAAAGAAATACTCCAGCCTCTCTGGGGGAAAAGGGTTTCCTGTCAACCCCAGTACTCTGAAAGAGGTAAGCTGTGATTTTCCGTGTCCCCCTCTATCACCTTAGAGATCAAGAGCTGTGCCTCCGTTTTAGATGATTAACTAAATAGGAAAACATTAACTTGAGTGACTTGGAAAGCATCAATGCTTAATGGTTTTCCTGCCTTTTATTTATGCTTTGAGGATTTCACAGATTATCTTTGTGTTTAGTGCAGGTGCACTGTGTGTGTTTGTGTGTGTGTGTGCAAACCACGCTTGACAGCGACATTTGGGTTAACTTGGGGCTTCAGACAAGTTAAGATCCAAACCAAGATTAGGTCTTAAATTCTCTTCTTCTCTGCAATGTCCTTCTTCAGTTCCTCCTCTTTCTTATGTTACTTCTCCTTCTCCTGAATCTGACAGCAAATGAAAATGTCTCTGCACATTTGGTAAGATAGCCTGGTGCCTTTCTTTTCTCTGTCTCTTTTCCCCCCAATGTTGTTTGTGCTCTCTCCCCCCCTAACTTAGAAAATCCTATTTGCATTAAGCTCCACACATTCTTGCTCCCAAACATCCATCTTTCTGAAATACTTTTTTTTTTGGAGATACGCTGCTACAATGGAAGAATATTTTAACTCTAATTTGGAAAGTCATAACCCTGACTGGGAAAGAAAATAGTTGTTTGTTTGTTTTTTTAGCATAGTTGACACACATGCGACATTAGTTGTAGGTGTACAACATCGTGATTCAGCAAGTTTGTATGTTACCTGCGCACACGAGTGTAGCTATCATCTGTCCCAACTAAAAGTAATTATCTTTTAACAACTTAATATCTTTTTATCTATTTAATATCTATTTATCTATTTAATATCTATTTAATATCTTAAATATCTTTTTAAACAATAGCAAAGTTAAGACTTCCTACATAGGAAGTATTTTGTGTGTGAGTATAGGTGTCTGAAGTAGAGCTCATCACAGAAGAAGTATGAATAATGTAGATCTTGGAAGCATTTTGTGAAAGAGCTTTATTAGATGATTCAGTTTCATAGTTTCTCTCTATTATTCAGAAGATGGAACTCACAGATTCTGTAGACACAGGTTCACAGTGGATGGAGTGGAGCGGAAGAAGGGAACATCGGTGAGGTGGGCAGGGACCAGGTCTTACGAGGTGTGTTAAAGAAATATGGTTTATCATATGTGGCTGGGCAGTCCTTGAGTGAGAGATTTTAAGCAGGGAGGTGATATTATTTGATATCCATTTGTTAAGCATCCCTCTGGGCCACTGGCCCAGTTTATGAGGAGTGAGAGGAAAAGCAGAGGAGCTGGGAGGGAGAACATTGCAGTAGTGAAGGCTGGAGATGCTCCTCTCTTGCCTTCATGCAATGGCAGAGAGATGGAGGGAAATAGTCAGATGCAGACATATTTTGGAGGCAGAGTTGACAGTTCTTGCTGATAGATTGGATGTAAGATTGAAGTAAGTCAAGGGAGGTATTAGGAATGAGGTCATTCTTCCAGTTTGAGTCATGAGCTGAACAGTAAGGACCTTTTCCTGAGGTAGTGAAGACTGGGGACAGCACAGGCTTAAGAGGGAAGATACATGGGTTGACGCTGGATCTATTGAGTTTGAAGGACTGTGGCATCTGAGTGAATTAGATAAACTCTAGCATCTTTTTACTTCTTGGTACAAGAAAATAATCTTCCCTTTTCTGCTAATGAGTTCTTTTTCTGTGCAGACTTCCTGATGCCAAAAGCCTGTTTGGTTTTTGACTATTTGTATGTCTCCAAGTCTTCTGTTTGTTGGGTAACTGTGTTCTCTTTCATGGACTAAGCCGACTTGGCTCACGAGATGTTTTTAATTTCTTCCTTTCTTCCTCTCTCTCTCTCTCACCATCTCATTCTTTCACCCCTCTCTCTTTTTTTAAGGAGTTATTAATTTATATCTAACTCTTTCAAACAAGTGCCACTTTTGACAAATGGCATACATGTTTGAAGCAATAAATCAGGTTATACGGTCTATGACATATAAAGAATCAAATCTTTGTTTTGAAACACCATGCTGTCAACTGAGCATTCATTACCAAAGACAAAAGGAAATTTAAGAATCCAGTTGTCAACTTCCTTTCTTCAATTTAATCTTCTGAAACTTTACATGGTATCTATTGCCATGAAGTTCAAGACTGTATTCAGCAGCATTTTGAAACCTACAATTTATAGTCAACTTTAGCTTTCCCCACTTTGCCATAATTATAAATCAGTAAAAACCTTGCTTTCCAGCCTGAAATTCTTGCTTCACCAGCATAATGATATCTTGCCTACCCTGGAGCCACTCTTTTAAAGGATTGATGGTCTAATAGAGGATCCCAAGTGCTAAACTTAACTCAATTTTACCTTTAAAAGAGAAATATTATTCTATACTCTTTCTTCTACTTTTCCCACTGTTTTGTTGATATGGTGAAAATTACGATTGGTCTGTACAAATACTTTCCATGAAAATTTATAAGTGCCTTTTCTTCAAATATAAATTTGGGAGTTTTGAATCTTGCAGGTTTTGATTCATGGGTGTTTTATTGAAGCTGAAGCCAAAACTGAATCATTGTCATGGGCAATTCTCTGTCCTGGGGTAGAGCTGGAGGGTTGGGGAAGCTGCCTTGAATTGAAAGAGCCTTGAGCTGCAACTCTCCTGCAGGTTCTCTGTGTGTGTGTGTGTGTGTGTGTGTGTGCGCGCGCGTGCGCACGTGTATACATTTATCTTGCTGGGGAAGGCTCAAGAGGAGAACTAAAAGCTAGATTGCATTACAAATAAATTAGTATTTATAAAATTTCTCTGTACAAAAGCCTGAAGACTTCAGCCCACTTTTACTCACACTCTAACTTGTAAAAACGGAAAAAAAGAGGAAAATCTAAAAATAAAGATTTGTGGAAAAGGTTCCTGAATTATGGAATGAGAGATTGCATTGTAAATTTTATATCTCAGATTTGTGCGTGTGTGTGGTTATTTTAAATGTTGTATAGTGACACCCTTATTCAATCAACAGAATGAATGCTGTTACCTCTAGAAAATCTAAAATTGAAGGTTTTAGGTTGTTTATATATAATTTAGTCATCTTGACTTCACCCCCCCCAAATTATGTGTAATGCTTGTAATATCACTTTTCAAGATTAAGCATCATAAATTCATTTTAATTGCTGATGATTCCCTTAATGCAACATTTGGTCGTTCCACAGATACTTGGCTGTGCCGCTCAAAGCTAACTCCATTGTACTGGGAGCATTAATACTCTTGCATGCCTCAGCTTTTGCTTTCTTCATGTTTAACTTCTGAATTCCTCCTTTTAGGGCTATATCAGTGTAAATGAAATTAATGAGCCATGTGTCAATTCCACGAATCTGTCCCCTTCCACTCAGTTCCCCGCTGACGCTGACGCTGTTGCCACTGGGCCTACCACAGCTGTGCTGGTGAGCCAGCCACAAAATAAAGAGGTGTGTTGGCATGACATTTCATTCGTTCACTGCTTTCCTCATGTCAGAGATTAACCCATGGTTACCTGAAAATGAAGGTGTGTGTGACCATATACATCTGGTTGACCAGAGGGCCAGAATGATGCTGAGTTTGAAAAACATACCCACCTGGGGCACTGTTTTGTGACTCTTCACACTGGAAATTATGAAATATATGGTGCAGAGTGGAGTACCAGGAGAATTAAGTTCAAAATAATAAAATCTAGATCGGAGCCCTCTGACCCAACCTTGTTTTCACAGAAACCGAAAAGCCTTTCTCAAATTGTTTGCTTGAATCATTTTTCCAGTTTGATTTTGTTTTCTCTTGTGTTAGTGGGATGGATTTTTTTTTTTTTAATGTTATGCCTTTTTAAAACATCTGGGGAGGGGCAAAGAAGAGTAAATTAAAGTATCTTCTAATTGTTCCAAGTTGTTCCCAGAGTAGAATTTTAACAAAAACCTAAATTGAAAGATCCTGCCCACCATTTGTGACTTCTTGATTAAAATACAAGAAAACAGAATAAGGAGATTATCGATTTCATTTCTTTGTCTTATTCTTTCATTTCATATGGACACATACATACTTTTTCTTTCTCCTATAAAGCAAAGATCACCTGTCTGTTCTGGATTTATGTTTCCTTCCACCCTCTCTCCTCATCCTGTCACTCAACCTCCATCAGCCCCTTGGCCCGAAGTCCTGGCTCCGTCTGTCGATCCTTTCCCATTAAATGACACACCTCCTCCTCTACCAGCTAAGAAACACAGAAGGCAGCGGCAGCAGCAGGAACAACAGGTAACTAGGCACTGGTGTGCAGAGTCTGAGACTTTGACCTTGACAGCAGTCACTGACGTGGAATCTTTCCTTCCACTTTTCCAAAGGTATTTTGTTAAAGCCCTTTGCTGGGCTTTCTTTTATTTGGTTGGCTTTTGCTCTTATGCTTTTTTTAAGGACCTTTAGTATTTTTTAGGGGTGTTAGGATTGTCCTAAACTTTGACCCCTTGACTGTCCTCTCTTGACTTTTGATATGTTGAAGCTAGATATGTTTTATATCCTTACACTTCAGTTCCCATTCAGCCAAAATAGTGTAACTTGTCTCAGGTAGTTTTCAAATGCTACTAATTATTTCCATTAAATCCATGCTATAAAAAGTTGCTGTGTCAGCATAAAATATTTTTCTTACACGTTACCGAAATCATAATGACATCATGCCCTCGCTATGGGTCATAATTCACTAAACATTTTACAACTAAATATCTCCTTTCTTCCTTCTAATGATCCTGTGAAATAAGAATCGATCTCCTTATTGACATTTAGGGAACTGAGGCTTACTTAGCAGAGGTAAATAGCTTGTCCAAGGTCACACCACAAGTAATGCATTTGGCTCATAGAAATTTTTATTGATCACCTATTTTTAAAAAGTTCATTATGAATGCCACCCTTCTTTTAGTACATCTAGTATATAATCATGCATAGGTATTCAAAAAGTCTCTTTTGAGGGTACCTTTCAACTATCATCAAATTTCTATATGAATTTGGCCCCAGAAGATGCTAAGGAGTCATAGTCCTAGACAATTAGATGAGCCCTGCTTTGCTGGGCCCAGCCATTACATTTCTCAAAATTATCTTTATTGCCTTTTACCTGTTGTTAAAGGACTATATCTCCTCGCTACTTTTAGGTTAATAAATAGTAACTAGTGTAAGTAGATAATATAAAGTTAAAATGCAGGTGTATTTCATGATTGTCGTGTTTAAAGGTTGATCATAAATTTGGTAACTCAGATTTGCATTAATTCTTATATATTTCAACAGCCTGAGCTTAGTATAAAAATGATCAAACCCCAAGAACCTTTACTTAGGAAATAACTTTACTACTCAAGACATTTTGGGGGGAGGCCCAGAAAAATTTGGATAAATTTCAAGTTGGCAAAAATTTTGCCTTAGGAATCTGGAAAAAAAAAAAAAAAGAAAGAAATGGTCAACGGAAGGGTTTTTAAATATGAGGGATTAGTGTAGGGGTTTCTTGACTTAGCTTTTTTTTTTAATGAAAGAATAACCTAGAAGAATGCCTTATATGGAAGCATTATATGGATTTGAAGTGTTTTATGTAATTAAAATATTATTCCGACTTTAAAACAACTTCCCTGTTCACTCGCTCTTTCTCTCCATCTTCTCCCTTCCTTGTTCTCCTCACACTGGGATCTGTGCCATCACACAGAACTGTCCAGAAAGACAAGGGGAGAAACTGCTTACTTGCTTTGTCCACTGGCTGTTCCGCCATCCACATGGCGACCATCATAATAATTTGTAAGTTGTCCTGAGGCCCCAAGGCTGCAGGAACTAACTATGAAAGTGAAAGGTGGATTTTTTTTTTTTTTAAGTTTCTTGGTTCAGTAATAAATTCTTCCAGTGTCTATGTATCTTACCAAATGCTAGCCCTAGTCTGTTAGTGAACACAAGTATAAGTTTATTTTTTAAAAAATTCTGTGTTAAAATTCCAAAACTCCTTTGTAAATGCATACTTCTGAATTTCTTCAGTGACCTCTTTCAATTAGTCAAGTTTTGCTATTCTGCTTTACATTTGCATTTAAAGCATTTTAGAAGTCTGGAAGAAAGGAAAAAACAGCATAAAGAAGGCCTCTATCTGAGTGACACTTTGCCTCGAAAGAAAACCACACCTTCCATATCCCCACATTTCAGCAGTGCTACTATGGGGAGAAGCACCGCCCCAAAGGTAGGATGTGGGGTGAACCATGGGCTTTGCATTCAGTGAGTCTTCTTGTCCTCATGTTGGCCAACATTGCAAAGGCTCTTAAATAAAATGCCAAATAATAAACCATTAAGTTTGCTTGTTGGGCAGACAGAGAACTATATTGCATTTTCTATCCTACTCAGAGGACGTACTGAATTGTACGTCCGGGACCAAAGAACCTGGGCCTGGGTATTTTCTACCATCACACAAGTGGTGGAGAGCATGCATTTACATGACAGATTCCCCATGACTGCCTCCCAGATCCGGAAATTGGAGGATATTAACTCTGGATTCCAGGAATAATAGCCACAAATATTTACTGAGAGCATTTCTGTGAGCCTGACCCTGCACTAAGCCCTTTATATGGATTGTTTCATTTTAAAATCTGGCAGCACTCTTCAGCCAAGGTACTCTGTATTATCCGCATTGTAGGTACGGACAAACAGGTGTGAAGAGACTAAGCGACTAGCCCAAGCGCTCTCAGCTGGTTAGCAGTGAAGCGGGACAATGAACCCCCGTGGTGTGACACTGGAGTCCTCACTCCTGTTTTGCTGATGTGTCCAGGGGGGTCACTGCAGAAAGAGGGGGAAGGGCAGATGAGAAAGAGGTTCTGAGTGAGCCAGGCTTTGGGGCCTTTCCCTTGCCTTCGATCAGAGTAACTTTGTTTGGATCTATTTTATAAACTGGGGTCCCTAGTATATAGCACACTAAGATTTTCTATTTCGAAAGAGTACAATATTGAGTAGGTTTCTCCAGTGTTGAGGGGGAGCAGGACATTGGTACACTTGTAGCAAGTAGACCTCTTCTCTTCCTTGTGCATGATGTGCCTGCATTCCTGTCCCTGCACCTGCCCCCGGCTCCTTGTGCATGAAGAACTGAGTTGTCCTTTAAGGTGGTTTTGGACAGCGTTGCCCCACCTGTCTTCATTTTTGGAATTGCTTCCCCTGCAGAGATTGCTGTAACGTTGAGCCCACCGTGGGGCTCCTTAGAAGGGTCCGTGACCGGCCTTCGCCACTTAGTGTGAATTACAGGGACGCCTTCGCTCCTCCTTCCTACCGTCCCTGCCTACTGGGCTTACCCTGGAGTTTTGTAGGCAGGGATGTGGCCCTGTCCTGAAGGACCCTGTGGCGGCAGTTTGCCTGAAGTGTCTCCTCCCGGTTCTCACAGGCTCACCTGCCCCTGGGACAGAGCAACAGCTGTGGCAGCGTCCTCCCTCCCTCGCTGGCAACCATGACCAAAGACTCAGACTCTCGGAGGACGCTCAGAGGTACGTACCTATTCAATCACACATCGTGTCTGTGGGTAAGAACAGGGGTGGGGATCATTAGAGAGGGAACAACCAAAATCCTCGGTTTTATCCTTAACGAGTCTTCCTTGGGGAAGGATCTCTGTCGCCTTATTGTTGTACTAAGGTAACTTTTCCTGTTATACATATGGCAGGCACCTTTTAAACATACCCACCGCACTTCCTCAATTCAATTGAATTCCCAAACCAGGAAGGCTCCTCGAGAATGACTAACCTTCCCATTCTGTAGGAAGAAAAGAGAGGTGGTGGAGATCCAGAGAGATCGCCAGTGGCCTTAACGAAGCCATGTATCTGGTCTGCGGGCTGGGCCACTATTCTGTTGCGACATATGCTAAAGAGTCATTGAGAGGACACACTAGTGGCCCAGGACCACATTCCCATTGGGCTTTTCATGGGGTCTGAGCCTTTCTTCTATGTGGTTGTCACGTTTCGTGTAGACTTAGATCCTGGGCATCTTTTATTTCTTAGAAATAATACACTGCATTTGTCATGGAGTTGTCGAATAGTCTTTGTGGCGCTCGGAGAAGTTACTATAATGCATTTCCAGAGGTGAGCTTCTCATCGAGAGGATTAGAGTTGTGCCAACACAGTCATTTAGGTCAACAGTTTATATGGGCCCCAACTTTTGACCAGACGTGGTGCTAGAGACCAAGAATGCAAATAAATGACACAGTCCTCACCCCCTGAACATGCTTGTACTCTAGTGAGGAAGAAAGGTACATAATAGATGATTTAAGGAGTTCTGAGTGGTTCAGTCAGTTAAGTATCTTCAGCTCAGGTCATGGTCCCAGAGTCCTGGGATCGAGCCCCACGTCAGGCTCCGTGCTTGGCGGGGAGTCTGCGTCCCCCTCTCCATCTCCCCCTCTCATACTCTCTCTCTCTCTTGCTTTATCTCAAATAAATAAATAAAATCTTAAAAAAAAAAAAAAAGATGATTTAAATGAAATGTGGTACATGCCGTAATGGGGGAATGCCCAGGATATAAAGGGGGCTGCCGATGGATTGGTGGCCATTTGGGCTCTAAATGCATTCACACATTAGTAGAATTGAAACCCTTCCCTCCAACCAGGCTGGAATTCAGTTCTGACTGCTCAGCCCTTCTGCCAGTGGTACCAGGGGATAAACACAGGTTTCTCGCCAAAAGAAAAAAAAAAGAAATATATATATATATACATATATGTTATGTATATATAATATATGGATTTGTATATATAAAATGTTTATATGTATGTTTTATATATATATATATATATATATATATATATATATGCATATATATATATAGCTCTCTCTCACTTGAATGAGGTTTTTGAATCATCACCAGATGTGGTTTAAGAGTTCATAGAGCTGTAGTGTTCGTAAGAGAGGTTTATAATGCATGAATGGTTTACAGTGTTAACATGTGAATCAAATACAGTTGATTGAACTTCACTTTTATTTTCTTTGCTATAATTTCTTAAGCTAAAATATCTCTTATGATTTTTAAAGTTAAGATATCTCTTATGATTTATAAATAATAAACATAAGTGAGTCTTGATATTTTGGCTCTCGTTTATCATTGTTCACTTGTGAGTCAAGTCCATTTTCTGTTAAAGCATTTTTCTGTGATATTTATAGACTTTTTCAATGGGTTTTTTTCCATTGGCTGAAGACATCAGAGCTTGGATTGGCCACAAGACCACATTTTATGTCAAAAGTTATTTCTTAAGGAGTAATAAAAACCACACCTTTATACTAACCAGAGAGATTTGCGAATTCAAGAGCTATTAAGATTATCATGTAAGAAGATTCTTAATGAGAATTTTGGTGAAACCAAAGGATCTTTATTTTTCTAATCTCCTTTTGCCCAACAAAGAATGGGAATCCCCATACTGGTTTATAGAGGAAATGTGAGCCAATTCCATTAAGGCCCCATTAAGGATGAACTCCGCAAAATCCATTGACTCAGCTATCTTTCTGCTCTGGTCCTTCACCGATGTGCTTTCCTTTTGTGTATCTGGGAAGACTGCGGCTGCATTCTTTCCTGCTACAGCTCTCCAGCGGGGTTCTTCTTCAAGAATTTCATGTGGTGCTGATGGGGCAACTTCTGAGGAAATCGAGAACCATCCTGTGTGTGTTGGTCCCAGCAGAGGTGATGTGTCTTGTGAAGCCAGAGGAAGAGGGGCAGGGAGTGCAGTTCTCAGAGCCACAACAGACCAGAAAATTGGCAGAATTTTCTCCTAAGCCCCTAAAGGTGGCCCATCCCCAGGAGGGATGAATCATTATTGCATTTAGAATTGTTTCACTAACACAGTTTTGGCTTCACTAAAATGGCAAAGGCAAGTAAAAGTCCATGGTTTTGAAAAAACTGGACCCAACGTGTTTTCATTAACTCAGATGTAATAGATCTTACCTTTTTGGGGGGAGTTACACAATTAACATAAGTGAACTATTTTTTTTTTTTTTTTTTTTTTTGCTGCTTGTTCATAATGGATACATCAAGAACAATGGTGTAAGTAACAGCCCTCCTTCCGTCAGCTCTGTTTTCCTAGAAAAAAGATCTCTGAGAGCAGAGTTTAAAGCAGAGAGCCCAGGAGCTCAGCTCTTAAAGTTGTAATGCTTATTGGCTTTTGTACCACTTGTGAAATGTTCCTTTGTAAGCTCTCAAATGAATGAAATCTTTGTCCTTTTGTTTTCTGTTAAACGCAGGAAAGTCCAAGAAAGGTATGACAAACCTCCTCGCTTGGTGTTTTTTTGTTTTCAGCAACTAGTGAAAGGTCATTGTTAAGTCATCTTTAAGAAATGATCGGATTTGAAACTGTAAAATAGTGCATTTTTAGCCAAAGGATCATACATTTTATACAATAGAGAAAAATTGCTGCACGTTTGCTAGAAACCCAATCCTGAGGGCAGCTGCTGTTCACTCAGAGGGGCAGCTGTAGGAGCCCCTTTGTTTTTATTACAAGGTCAGACCCTGCAGGAAACCGGGGTGGGTGGGGGGGGGGGAATTGTTTTGCAAGACTCAGAATCTAGATAAAGATCAGAGTGGGCATTGTCAAGTATGTAGGCTAAGTGTAAAACAGGAGGCTTCTCCTTTCTAAAGAGCAGGTATAAATAAGCCCGCTACAAGGGAGGAGGGAAGGATTTAGGACGCTCCTACTTATTTATTCCATTTATGCCCATTGTAGAACACCGACCTGGAGGAGTGAAGACCAGTTTGCGTGACTGGCTTGCATAAATGAGATGCTTATGACTGGGACAGGGTGGCAGAGATGCAGGGTGTCAGAGGACGCCCTGGTTATAGAAAATTTGAGGGACTGTGCTTTGAATAACTGAATGGCATTTGATAAATCCTAGCTCTTAAAAACTATGTGCTGCTGTCTGCCGAGGAAAAAGAACTGTTTTATCACTATGATCTCATTTTTATTCTCCCTGTTTTCTGGTTGGCGAATATGTGTGAAAGATGTTTCATTCCAAACGTTATTGACTAACCGTATGCATGTATCTGAAACTTATTATTATTTTTTAACTTCCCAGGTTCCTCTGTAAACTCAGATGGAATCTGGAAGTGTGAACATCCATCTTGCCTTGTTAATCTGGTGTTGTGACTAACACTGCCGAGGATGGCATGTTGAACGTGTCTGTTTTCCTGGTCCCCTGTCATCCTTTTTGATCTTGTCTCTTTCTCCCTTTCTCCGTCTTCCCCCTTCTTCGTCCGTGACTCCTGACTCATCCTGTACCTTCATCTCCTGGCTGTGGACTATGGTTAGGAAGAATGAATTTCTCAGCAGGTGAGCTACACTAGGCTAATTTGTCAGAAAGACAGATTAATTTTATCCTCTTAAACCCAGATTATAACCTTAAATCATCTCATTTTCTCTATTAAGCCCAAATAACTATTTAAAGTATACGACACGGGTGCCTGGGTGGTTCAGTCAGTTAAGTGTCCAACTCTTGACGTCGACTCAGGTCATGATCCCAGGGCTGCGGGATCAAGCTCTGTGTTGGGCTTGCATGGGGCTTGGAATCTGCTTAGATTCTCTCCCTCTCCCTCTGCTCCACTCCCCTTTAAAAAAAAAAAAAAAAAAAAGGAAGGAAACAACACACATTTGGAAGATATTGGCAACACTGTATATCCCACAGTGGCAGAATAGTTAAGTCACAAAGGAGTTTTCAGAATTCATAGATAGGCGAGAATAGGAATGAGAAATGGGCCTTGCACGTCCTCTCTCCTGGCTCTCTTGGACAGTGACGAGACTTGAGTTGGTTTGGGTTCCTTGCATGGGCTCTGCTGAGAGCCGAGCCTCAGACACGGTCAGCTCTCCCATTATAAACCTTATAACTTCCCTCCAGTGGCTATTTCTGCCTGGGTAGACAGGATGTAGAGCCTTTACAAGGCCTTCTTTGCTTTCTAGTTGCTGTCCCACTGCTGAATGTTATTCTTGCTACATAATTTAAAAACAAAAACGAAAACAACCAAGTAGTCTCAGGGTTTGGGAAAGTCTCATTTTTCCAGTGCACTTAACTTCGCCCCCCACCCCCACCCCAGATAGTAGATATTCCACTTCCTTATTTAGCCACCGCCGAAACCGGAATTTATGGATGAGAAAATGGATTGACCCAGCAGCTCTTTAGTTCATGACCTCCCCATACTAAATAAATGGGGATCATGTGGTGACCAGGACACCTGGGTCCCTCTCCCCGGGATAGCTTGCCCCTGTTCTGGGTTTACCTAGCTGCACGAGCACTTCTTGGACCTCCCACCAGGGGTCCTCATTTGGTCCTGTTGCTCTCCTGGGATGTTTCCTCCATTAAAAGTCTCTGTACCTTCGGACAAGCAGGCCAGAGCCTGGGTCCCAAAGCCAGCTCTTTGGAATCATACAGGTGCAATTCCAGAATCACAGGGAAGAGGTCCAGGCCTTTATTTGTGATTGCAGAAGTAACTGAATTTTTTGAAGTTCAGGAGGGAGGAGGCTAAGTAAGCCAGGTGGTCGCTGAATTCACTGTGATTATTAGTAGAGGGTTGCCAGGTGGGAGAAATGAGCCTGTCCCTGAGGTAGAACATTTCCACTCACCCTGGAAACAAAATTCCTGTGCCAGGAAATACATGCTCATCATTAGCACATTACTTCATTTAAATCTAAGGCACTCGCTCATCCTACCACCAGAAGGGTGGAAGGTTCTCTCAAGCATAGAGCCCAACTCCAATGAATAATGGGGCAACCTGGAGGATTTGTGTTCACAACCCTTAGTGTGCTGCACATAGCCACACGGCTGGCCCTTGTGCCCACATCTGACATCTTTGAGTCATTTTAGTGTGCTCTTTCTTCACCTGAGGGTCATAAGTTCATTTTCTTATTTGCAATACTTTTGGAGGAAAAAAAAAAAAGTGGGTGATCCGAGGATCGGGACCCACCATCTTCTCTGCTCCTCCAAGAGGGTGTTTGTGGCATCATAGGGATTCGCCTTTCCTCATGTCAGTGCCAAGGAGATAATTCTCGTATGTTTTCAATTCCGTGACTGTCTTTTAGGGAATTGGTTTTCATACAACTGCTAGAAAGTGGCTTCCATGATGTCAGTGCCAGCGTCCACGTTTTCTTTGCCAGTAAGGCTTTTTTGAAAGCATTAGGAAAGATAACAGGCGTGACTTTTTCAAATAATTTCTGGTATTGTTTTTTGTTTGTTTGTTTGTTTGTTTTTGTCCCTCTCCTTTTCATAATAACTGGAAACAATTTAAAAGGAGCGATTAATAATTCCAAAAATTCAAGTATCAAAGGTAAATATCTGAGTAATGATTTTTTTTTTTTAAAGGCACAGGCTCCACGCTTATGAATGCACCGGCTTCACTTACTGCTCCCCACGTTAATCACTATGACTGATGGCCTTCTATCCGTAGTGTCGTGCTGTGCTGTCTTGTGTTGCATCTTCCCTTTGCTGAGTGATATGTGGCTCTTGTGTGTGTATTTGTAATATCTAATTACAACTTATATTAAGGAAGGTTATTTCCCCAGAAACGCCCTCAGCTGAACTAACATATTTGCACTTTGATATTTAAAATGACTGCAGGCAAACTCCCTGTGGAACTAAAATCATTTTACAGAAATGTATCCGATGCTTTGTTAAATCCTCACGGATGTGGCTTCTGTTTTTTGGACATTTTTCATTACCAATTAAAAGCCTCAGCAAGGGTAGGTATAGCGCAAGGAAAGAGGCAAAATTCAAATGGTCCAATCATTAACTCTTATTGGATCTGGTAGTAAATTTGATGAGGGAGAAAGGGGTGGGAACCTACTGTTGGCTAGAGAAACATGTTTTTAATGCGTTGAGGAATTGGTTTATCACTTCAATGTCTGCATCCTGCCTGTATGGTACACAGAGAAAGGAAGAATAATTTAACTTTCATTGCCCCAAATCAGCCACTAGCAAGCAAGCCAGAGCAACAACACGAAGTAAAGCCAGTGATCTAACAGGCCAGTTGAGCAAGTACCAAGGTAAGGAGAAAGCCTGGGACTGAGAGCACTTTGGCTGCTCTTGATGTGAGTTCTACATTGTCCTATGGTTGGCCAGCACTAGCTGGCTGAGGGCTGACGGCAAAGGCAGAAAAACAAGAGAGCTCTGTATATGGTAATTAGGAGGGGTGTGCCAATTGGGAGAATTGTTTTAAATCATTGGCTGTGGATGTTTTAAATAATGAGCAGGCAAGGAAAATTGAAAAAAAGAGTAAGAAAAATGTGCAGTTTGGATTTTTACCAGATTAAAAGTGTTAGTGGTAATATGAGTGAGATACAAGTTTCTTAAATCCTGTACCTCGATGGTCCGCCTGCTGTTTTATGACCAGATGGAGTGGGAGTGTTCCATAAATTTGAATACCATTGAGGAATTGACTGTCCTAAGACTACACTATTGCTTGTCACCAGGAGTCATCTGGCTTCCCTTGAACCCAGCTACTTTTAGAAGATACAGGGCCTTTCATTGTGTTTCTGTTCTGGTTTGGTTTGCCTGTTTGTGTGTGTATGTGTGTGTGTGTGTGTGTGTGTGTGTGTGTGGTTATATTCTCAGTCGCGCTGAGATGTGGGAATGGCAAAGGAGAATGTGAGATGATCCACTGACGGAAAAGATCACGCCCAAGACCACCTCGCTTGCACTGAGCATGATGCTGTGTCTTTGATCTTCTTGGCTTCAAAACAAATTAGACCAAAGTCCAAGTTTTGTACGCAGATGTTTTGGGTTGCTGGTTTGAGTCTCAGAAGATCTGAGACTAGAAGATGAGGCATACTAACATATTTATGGCTCTTTCCTTAGGGTATAATCACCAACAGATGAGTGAAGGACAAAGGCAGAAATCTTCTGACTTTTACAACCGCACAGCCTCTGAATCGAATGTCTACTTGAACAGTTTCCACTACCCCGACCACAGCTACAAGGACCAGGCCTTTGACACGCTGAGCCTAGACAGCTCCGACAGCATGGAAACCAGCATCTCTGCCTGCTCACCTGACAATATCTCTAGGTAAGATGTATTCATTGTTGGGGCTTCCAGTTTAGAAAAGCACCTGCTGGTCTCATAAAGTAAAGGCATCAGTGTGGAACAACATGTATGTACAAGCCCAGATTTCTGAGACATAGTCTATGGGGCGGAAGAGGGTTGAGTGTCATGGCAGCCTTTGAAAGTAATTTCCTTGTATCCTGTGTGGCTTAACCTGTCAGACATCATATAATCCGTTTTTCTCCTTTACTCTCTTTCTTTACATTTGAGTTCACGTGTATACTGTGCTTCAAAATTTACTTGCCTCTGTTGGTTGATTCCAAGACTCATTAAGACTCCTTTTGATTGAATAAAGAAATCCGACAGTATAGTAAGAACTTCGAAGGATTTCTTACATGTCTGTTTCATTAAGAGGAAGGGTTTAGAACTGTTCCACATATTAAAATTTTGGTAAGGATTTAATCATTCACATCCGTATTCATACTTTGAGGCAAGCAAAGATGGTCTTATGGAATTTGGGCTAAAAGCACATCTAAAATATAGATCTGGTCCTAGTACTCTGCCCCTTCAAAAACTACTCCCCTTTGAGTAAAGTCACATCCTAGAACCTGCATTCTGGATCCATCCCAACTTGCCCTTCACTCTCTCCTCCTGACATGCCTCACAGGGCTTCTTCTTAATTGAGAGGATTATAAATACTCAAATCTCTGTGCCTTTGACCATATTGGTCCCAGGCCTGGAATCAAGTAGTTTATTCACTCATTGATTTACAGGCTCCTTCATTCATTCCACGAATACTAATGGAGTGCTCTAGAGTCAACAGTGGGCTGGCGTTGGGTCATGCTAGCTGGCAAGTGCCAGATGTGCATATTTTCACCTGTGTGTGATCAGTGATGTCATGTTGGTAGTTTGAAATTGACCATGATGGGAGTATATACTCCACATAAATGGACATTTGCTATATGTCAAGGTTTTCATTTCCCTCCAGAGATCTGATTTACCAGCATGACACTGTCTACCATCAATTTATCCTTCCATTTGTGTATTCACTCAATTCCATACTTACTGAGCACCAGTAGTGTCTGACATTGTAAATATCTTTACCATCTCCATCCCTCTGCTCCCGTCTGAGCCTGGAGAGACTTTCCTTATCTGTTAGGCTTAAACTTAGGTTGGAAGCGCAGGAAAAGCTCTCCTTTAAGGCCTTTTCCTTCTGTGTTCCACTGCACTTGACTCTTTTTTCTATTATATCACTGATCACATGGCAGTATAAAATTTTCTCTTCAGTAATTAATTGGTGAATTCCTCAATGTCAAGGAGGCTGGCTGATTATCTTTTGATTTCTATACCCAGCAGAGATCTTAGCAGATGGTAGGTATTCAGTAAGTGTTGTCTGAGTAAATACCTCAGGATACAGTAAAATGGCCATATTTTCAATTTTGTTATTTTTAAAATTTTTGTTTGGTCTATTTTAATTGGCTGAATTGTTCACTCATTGATTTATAGGCTCCTTCATTCATTCATTCTGCGAATACTAATACTATGATTTCAACCTAAGAAACATCCAATATTCAGTAAATGTTAATTGAGCACTTAGGTGTTCCAAATGCAAACGTCTAGTTGGGTCATTGCCATTAACAAACTTCCCTCTGTTGGACTGAAGCCGCAGGCTGGAAGCAGGAGTGCTTGTACTCCTTGGGCAATGATCATGCTCCTTGAAACAGATCACAGATCTTCGTCCTGATTTACTTGCTAAACTGTAAAATGGAGGGGGTCGTTTCTTGAATACAAGGCAATGATTAATTTTTAAACATTTTGATGGAAAATTACCATCCTGTAAATATAATTTAGTTCTTTATTTGAATAATTTGCTCTCCCCTCACCTATAAGAAGAGGATGACAGAGAGAGAGGGAAAGTAATATCAACAAAATGTACTTAGCTTTGGGTTATTTCATGTTTCACAAATGAAGTGAATATGAGACTTAACTGTAACCAGACACTATAGCCAGAAAATGTTGGCTATAGTGGGGAAATATATATATATATATATATAGGGTTGGGGAAAAGGAGAAGAAGGCAGATGTTACATTCTGTGGTAAATAAAGTATACAGTGTATTTTCTTTTGGCATTAATGGGTAAAACATTAATATTATTGGATATACCCTATCAGAGAAGGAAAGGAGTCTCTGGGAAAAAATATTAAAGCAACAATAAGAATTGTATTGCTGCTGCTTGTCACATGGGAATGACCTAAATTGAAAGAGGAGATTATGTAATGATAAAGAATAGGGCTTTGGGGGGCTCAGTCGGTTAAGCATCTGGCTCTTGGTTTTAGCTGTGGTCATGATCTCCAGGTCGTGAGATCAAGCCCTCCCATCAGCTCCATGCTCAGTAGGGAGTCTGCTTGAGATTCTCTTTCCCTGCCTAAAAATAAATAAGTAAATCTTAAAAAAAAAAAAAAAAAAAAAAAAGAGTAAAGCTTTTTGGGAGCTGCCATTATTATTTCAGGTTAGAAGGATTAGTGTTTCATGTTATTCAATATTAAAAGATGCAATAGCTTACTTTTTAAAAATTTTCACCTGACTACATTGGGGGAGACACTTGAGCGTGTGGAAGGGGTGGACATCAAACCAGCTGGCACTGGAGATGCTCTGGTGACACCTGCTGTCCTGCACTTGTCCAAGCCAGGCCAGTATGTGCTCAGAACAGAAAGCCTAGAATATTGAGCAATTATTCATAAATGACATTAAACTGACCAGATGTGGTGCTTTCTGTATAACAAGACACAAACAAACTCAGCCACCCAGCAACTATGATAGCTTGGTGACAAGAGGTATAAAAGTGGGCATTAAGAGCAAGAACCCAGGGCGCCTGGGTGGCTCAGTGGGTTAAGCCTCTGCCTTCGGCTCAGGTCATGATCTCAGGGTCCTGGGATCGAGCCCCACATAGGGCTCTGTGCTCAGCGGGGAGCCTGCTTCCCCCTCCCCACTGTCTGTCTCTCTGCGTACTTGTGATCTCTGTCAAATAAATAAATAAAATCTTTAAAAAAAAAAAAAAAAAAGCAAGAGCCCAGATTCCCAACATCAGAGGGACACCCCTGTTTCGGGGGCATTTGGTACTTAGTTGATATTTTGGAAACCGTTGACTATTCCCCCTCTTCCCAAATAATTGTGAACATTTTGTACCAATACTTCTTTGTTGAACTCCTGATAGCTTAACCCTTTATTTACCTGTGTTTTTAAGATTTTGTTTGTGTATTTGAGAAAGCATGCAGGGAGGGGCAGAAGGGCAGGGAGGAAGAATCTCAAGCAGACTCTGCACTGAGCGCCAAGCCCGACGTGGGGCTCGATCCCACAACCTCGAGATCATGACCTGAGCCAAAACCAAGAGTCAGATGCCAAAACGACTGAGCCACCCACGTACCCCTATTTATCTATTTTTGAGCCGTCTGTAGTAGAGAAATACACTCTAAGCATTTGCCTGTCTCGGCATTTTTCCACTCTCTGCCTCTTCCTCCCCTCCAAAAATGGAAAGTAAATATTCATCCCTTCAAATGATCACTCCACACCTCTCATATTTAGCAGCAGGGAGCAGCAGCAGTGCAACAATGGGTACAGGAAATTACCCAAAAAGGATCCACTTTAATTATAATTACCAAGCATTACGACTTCGGATCTGCACACTTAAGCACTGTGACAGGGCAAGAACTGAATTTATTTTTATTTGTTTGCCCTGTTGGTTTTTCTTAAAATGGTTCCCCAAGGTAGAGAATGAGAATGGTTCTGCTAAATACACCGAGAGAAGAGGACAGCATCACCGTGGAGCCCTCCTGGCAGGTGGTTACCCAGGACCACAGTCAGTTTGTATCCTTAGTTCACGCAGACCTGCCCTAGCGGTGCTAACCGTCACAGATACCCAGTCATCACAGCCAGAAATTACCAATAGTATGTATTTCATTCGGCTGTCTGACCTGCTGAATGTCAAAAAGAAAGTCAAAGCCAAAGTAGAGATACCTGTCAAAGGCTTAGTATAAAAGGGAGAGGGAGGGAAACAAACATTTGGCTTCTGTACCACCATCTACTTTTAAAAAGTTCATGCTATCCTGGGGTGCCTGCGTGGCTCAGTCGTTAAGCGTCTCCCTTCTGCTCAGGTCATGATCTCAAGGTTCTGAGATCAAGCCCCGTGTCGGGCTTCCTGCTCTGTGGGAAGCGTGCTTCTCCCTCTCCCTCTCCCACTCCCCCTGCTTGTGCTCTCTCTCTCTCATTGTCTCTCTGTTGAATAAATAAATAAAATCTTTAAAAAAAAAATTCATGTTATCCTAAGGTAAGCTTGTATCCACTGTTATGATGGGAAATAATATGATAAACATCAGGCAAATGGGTAATCAAAAACTAATGTTTGGAATTTATGACAACACATCCTTAATAAGAACTTCTTAAAGTCAGGTAGCAAGAGGAAGAAGAGACTAACACATCTTCTCTTGGTGAGATTTGCTAAAGCTATGTATTAAAATACCCTGAAATGATATGTATGTTAAAGAGGCAATTCCATGCTGAAATTCTAAGGACAGAAGCCTGGTCTTGTGGTTTATTATGTCACAAGAAGCCATTTGTAGAATTACAGAATTACTCAGAGCTGTGGGTACATTGGCCCTTTGCTTTTTGTTGAGACATCATTTTTGTGTCTACTAGAAAGTTACTTGAGTCAGACTGTATGTTTGCTTTTTCAGCATCATGACTTACACCCTAAACAAACAAAAAGCTAAGAAAACAGATCCTGGGTTATAGAAAAACGGCAGTGGGGAGTCCATTCTGCATAAAACCTCTCTTCTGCTGAAATTACTGACTTGGCCTAGACCGTGCAGTGTTCTGCTCACTGCCTACAATGATATGTTATTATCACAATTGCTATTACTAATTTGCCAAGCCCTGACCTTGCCCTCATACTTGGAGAAAATGTTGGGGGAACTTGATCCTTCATTGTAGCTTAAATGCTAGCACTGTGCATGTGGGGCAGGGCACAAGACCGGTCATGGAGTTGAGGGCAGTCTGTGGCCGAACTTGGGTCTAAGGGATGCTTTCATCTGAATTTGAGATGCTTCAGATTTCTTCACATTAGGCAAAAGTTTGTATTCTGCTTTTTACCCTAGATAGTCAACAAACAGTGTCTGCATTTTATTCTAGGGCGTTCTTTGAGAAAAGATGCAGAAAACCAAAGTGATTTGGGGTGGGGGGCGGTGAGAGGCAGCCAAGCGCCAAAGGAACCAGATGTGTCAAACCATGTGAGAAATGGTTAGGAAGGGTTGGAGGGCTTGTTATGTTTTTGTAATATTCAAGGAGCTACTGGACAGAGGAAGGCTAGATGTTTTATGAGGAGTAATACTTTGTTGAAGCTGAAAAAATACCTGAGAAGATTAATTGAAAAGAAATATTCTGGGATACTGGCTCTTCTTTTTTTTTTTTTTTTTTTTTTTTTTATTTTTTAAGATTTTATTTATTTACTTGAGAAAGAGAGAGAGAAAAGGAGCAGAGGTAGGAGCAGGGAGAGAGGGAGAAGCAGACTTTCTGCCAAGCAGGGATCCCTACGAGATGTGGGGCTCAGTCCCAGGACTCTGAATCATGACCCAGGCCAAAGGCAGCGGTTTAACCAACTGAGCCACCCATGTGCCCCCAGCTCCATGTAGTGGCAATACTGGTGCACTGATGGCCGTCTTGGAAAAGTTTTATGTGTCTTTGTGGAGAATTTTATTTAGCCCTCATTAGTTCTGTTCTATTTTGCTTTGCTTACTTATTTTTTGTATGCCATTGTTCTTTGCTTTTCTTCTTAAATTTGTTTCTGTTTTTACCTTTGCCTATGAAGTGAATATTCTAAAAAGCCCTAAAAATCTTGTATTTGCTATTTAGATTCCTTTACCCTTGGTGAAAGTTTTGTTTTTCTTTATGAATATGGTTTTTACCAAAGTTGGCCAGATACACAAAAAAACCTTCAGTTGATAAAACAGCAGAACATGACTGAGTAGGAGAAGTCGCCAAACTAGTCATCTTTATATCGTTAATGGCCTGATGACTCAGTATCACCAGCATCCTTACAGCAGTCACATGCAAGATCAGAAATGTGTGCCTGCCCTTACGAAGGTCAGAAGTTGGAACAATGGAAAGAAACATGATTCCTCCTATAATGTGGATGCACTTGAGAAGACAAAGATGAGTGTTGTGTTCTAGGTAATGCAGCATCAAGCTTATCTTCAGGGACATCAGACTCTCCTTCTGCATGGCAAGTGCTCAGTATTTCACTTGCTGACATTGGTGTCTGCCATTGATCCCATGGTATGACCAATCTAGACTTTTCCCTGCATTCCCATTGCAGCAGCCTCCTTTTCAGCATAGGCACAACCCTGAGGGGACAGAAAAGTAAAATGGCGGTGACAGAGTGTCAGAGCAGCAGGAGTTTTGCTAAATAAAAGTGGTTTACCTGTCAAGGAAATATTAACATCAAAAATAGCAAAAGTGGGGCTATAGAGAATAAGTAGGTATCTGTGAATACAAAGTCTTTTTTTAACCAAATAACCAAAGAAGCTTTAAAGTATATAAAATGTAGCTTTAAAAAGTAGGTGACTTTAGGATTCTACAGGTTATGAACACTCAGGTGGTTAAGTGTTAACGTGTATCATTGTTTTCATGTATCAAATGTTTTCAGAAAATTGAGTTCCTTTGGAGCAAAAGTTAAGACATTTATGGAAATATCGCCAAATAAGCAAATTGAATATAATTGGCAGAAAATTAACTATAAATATTATAAAATAAATGGAAAACACCCTGAAAAATTCAAAAAAATGAACAAAAAGATTTAAAGAAGATAACTATTTGAAAACTTACCCCCAGGATATGCCCAAATTACAGATTTATGAAAGACCATGGACTGAAAATATTTGTTTCTAACCAAGTTATATCCAACCCATTCCTCTGGATAGGTTTCAAGGAGCTCAAAGTCATACTTAGGCCAATAAATGGAAGCTAGATTTTGATTCAACTTATCAACATTCTAACAATGTTGTCTAAACAATGAAAGAAGGGATACAGTAAGTTTTTCTGTAATTAACAATGTTCAGGCACAAACTAGATGAAAAGATGAGTATGTTCTAGAAAGAACTAAAGGACAGATGGGGGTTAGACTATTGGTGAGTTTTTAAGACCTGAGACTTAGTGAAATTAAATTATTTATTTCCAAACCAATAGGAGACATAAGACATAGACACCTGATGTCACAGACAACACAATCGAATATAAACACGATACTGTGTGATTACAGGGCCTGATGTTTGTCTTTGGCTCTCTTAGCTGAGCTGATGAAGTGTGCCACTTAACATCTATGACCTTGATTGTTCTTGATAAAGAAGATACACATTCCTGTACAAATATTAAAGATTTTTTCTTTAATTCTTACTGGTTGAAAAGAACAGAACTTACCCTTTGTACCTCCCCCAACAGTTCATGAAAATGAACTGTTCTCTCTTTATCAGGAGAACACACCCAGCTAAAAATGGACTCAATGTAACCCTGCAAAGTACAGAGATATTAGTTAAGCTTCTAAGGACACAGCAGTCCTAAGGCTGTCCCTTTCCTGGATGGATGCAATTTATCTAAAAGACAATTTTTTAGAGTGGCTTTAGGTTCACAGCAAAATTGAAAAGAAGGTACAGAGAGTTTCCATATACCCCCTGCCCCCACACACGCACAGCCTCCCCCATTATCAACATCCCCCACCAGAGTGGTGCTTTTGTTACAAGTGATAAACATATATTGACACATTATTATCACCCAAAGTTACAACTGGGTTCACTTTTGATGTTATGCATTCTGTGGGTTTGCACAAATGTGCAACATCATATATTGATCATTATAGTGTCATAGGGAGGGTTTTCATTGCCCTGAAAATCCTCTGTGCTCGGCAGATTCATCCTCCCCATCCCCCCGCCACAGCCCACGCCACTTCAAACCACTGGCCACCACTAATCTTTTTTACTGTCTCCATGGTTTTGACTTTTCCAGAATGTCATCAAGTTGGAGTCAAACAGTATTTAGCCTTTTCAGATTGTCTTCTGTTACTTAGCAATATGCATTTAAGCTTCCTTCATGTCTCTCCATGGCTTGATAGCTCATTTCTTTCTTTTTTTTTTTTTCCCAAAGATTTTATTTATTTATTTGACAGAGAGAGAGATCACAAGTAGGCGGAGAGGCAGGCAGAGAGAGAGAGAGGAGGAAGCAGGCTCCCTCCTGAGCAGGGACTTGATCCCAGGACCCTGAGATCATGACCTGAGCCAAAGGCAGAGGCTTTAACCCACTGAGCCACCCAGGCGCCCCAGCTCATTTCTTTTTAATGCTAAATAATATTCCATTGTCTGGAAGTACTACAGTTTATTCATTTACCTGAAGGATAGCTTGGTTGCTTCCAAATTTTGGCAGTTAGGAACGAAGCTACTGTAAAACTGCTGCTACTGATTTTAAGATAAACCATATGTACTGTGTTACTGTGGTCATTTATCTTAGTAAAGGAATTTAGCCCTGTGTTTGAAACATTCTAGATTTGAGTTGTTCAACAGTATCACATGGGGAGAATATACTAAGCATTATCCTTTTCATTTTCAGAAAAATCAATTTTCATGTAAATGCATCTGGCATGAATCCCTACTGAGTGCCAGGTGATGGAAGATACAGGAACAAAAGTGTCTCTGTCCCCAAGAGAGTCTAGAAAACAAGCATTTATTAAATGCTTAATTTAATAAATTAGGAAACAACATTGGTTCTCTATGGCTGGACATCAGAGTAAGGAAGTTTTGATCTACGTCATGGCTTTTTTTCTAAAACACTCAAATTAAATGTAAGAGAAAAATAACATTTTTGGTTAGTGTTAATCACTTCCACATTCTTTTCTTTCTCTTTATTTACCCTAACTGTTCTTACAGCCTTTACTCCTTTTGGTTTTTTCCTTCACTCATCTGAAAGATGTCTTTCTCAAGATGTATTTCTTTTGAGGCTCTGGATTCCCTTCATGGAGGTTCCCTCATCGGTATGGTGGATGAGTATTATTGACAAAACTGCCACCACCCTTGTGTTGCAACTTTAAGAGGTTCTTGTGTGTGGTTTTTTTTTTTTTAAATTGGCATCATCATGTGAGAAAGAAAAGTCCCTGTGTGTGTGTGTGTGTGTTTTTTTTTTAAAGATTTACTTATTTATTTATTTGGCAGACAGAGATCATAAGTAGGCAGAAAGGAGGCAGAGAGAGGGGGAAGCAGGCAGCTCCCCGCTGAGCAGAGAGCCCGACAATCCCAGGATTTTTTTTTTTTAAGGACCCTGAGATGGTGACCTGAACCAAAGGCAGAGGCTTTAACCACTGAGCCACCCAGGCGCCCCGTGTGTGTGTGTATTTTTAAAAGTAACCTCTACACATAATGTGGGGCTCAAACCCATGACCTGGAGATCAAGAGTCACATTCTCTCCTAACTGAGCCAACCAGGCACCCCCTAAAATGTCCACGTGTATAGAGGCATAGCAAAAAAGCAGCTGGGGACACACTTCCAAGCCAAATAAAGTGACTTCACACCATAGGTGTCATGTCTGTAGAACTTCGGTGATTGTCTTATTGGCCTGGTATCTCTGAACAATTAAAGAAACAGGAAACCCTCCCACGGTCTGTAATTTTTAGACTCTGGAAAAAGCATCTTGAAAACTCACTTCGTTAGATTTAGTTGGGGTTTGTTTATTTATGAGTAAAGCACTCTACTTTGGTATTCTCTTTCTTGCCTATAGTTTGTCTCCTAAACTGAGGTAAGTCAATGGTACCTACAGTTTTCAGAGCTGAATTGACTGGCCCACTCAGGCCAATGACTTTGCCAAATAACATCCTTTAAATGACCTTAGATTGTGTCACGCGCCTTCCAGGAAGCTGTGCGTGTGCGTGTGCATGCGTGTGCGCGTATGTGTATGTGTGTCAAGAGACCTCAATCTCAAGCAACATTCTTAAAAGGCCTTTGTGTTCTCTTCAGTGCCAGCACGTCAAATATTGCCAGGATAGAAGAAATGGAGAGACTTTTGAAGCAGGCTCACGCAGAGAAGACCCGGCTGCTTGAGTCCAGGGTAGGCATACTATCTTTACGCAAGAGGTCCCTGAGGCAGCGGTTCATCCTCCTGCACATGACAGGAAACTGTCCTTAGGTCTTGAGAAGCAATATAATCTTGAGAGTAATCACTCAACCCTGTTGGTCTCTTTTTTTTTTTTTTTTAATTTGAAAAGTAACGGTGGTAGAGAAGATTTCTAAGGCTCCTTACTGCACCACAACTTTTTGTAATTTAAAATATGTAGAGTGTCAGCGTGGACCGAAATGAGTGCTTTGTATTGCATTTTCCCTTTGATGGCCACTTTGTTTGCCTGCCAAGGAACAAGAAGAATGTCATATCTTTATGGACTCTCCCTTCCTTGCCAGCTTGTGTGAACTCTGCTATTATAATATTTAAAATCCCAAGTTATTGTGACTGTATTTCAAGCCAGAATCTGAACTTCCTTAGGAATCCCCCAAATGCCTTTGCATCCTGCCTTAAAGGGCCCCTCCTTTCCTTTTCTGACTTCCCTCTGAGCTTCCTCTGCCACTGACCTTAAGCCAGGAAGCCGCAGAGCAACAAAGGAACTGGAAGGACCAGGACTGATGGCCTTCGGTTAAAAGACGGCCTTCGAAAGGAGGACTAAATGCCTCGATTAGTGTTGGGAGACAATTTGTGATCCTTTTTATTAAAAGTAGGAGAGCGGTGGTCGTCTGTATGAAATGACTGAATACCACAAGTGGGATTCTCACCTAACATTCAATTGTTGATTAAATGTGGAGGATGCCTTTCTGTGTGAGATGATTTTGAAAACTATGTGAGAGAGGTGATTTTAGTCTAGGAGGTCTATTGAAGCACCCAGGCTATACAACCAGCAGTTATCTAGTGAGAATTTTCTTTTCCATTAGTTGGAATCGTTAAAGGGTAACCAGCATGTCTTAATTTTGTTCTGCATGATGATATTTAGGAACGAGAAATGGAAGCCAAGAAACGAGCTCTGGAAGAAGAAAAACGACGCCGAGAACTTCTGGAAAAACGATTGCAGGAAGAAACTAGCCAGCGGCAGAAGTTAATTGAAAAGGAAGTAAAAATAAGGGAGAAACAGAGGGCACAGGTTGGTGGGACAATCTGGATGGCTTAGAATAGGTCGCCCCCTGGTGGTCATTCTGCAGAAGACGGTCATGCTCCTCAGGATACCTTTCCAGACCCCGGGCTGCCAGCAGCCCTTGACATGTGACTGATAAGAGACAGATGGGGGTTCAGAGACCAAAAAATGTATGTTTATCTCAAAACTCATTGGCATCTACTAACCAAATGGCACATTTCTCTAGTCATGTGTGGTACATTTTTATGGGAGAGGCATTTTTCTTCTACCCCTTCTGTGCAGTATATTTAAAAGAAGCATGTTTTTTTCTAAGCAGCTTTGAAAAACGAAGTTTGACTTACCACTGAAAACAAATAGAACACCCAAACTGAACCTTTGGTTGAGGAAAAGAAGAGGGTCTAGTAAGCTATTTTTGGAAGCAAACACTCCAGAACAAATAACAATTTTACCAACCTAATTTCTTGGTAGTGTTAGTGGGTTTTTTGTTTTGTTTTGGTTTTCTAACCACTGTATTGTCACACATGTCCCTTTTCTACAGCCGTCCACACATATGTGCAAGGTCACTGAACTCAAACAAAACTCAGGAAAACCACGCATTTCCTTTAACTTCCTCTCTGGCTTATCTTAGAGTTTGAATCTCTGTCACTAAAGCTGCCTACATAATACATGTTTGCTGAGGAACTAAAATGAAATTTCATCCAGTGCCCTTTAATATAAGGTTCAAATCCATTTTGCCAAGGTTTACTAGGCTTCATAAAAGGTGCCACTTCCCCTATTCTTTAGAGCTGCTGGCAGTGTGGTAACACAGCAGTGAGAGACTGACTCTCTTGAAGACTCTGTGTGTTTTGAAGCATCAATGTCTGTGACAGCTGTCTGAAGTCAAACACCACAGAATCAAAGGCAAAATATTGAAGGAAAAGTACAGAGGAAAACGTGTTCATTTTATTTCATTATGTTGATCCTCTGCAAATTATGTTTCGTAGTGAAGGTCATCCATGCCTGCCCATTATTTGAAGCCAAACCAGAAAGCATAATTCTATTTTAATCCTAATGATAAGGTTTGCCTCTGAGTATATATTTAGGTCATTTCCCCCAGGGCAGAAGGGCAGGGTTATTTAACAGAATAAATGAAACACCATCTTAGAAACATGACCCTTGGCGATATAAGCTTCCTGGATTAGATGATCCTTTCCTCCAACCATAGTAAAATAAAAAGCATCTATGTAGCTCTTGTTCATATTCACTCATTGCGCAGCTCATTGAGTATGGCTTTGATTCTACTGCTTACCTTATTTTAGCTTCACTTTTCAAAACCAACATCTCTGCCTTTGATTTCTGTCAGGAAGTGTGTGTGAGTTGACGTGTTATAGCTTTGGGAGATCTTGCAGAGGGTAGGGTGGGGGGAAGTACTAAATAATGTTCACCCATCAGGTCGTGTTTGAGAATATTGAAGAACTGATGTTAGGTTATATTGGTAGAGGTTCAGGGAACTTCACAGGAAAGGAATCCTCATCTGGAGGAAGCAGCCAAGGGAACTACATGCTTCATAGGAGTCCCTGTTTTTAAGTGCTAAGTACCTCCTACAGAGCTAAGGTTAATGGCATTTTCCCATTTTCTTGTCTGTCCATTTCTTTTTTTTTTTTTTTTTAAGAGTTTATTTGACAGACATAGATCACAAGTAGGCAGAGAGGCAGGCAGAGAGAGGGGGATGAAGCAGGCTCCCTGTCAAGCAGAGAGCCCGATGCAGGGCTCGATCCCAGGACCCTGAGATCATGACTTGAGCCGAAGGCAGAGGCTTAACCCACTGAGCCACTCAGGTGCCCCTTGTCTGTCCATTTCAAGGAGTAGAATCTATTCCCCTGAGTTTATCTACCTCCCACCCCCACATATTGTAGCATCCTTCTTAAAATACTATGCACTTTTTAAAACTCTAATGTTTATCTCAAGTTCCTCTAATCATGTAGACATTTTAACACTTAAGCTTTTCAGTTCATGTCCACACCTAAACATCTGTAGCCTGAAACGCAACAAATATTTAGCTATATTTGACATGGTTTTTTCTTCCAGGCTCGACCTCTGACACGCTATCTGCCTGTCCGGAAAGAAGACTTTGATTTGCGAAGCCATGTAGAGACTGCTGGCCACAATATTGATACCTGTTATCATGTGTCAATCACAGAGAAGACCTGCCGAGGATTTCTTATCAAAATGGGTGGAAAAATTAAAACTTGGAAAAAACGATGGTTTGTTTTTGATCGGAACAAGCGCACTTTCTCTTATTATGCAGGTGAGTGATTAAAAGAAAATGCTAAGTGATATAGTCAGATCAGGAACTCTCTGTTAAAGAGCAAAAGCAATAAATGTCAGGCTGGATGGGTTGACTGGTAAGTAATAGAATTAATAGCAATCTTGGCTTTGCAGGTATGTATTATTTTATATTCAGGATAGTCCCCCTGATATGAGTTTCCTCTCTAGAAATAATAAAAACTACATATTATTTAAAAAGGGTGAGTTCGTGGGGTGCCTGGGTGGCTCAGTCAGTTAAGCGTCTGCCTTCAGCTCTGGTCGTGATCCCAGGTGCTGGGATCGAGTCCTGCATTGGGCTCCCTGCCCAGCAGGAAGCCTGCTTCTCCCTCTCCCACTCTCCCTGCTTGTGTTCCCTCTCTCTCTGTCAAATAAATAAATAAAATCTTAAAAAAAAAAAAAAAGGTGAATTCATCTCTTCCAGTTCTGAAATAAGCTGAAGTCCAAATAAGTAGTAAATGGAATTTTCCTTTTTAGACCAACATATTGGCTTTTAAACCAGGAGGCCAGAAAAAAAGGTTTCTGTTTATTTATTTATGGTCATCTGCCCTATTTAAGTCACACACAATTAGGCAGCCTTGGCTGACAGTCACTCAGCTAGAGTTTATAGACTAGAGTGGTTATTGAAGCAGAGGGTAAAGCTCATCAGTGAGCAAGTGACAAGTAAGTATTTACTAAGTGACTGAATTCTTTTTGGATTCTTTAAATGATGGATTATGAGAAAACTGCCCTACTGAATCTTTGAAAAATACAGGAATATGGATGTAACTGAGGTTCTTATTAAGAAGTCTCCCAGGTCACATAGGAAACACATCCATTGTTGAGTCCAGGTCACGTTCTGCTCTCTTCAACAATTGAAGAAAAGTAGTGTCAAGCCAGAGGTCATGAAGAGACCCTTCTCTGTGGTGAAGGTATCCCCATTTATGAGCACTGTCAGAAATTGTTACACTGGTGTCATAAATAAGAAAAAATGGCCCAGTCCCTTCATCTATGGTGTGAGGTCAGGATACATTTATAGAGAAGTGCAAATGACCAAGAAGCCATGTGAAAGAGGGGGAACATGGCTTGCGGGGCCCCAGAATTGGGGTGTGGAGGGGTAGGGGTGCATACCTTTGGGAGCACTTTGGTGTGGCCCCAGTTAATCCAGCAGCTAGTGGTCTGAAGCAGGTAGCCCAACGCTCAGGGGTTCCCCGCTTGCCTCTCTTGGGCTTTCTGATGTCGGGTTTATTAAGAATCCAGAGATGTTCTCTTCAGTTAGTACAACAGAAAAGATACTAGTTGAAGGAGAAATCCCAATTTAGTGTCGGCAAAATCCACAAACAAAACTTTGCACTGTGCTAGTCTCCACAGACAATCTCACCCAGAATTTTCCAAAAGTAAAATTTTAATTAGCAACTTCAGATAAAAGAGCTTCACTCTTCTCTGCTTCTCTTCTCTTTCCTTTCTTTGGCAGCCTGCTCAGTTGTTCAGTTCCCCTTCCTTCTGACCCGTGTCAGAACCTGTGCTCCTTCTGACTATGTAAATGCATTTTTCTACATTCAAACTTCTTGATGATCAGTTTTCATTTTGTTTTGTTTTGTTTTAAGGACCAAAACCGTTTCTGTATATGAATGATTACTCAGAACTGTAATACATAATACAGGCAAAAATTACATTTTGTTCAGGTCTTTTATTTTATTTTTTTAAAGATTTTATTTATTTATTTGAGAGAGAGTGCAAGAGACAGAGCACAAGCAGGGGCGAGGGAGAAGGAGAAGCAGACTCCCTGTTGAGTTGGCAGCCCCATGCAGGGCTCGATTCCAGGACCCCTGGATCCCGACTTGAGCTGAAGGCAGACACTTAACCGATTGAGCCACCCAGGCACCCCTCATTCAGGTTTTTAATATTCACGTATTATATAACTGGCCAGGGAGTCCTAGTTTGACAAATGCTGTTCGTTTGGCTCTGTTTATAGCCATCATTATCTTGTCTGCCCCCCTCATCCCCAGTCTCCCCCAAAACATCACTGAGTGCCGGAATGGATCAGTCCACAGGAAGCCATAGAGATCGCAGTTCAGGCTGGACTGGACCCCCCAGGCGCTGTACCCCTTCAGCTCCCGCTGAGGTAGATGGAGCTGTTTGTGACGGAGCTGTCACCACGAGTTTTGACACTGTTTTAAGTCCCTGTGCTGATCATGCCCCCAGGCCTCCATATTAACTCAGTACCCTTAGAAAAGTCTCTAAGGAAAACTGAGACCCAGAGAATATATCTGTAAATTGATGGGATAATGTTGTGGAAACTGAATGAACAGCTTTCTCGTGTCAGTATATAATAGCATTATTGATTCTCTTAGTTCACCCTGTCCTTGTGAGGTCAGTGTTTTTTAAGCTCTTTCCCATATAAGAAGTGCCCTACAAACAAAAATTTCATTCCCCAGTTTTCTGCCTCCTTGAAACATTGGTAAGATTTACTTTCATCTCCAGATTTTATTTAACATCTGTTTTCAGAAAATAAAGTGTTGCTGCGTTCCCATTAATATTACAGAATCCTTCCCCATGAATATTTGAGAGACACTCTGACCTCTTTAACAGAAACTGATGGAAACCCAATGAACATGGCATGAATTAAAACAGTGTTTCCTGAGAAAGGGTAAAACAAGCATACAAATATGGTCCATGGTCAAATAGGGTCAAATAAGTCAGGGAAATATTGAGTTAAATGTACTTTAACAGCTTTTTATTTTCCACTGAACTTCTCAGAGCTATTGTTTCTTAGCTAGCTTTTTGTTGTTAAAAAAAGACATTCATGAATACAATTCTTAAAAATAGAACAGAAGTCCATATAATGAAAGTCTCTTTCACATTACAAACGTTCTGACCTTTTCTCCATTTGCATATATGTTTTCACTATATCCATGTATTCTTTCTTTTTTATATACAGTTGGGGCCAATTATTCACTTTGTTCATAACGTTGTTCACATAACAGTATTTCAAGATTTTTCTCTAATAAGCACACACAGACCTAGTCTTGAATTTCAGTGGCTGTGTGGATTTCACTGTATGGTCGGTCTCTAATTGAATCAGTCCCTTGTTAAATTCAAGCAGATTTTTTGCAGTCTTCTGCCATAATGAACACAAATCCATGTGCTTGTGCATGAGTAACTCTGATACAATAAAGCTTGAGGAATGGAATTGCTGAGTGAGAGGATTATTTGCATTTTTAATCGGTTTGTTTTCCCAAACTGCCTTCCCAAAGCTTTCTTATTTGCACTTCCACCAGCAGCATATGATAGAGTCTCTTTCTTTGCAACCCCATCCATGCTTTTAAAATTCTTTAGTATGCTCGCATGCATTTATGATCTTACAAAATAGTTTAAGAATTTATTAGATCCCAGAGGGATCCTGTTTGGTTGCTGGTTTGGTCGGTTGGTTTTTCTTTCTGTTTTTGTTTTTTTAAAGATTTTATTTATTTATTTGACACAGAAGAAAGAGAGAGAGAGAGAGAGAGAGAAAGATCCCAAGTAGGCAGAGAGGCAGGCAGAGAGAGGAGGAAGCAGGCTCCGAGCTGAGCAGAGAGCCCGATGCAGGGCTCGATCCCAGGACCCCAAGAGCATGACCTGAGCTGAAGGCCGAGGCTTAACCCATTGAGCCATCCAGGCACCCCTGCTTGGTTGTTTTTGTTTGGTTTGGTTTTTATGGCAAATTTGATGAAATCTTAGAAATCGCTTGGAAAATGCTGCATTGAAAGGACATTAAATTACTGACAAGAAGCTCTTTCAGGAACAGGAGAAAAAGCATCCTGGATAAGAAATTCATAGGAAAGGAATATAAGTAGTATATTATTTTAAATGCTGTCCAAAAATACCCTTCTTACAAATTTCATTACAACAGCTCTACATACTAATGTCTCCGGGACAACCACTGGTCTGGAGAATGTGAGGAGATCATTTGTATCCGTGACAGTGGTGGTTATAATTTGTGTGCTAATTTGACTGTCAGGAGCTCTGGGTTGTCTTTTGACTGAAGATTTGCTGGAAAGCCTTGGGCAAAGTCAATTAGTCTCTGAGGTTTGGGCTGAGTTTTCCTTTTTTTCATGGTTTTATTCAGTATAGAACTGGGCTAATGCCTTCACCTAAATTATCCAAATTAATCTTAGGTAATTTAAAAACTGGATCAATATTGTAATAATTATACTGAAATTATAATGTTTCCAGTCATTCCGTGGTGATAAAGTATTTTAACACTATTATTGCAGACAAGCATGAAGCTAAATTAAAAGGAGTGATATACTTCCAAGCCATTGAAGAAGTGTATTATGATCACCTCAAGAATGCTAATAAGGTAAACACTGATTTTCAGATTTCTGTCCTTTGAATGCATAATTAAGTTGGGAGAAAAGATGTTTTTTGAACCCCATACAATTTAGATTTGTTGTTCTGACATAACTGATTGATATAATAATTACGGTTCTAGAAAAGCGAACACAGAAGTAATTAATACAGCTGATCTTTTGAGGGGGGATAAAGTCATGGTGAAGTGAGAAAATTGGTCGTGTTTGTTTAGAAGACCTTGTGAAGTGACTTTTGATGAGGGTCTAAGAAGGAGCTACTACTTGCTTGTAAGGAAGATTCTTAGCAGGCTAAGAAGAAGAGCTGTCATTTATGGAGCACCCACTATCAAATAGGTACCGGCTAGAGCTCTGCCTACAGCGTGGCTGCTGAGAGGCCTGCCTGACGAGCTCTCTGTGGGAGATCTCTTGTGCAGAAAGTCTGGAAACACACCCGACCTCCAGAAAGTGCTGCAGGTGGGGCCCCGGGTTCTACCAGAACAACAGTAACACCAATGGAGAGTTCGTACATCTAGAACTTCTAAAGAGGAAGAAGCCGTCCCCTATGTCTGGGTCACCTCAGGTGGTTTCAGGGTGTTTGTTTTACCTTCCTTTTCCTTTTCTGACTTTAGAGCCCTAACCCACTACTCACCTTCAGCGTCAAGACGCACGACAGAATCTACTACATGGTCGCGCCGTCGCCGGAAGCCATGCGGATCTGGATGGATGTGATCGTCACCGGCGCGGAAGGATACACGCACTTCCTGTTGTAGGGCCCGGGCGGCACCGCCCACAGCAGGGCCGACTGCAGTCGTCCACGAGAACGAAGCCATGTTCCAGCCCAGACCGGAGGACCCGGCGCACGCATCCCTCTCGCTGTGTATACTCAGAACTCCTTTTATATTAACAGGAAGTCATTTATAAAAGAGAAGAAAAGGGGTTTACATCCAAAGGGGGATGATAAGTAGCAAAAGGATTGAAGCACCTATGAGAAAACAAAACAAACAAACAAACAAACAAACAAAAACACTATTTTGGTAAATAGCATCACTTATAGGAACGTTTCTTATAAACTATTCTTGCCGATTGTTTACTTTGGTGAAATAAAGGGAACGGTTTACAAAATGTGTGTACTTGGAAATAGGAAATTATTGTAGCACCCCAGTTACTGGTAGTGACATTATTGCTTATCAACCGGTTTTTTAAAAAAAGCATTTTGCTGGAGGTTATTTTATACATAGAAGCAAATAAGGGTTTGGAAGGGAATATATTTTTAGGAGGCGTTTTGCCCTAATTATTAAGTACTGCGCCTAAACCAAAGACTTGATATGACTTCTCTTTAATAGTGGTAGTTCCAGGTGATGAATCGCATTTAGTGTTACTCTTCATTTTCAAATGGTACTTTGATGCCATCAACTGTCTAGAAAGTTGACTCTGAAGAGTTACCACTGGTATAAGCTATTGTACATATAGAGCAAGTCACTTTTTGTAAAAGAAGAAAAAACAAAAAGCTGTGTTTTAGACGGAAGCCACCTTATTAAACAGACATTCTGTCACTTTGAGCAATTTAAGATAAGACTATTTCATGGTTTGCTGAAAATTTCTCCATCCCCAGTGCTGAGAATAAAGGTAGCCAGCGGCTGATTTCCTTTAGATTGTCTGTTTCCTCCTTTTTGTGGAACACAGCTGTTGATTGCAGTCTCACATGATATAACGATGAATCAGACCTCTGTTTTCACCAAAGAACAGACCAATTAAAATACTTACTTACTGAAGTAGCATAGTTCTATAAAAAGAAAAATGAACTTCAACTTAATGTTCTTTGTAATGTACTATTTCATTATGTATTTCTTTACATTTAGCTTTTGTTTTTTAGAGTTAAATTAATTTTTGTTGGATGAAATGACTTCAGGCAAGTCTATTTTATAACATTTTTTCAAATGACTTTATCCTGGTTTATCATGTTGTGTGTATTGCAAGTATGAACGTACTGTTTCCTAAAAATTGGCAAATGAACAGAAGTAGAAAATGCTGGCTTTGCTTACTAGTACAGGTGAAGCAATTAGATTGAAAGTGTCCATAAAATCTTTGTCAGGCCTGATGGGGTACAATTCTTAAAACTTTGCAGTGTGGTTTGTATACATGTTGCCAATAATAAGATTTTGCAACTGGATGACACATGATTTTACTTGAACAGTGGAGGACAAGGTCATGATTGCAAAAGACATTTTTATAATGTGTTTTTTTCAGAGAATCACCCCAAACCCCATAATGATTAAAAGAGTGAAATGCAATTGCTAACATTTTGTTGGTCAATGTAAAGATATAACTTGTCTGTACTGTACTTTATAGGATTATAAAGATGTTCCAATCAGCATTATATCTTGCATGATGTAGTAAACCTTTTAAAACGTGTGTTAAAATATGTTGAGTATGGATTAAAATGTTGACCAGATTCCACATTTGAAAATAAACTCATCTCTCATGAGGCAGTTACCTGTTGGTGACATGACAGGGGGTGGATTAATCAGCAAAAATCAATTGTGAGTCTCCACAAAAGTTGTGTGTTCACATTATGATTTGTAGTTTTATAAATCGAAGTAATTCTGAGTCTCTCTGGTCACATTCCTGCTGCTAACAAAGTGAGATAACCCCTGACAAATCTGACATCTTACTGTCTTTTTACAGAGATGCAGTTATTACTGGGGATTGCAAGGACTGTGCCTACTTTTCCAGCAGGGAAAAAATCATGCAGATGTGAATTAAGGGCTTTACTTGATAGTGACTCATTTGTCTCCCTGGGCTAAGGCAGCAGATTTCAGAGAGAGAAATGGCCCTGCACAATATGTCCTATCAATAACTCCTGGTTAAGGAATGCAACATTGACAGTGGGTATGGAAACAGATTAGTTTACTTCAAGCCCATCACTGTGGGTAAAAGCATCTTCACTTGACCTAGTCACAAGTTTTCCTGATTTGTTATACTTATAAGAAGTATAAAGAAGTGTAAAGAAAACAGTCCATGTACAGTGCTTTTCCCATTAGGGAAACAAGTCAGATTTTTTTTTTTCATTTTGCTGCACATAAAATACAAGATTTGCAAAAATAAAGGGAGAGAATAAAGAAAGGAATGATTGAGAATATTTGCAATTATCAAAAGGGTCCTGGGATCGAGCCCTGCATCTGGCTCTCTGCTCGGCAGGGAGCCAGCTTCTCCCCCTCTCTCTCTCTGCCTGCCTCTCTGCCTACTTGTGATCTCTCTCCGTCAAATAAATAAATAAAATCTTTAAAAAAAAAACACAGTGAGAAATGTTGATTATCAAGATACAAGCGATAGTGAAGTGATGTGCATTGTGTATTATCTTACTGATTTAATTACTTTGTAGTTTACAACAGGCCTAATGGAGAATTGGCGAAATAGTTTACCAGCTTTTGGAGTACAACCTGAAATCAAGCAGCCCTCCTTGCTATCTATTTCTGGCACTATACCACTCAAGAAAGTATTTAATTTTTATTTAACCAAGTTTTTCAGTATGTTCCAATAAGACAGGTTCTCAAGACATACCGAAGATAGACTGATTCACTGTATCCAACTTTGCCTCTAACTCTAGGACCAATCATTGCTCCAAAATTTATGACCAACATATAAAGTGGCTTTACTTAAGTATTACACCAACCACGGTAACCTGAAGTAGAAAAAAAGAAGATCTTACACGATGATGTTCTTCACCCCCAGGATTAATTGGAAGGGTCCCAGAGCTAAAATTCAGAAACCCCCATGCCCATTGAATGACTATTCAACCATTTTTCTATTATTGACTACTCCATTTTTTTCTTCTGCTTCCTTCTAAAACTGGTGCAGATAAAAATTTAGCAGATAAAATCTGCTAAAAATTTAGCAGATAATATACGGCCTTATGAACTAGTGTTGTTTTCTACAGGAGAGTCGCAAAGTGGGACCACTGGGTCAAGGGCACTGAAAATGATGCATATTTTATAAATCCTAAAAGATGTGGCGAGATTACCTGACAGAAGAGTTTAGCAGCTGACCCCCCTACCAACCCTACGCGAGTGCCAGTTTCCCAGCGTCCTTGCCAATAGTTGCTCTTTTTAATTTTTGCAAATCTGATGTGTGAGAAAAGTAACGTTATTTTTTCAATTAGTGAAGTTGAATATCTTCACGTATGAACTGCCTATTCACAGACATCGACTAACTCTATTGAAATTATAGATTTTTTCCCCCGTTTTTTTCTAGGAGCAGGCTGAATAGAAAGAAGTATTAACGTTCTGTTACCTGTTCTGTAAAATCAGTTTTTCTAGACTCCCATTTGACTCAAGATGACTTTTGCCATTCAAAAAGTTGAAATTCATATACATTTTTAAATGAATTTAGTTTCATATCTTGCTTAAGAGAGTCCCTTCTATCCCCAAACTATAAAATATTCTCTGTATTTAAATCCTCTCAATTTTATTTTTCCGTTGAGATCGTTTATCTACTGGGATTTATTTTTGCACATAACACGAGGCAGGGAACGGAATAATTAAAAAAACAAAAACAAAAACAACTGCCAGGCATCCGAAGAGCTTAAGCAAAATCGAAGGAGCGGTGGACAAGTACGCTCTGGGTATTTCTGCAAGCAGGATTAAGGTCAGATCTTGGAAGCATTTCCGGTATGGCTTAAAACTATCAGGGCGGGAGAGCGATTTATAATGCGAGCAGCCTAGCTAGCATTTTATGCTTCCGCTCCCCAGTGTCCTCGGGATCATCAGACGGTTTCCTATCTAGGAACGTTGGATACGGATTCTCTCCACACCCTCAGCCACGGAATATCGATCTGCTCATTAAAAAAGCCACCTACTGAGGTCAATCAAAACATTCCGGGCCATCAAGGGCAAAAACTGCCGGAGAGAATCAGCTGTCCAATAGTGAGGGGAGGGAAGCGGGACGACGCTCTGCGCATGTGCGCTCTCTGTTGAACCTCTCCCGGGATGCTCTTTAGCAAGTCCGGGCTTCCGGCCGGTGGCGCATGCGCAGCCTAGTTATTGTGCGCTGAGCGACTCTGTAGGTCAGCTCCGTGCTCAGGGCCCTCTGGGAAGATGGCCGGAGCCGGCATGGCGTCTCTGGGCGCCTGGGTACCTTGTCGGAGGTGGAGCAAAGCGGCCGTCTTTGGCTTCCACCGTGGCTTCACCGCATTATTCAAAAGGAAGCCCGAGGGGACGCCACGGTGGCTCCCAGGTCAGTGGCCGAAAGGCGGGAGAAGTACGCGTTCTTTCGAACATCGGGTTTAGTCCGTTCCTGTCTAGTGCGTTTTTGGCGCCCTATTTAAAAATGTTCATCCCCCATTCTTAGTATCCTTGTTTTAGGCACTTTCAGCAATTCTGGTGGAGGTAGTAGGAAGACCGCTTCTTGGCCCTGGGTACCCTGCCCAGCCCCGGCCCTTGCTGGCGTTTTCCGCTTTGCAGTTTCAGGATGCTACCCTGCTCGTCTCCCCGCGTTAAGCGCCGACACCGGGAAATATTAAGATGTGCGTTTATTAGTTGCTTTTTCTGTCTTTTCTCTTCAGGTCTAAGGGGTTTACAAATCTTGACTCTGTTAGGATGCTTAGACCTGCCTTTGCTTCACTAGAGGGAATTGACGATATGAACTTTTTTGTTGTTGCAGAAGTGTAGATTCGGTCATCCAGCCTAATTTCTGATTTTTGCCTGTTCGATATTCCCAGCTCAGTGAAAACCGTAATCATTACTCAAAACAGGAAACTAGAATTTGGACAAAAAATGAGGGCATCTGAGTATTTTCTTTATCTTGTATTTGATTGTTCACCGTACCACCCTACCCTCAGTATATGTAGTCTGTCTTTCTGAATTTTGTCTTTTTATTCTCCGGTTGTGTTGTTTACACCTTTGCCATAGAAGCTGCCGGGTGCGCTGTGCTTGCAATAGAGACGTCATTGCTGACACCCTTAGTTTTAGTTAAAATTTTAAGTGTGTATAATCAGTGTAATTGGATACAACCTAAAGACTTGTTGTATGTAAGTTCCTCCAGCGAAGTACAGTATGTCAGTTCATTAACTAGATTGTAATACTCTCCTTGGCACGCCATTAAGGACTTAGCTTCAGGCTTTGAGCTAATCCTTGTAGTATAATAAGATCATTTATGGGTGTCATATTAAGAACTGTCCACTTACAACTCACCAAAATGAAGCAAATTGTAATTGTCTTTGGAAGAAATTCCTGTTTGGGGCAGTAATATCAAGAAGAAGGTAGGAGGGATATTTTTGAGCACTGGAAGGGAATGGGAAGTTGACATTTTTGCAAATACAGTCTATCAGCTAACATAACTGGCCCCCATTAGCCCTGGTTTTCACTAAAAGTTTTAAATTTGGCATATTTCACTATACTCGGAAACTTTGAAACACACTAGTATGTGATAGGGATAGCGTTAGGGCTTTAATTCAGTTTTTAAAATTCAACTTCTTGGGCTGCCTGAATGGCTCAGTTGATAGAGTGTAGAATTCTTAATCTCAGGTTTGTGTGTTTAAGCCCCACTTGGGGCAAAGAGCCTACTTAAAAAAATCAGTCTCAAATCCAAAATGAAGAGAGCTTTTATTAACTCACACGGAGGGGGCCAAGATGTTTTCATTGGCCACAGTAAAGGAGAGGAAGGCTTCATTTAATGCAGGAGATTTTGTTGGTCCAGAAAAAAACTGTAAGGAAATACACAAAACTATTTTTTTAGATTTATTTATTTACTGAGAGAGAAACCACGAATGTGAGTATGCGTGTGTGCACATATGTGGGGGCGGGGAGGGAGGGAGAGAATCCCAAGCAGACTCTAGGTTCATCACAGAGCCAGATGCTGAGCTCCATCTCACACCCAAGGTCATGACCTGGGCTGAAATCAAAGAGTTGGATGCTTAACCCAGCGCCCCATTAACCTAATTTCTTTGGAAGGAGGAGGTAGCATTGTACATGACTTAATGTTCTTTAAATATCTTTTTACTTTTTTTTTTTTAAGAGCAAGTATAGATTTTATGGTGGGAAAAATCTTCAAAAATGATGAAACAATGAGTAACTTTGTAAAGTTTGCTAGTTGTACTGTTGTACGTAAATTGCATGAACATCTTTGTAGCTTTTTCAAACCAACAAATAAAACATGCAGTGATTGCAGAACCCTATGAGAAATCTTTTTCCAAAAATGGTACTATTACAAATTATTCAAGGTTACTTGTAAAGAAACTGCTCATTGAAGCCACCTCAGGTAATAGAGAGTCATGCTTGGCTGTTAACCATGGCCCATGATTTTGTGGGTGGCAAGGGAGCCAGTGGTAAAAGTAGCATACCAGCACCCCCACCTTTGGAACAATTTCTCAAGGGCAGACCAGAGTTGTTTCTTCCTCTCTATACCAAACAGTAGAGGATGTGAAACTCCTCAAACATAGACAAAATTCAAAAGAAAATCATACAAGAAAAGGCCAAAATTAGTGTAGGTAAATCTGAACGTTGATACTATTTAGGAGAGATGATACAGCAGCAACAGGAAAACATTTTTTACAAGTCTTTATCTTTTATTGCCTTGAAATTTCCTCCTCATTTCGTATTTTGAAAGGATCAGGATTGGACCTTGCTCAAAGGCACTGATTTTGATACAAGTTCCGAAAATAACCATGCATAGGCTTGTGATTTTAGTACTTGAAGTCTTTGTTTTTCCTTTTAAATGGAAGTAGTTTTGACATGAATTTGACAAAGATAAGATTGAAAACCTACAGTTTCCCCTTGAACAAAATGGGTTTGACTGCAAAGGTCCACTTATACATTGATTTTTTTTTTTCAATAAATACAGTGCTCTACTGTAAATATATTTTCTATATGATTTTCTGAACATTTTCTTTTCCCTAGCCTACTTTGTTATAAGAATATGACACATAGTATATACGACATACAAAATATGTGTTAATTGTTTATGTTATCAGTAAGGCCTCCAATCAATAGTAGGCTATTAGTAGTTGTGTTTTTGGGGAGTCAGAAGTACACGTGAATTTTCGACTCATGGGGAGTTAGCACCCCAACCCTCATGTTGCTCATGAACCAATTGTATATGGTTTTCCAAAAACGGTATTTGTGAACTGTAGTTTATGTTTTGTGTACTTTGTTTAGCTTGCAGACAAAAGACATCAGTCTCTTTCCTTAGTCGACCAGACCTTCCAAAACTGGCTTATAAGAAGCTAAAAGGCAAAAGTCCAGGAGTTATCTTCATCCCTGGCTATGTTTCTAATATGAACGGTACAAAAGCATTGGCGATTGAAGAGTTTTGCAAATCTCTAGGTCACGCCTATATAAGGTAGGAACAACGTATTTCAGAGAAAATACTACTACCATTTAGCATGGCAACAGAGAATTATTTCTGCTTTAACCAATTAAAGCAAATGCCAGTGCTTTTATGAATTAACTTATTTTAATGGTCTGTAAACTTTAACCTGGTGATTTAGGGTTATCATAAATGAAACCTTTAAAAGACCTGTTTTAAAATGGTCTTTGTGCTACACTGACAATGCTGGCAGGAAAGGAAACTATTAGTAACTAAACTCTGGATATAATAATCTAACATGACAACAAACCAGTAATAGTAGTTGGCTTTCTTGTAATGTCATAATTATATTGTGGTTTTCCATTGGGGATGTAAAGGCTTTTATTTTGCCATTCTTTATAACTCTACTTTTAAAATTATGTATTTAAAAAATGTATGAATTTAAGAATATTATATATTTTTCATGTCTCTTACCTGTGATATTTTAAGTTCTCATTTCCTGTCTTCTTCATATTGAGCCCATTTGTTCCCTTGGTTTTAACTGTAGTCTGTAATTCCAAAATTTATTTCTCTGGCTTAGTATTTTCATTGGTGCCCCTATAAAAAAAGTAAATAAATGAATGTATTCTAAAATTAGTATTGTATAGTTCACATTTCCAGTGAGTTTTCTCTTTCCCCTCACTCCCGTAGTCTGATTATGTAGAAGGATAGAGGATATATGTTGTTTAACAAAAATTTGATTTCACAATTCCTAATATTTCATACTGATAATTATTTTAGTAAAAGAATGTGCTTACATTGTTGTTACTGGGTTTGTTTACCTTAACAATCATTTATATAGGGCCTGATTTGTCAGAAAAGATAGTATTGTTTAGTAGAAAGAACACAGCATGGGTTCAATAAGTACAGGTATTAGAATCAGTTCCAGCAATAACTGTGACAAGATGAGTCAGCTCAGTAACCCTGGAACTGTTTTCTTCATCAAAAAGGGGCAGGTTGAACTAAAGATAATCACTAAATCCTTTTTATCACTAACAGCCTAAAAATATATTCATCTAAATTGTTAGTAGTTTAACTAAAATTCGGTCAGTGGGTCTAGAAAATACATCTTTCAGAAATAAGATAATAAATAAATTTTTAAAACTAAAAAAATTTTAGATTTTATTCAGTATATTAGCTGAGATTATGTCAATTATACGGATTTAGTGTTACTCCTTTTATCATATTAACTGAGTGGTTTTCATTTTCATGCTCAGAACTTCCAAAAATTTGTTCTGACTTAACTGTTATTCTGAAGTCTGGACTGTCTTTTCCAAGTATCTGTCTTTTCTGACACTATTGCTGGGAGCTGTAAAATACACAGTGATTTCTAAAACATGACTGTTGTTCTTAACGATTAGGTGGGGGAAACACAAGATAAAATACATATGAGAAACAAAGCAAAAATACTCATCAGAACGTGATTGTGTCAAAAGAACAGTGTACTTAATTGTACAAAGTGAGAGAAAACTGCGGATTGAAGTGGGTCAAAAATACTTCATAAAGGCACACTGAAGGATATTTCAGACGTGGGTAAGAAGAAAGAGCTATACAGGAAGGAGGACTACCTGGGTCAAACATGATAATATCAGGAAAATTGCCATCATTCTTTTTTGTCCCCAAAAGAATCTGAATCAAGAAATTGTCATTTTGGGGCACCTGTGTGGCTCAGTGGGTTAAGCCTCTGCCTTCGGCTCAGGTCATGGCCTCAGGATCCTGAGATCGAGCCCCACATCAGGTTCTCTGCTCAGCAGGGAGCCTGCTTCCCTCTCTCTCTGCCTGCCTCTGCCTACTTGTGATCTCTATCTATCAAATAAATAAAATAAATCTCTATAAAAAATAAAGTAAAAAATTTAAAAAAAGAAATTGTCATTTTATTGGCTCTTGAATTTAAATTGAGACTATGAGCTCTGTAACCAGTTCCTGTCTCCCTATAAGACATGACATCTCTGGGTTTTCTGCATTTTGAATACATTTGAAATACATTTTTAAAGTAAATAAACATGATTGAATTATAATGTGCACAGACCATTAAGTAGTACTGTGTTAAAAAATAAACTAAATATATCTTTATAAATCTTATAAAATTATATCCCTTTACCACAACGTTTTAATTTTTAAAAATCTATATATATTTTTCAAGATTTTACTTATTTATCTGTCAGAGAGATTGAGAGCACAAGCAGGTAGAGTGGCAGGCAGAGCCGGAGAGAGAAGCAGGCTCCCTGCTGAGCAGAGAGCCTGATGTGGGACTCAATTCCAGGACCTTGGGATCATGACCTGAGCTGAAGGCAGTGGCTTAACCAACTGAGCCACCCAGGCATCCCACCACAAAGTTTTAATTTAACCAAATTCCTTTTTATTAGCTTTTATCAAACTTCATTGCAATCTAATCACAATTATTGATTGCATGTTAGCTGGTTATTGGAGATTTTATCTTTTATGTGTATTCTAGTTTCTTAGTTCATTTTGTTGTGTTTTTGGCTGTAAGATCTTGGTTCTTTTTTTTTTTTTTTTTTTTTTTTAAAGATCTTATTTATTTATTTGACAGACAGAGATCACAAGTAGGCAGAGAGGGAGAGAGGAGGAAGCAGGCTCGCCGCTGAGCAGAGAGCCCAATGTGGGGCTCAATCCCAGGATCCTGGGATCATGACCTGAGCTGAAGGCAGAGGCTTTAACCCACTGAGCCACCCAGGCGAAAACTCTTATTTAAGATCTTGGTTCTTGAACAAAGAAATAGTTGTGTATATTGTACAAGAAATGGTGCATATGGCTATAGGAAAATGGTTTCTTGATGTCCTCTCCCCATGCCTAACATAAGATTGAGTTAGCGCTCCAGAATGTAGGACATGGCATTAGGGCTAGTATTCTCTCATAGTTATTTGTCATAGAATAATTAATTGTAGATTTAAGGATATGTCCCAGAATGTTGAGGCTGCCAGAACAGTGGTGTGTTGCTGTGTCTTAAAGCCCTAAACAGCCGAATATGTTTAAATTATCTTTGTCCCTTGATTAGGGTTCAGCAAGAGTGAACTGCATTTTTTACCCATAACTTTTAGTATCACTGAATGTTTGCTTTTCCCTCTTTGGAGGAACTCTACGTATATTCTGTATCTGCAATGCATATTAGGTTAGTTTTTTGTTTGTTTTAATTTTATTTGTTTATTTGACAGAGAGAGCATAAGCAGGCAGAGGGAGAGGGAAAAGCAGGCTCCCTGCTGAGTAAGGAGCCTGACACAGGGCTCTATCCTAGGACCTTGGGATCATGACCTGAGCCCAAAGCAGCAATGCATATTTGGAAGGCAGCTGTAAAAGATGCAGCAAATAGAGATGCCCGATTGCCCAGCAGAGGAAGGAAAAGGAGGATTGGCCAGTGTCTTTCCTCTTCTCCTGGGTCACTGCTGTGTGCCCTGGATTGTGAGAAGAAGTAACTGTGATTGAGGCTTCAGCAGTGCCCTTGTTACGCAATTCCCATGGGTCCCAAATCATTTCACTTTATACCTAAAGAAAATGTTTATTTCTTCTTTCTCCATGACTTATAAATCCCTAAAAAAATGTTGTATACTATTTATCACATATATATTCTTACACGTACACTGAAAACACTAGGATTATTTTTCACCAGATTTGAAGAGTAAACAAAATGCTTCAAATTTGAATAAAGTGATTCTTTTTACTTTTATCTTCCACTTTTATTTATTTAGTATGTGTTGTGATACTCAAGTGTATGAGGCGTATTACATGCCTTGCCTCTGAATGCAGAGACAAACCAAGAAGGGTGTTCCCTGCGAGGATCTGACAGTCTCGCAGCAATGATGAGGCACACTACACACACAAACTGTCTTCTAGAGTAGGTTATAAGAAATTGATTGTGACAGCTAAAAGTGAATTCTATATAAGTTTCATTAGGTAGAGATTTTTTCTTCAGCTTTTCTGGGAAGTTTATCCAGCAAAAAAAGATTCATTTGGACTAAGCTCTAAGAGCATATGAGCTGTGCAAGTGAAAGGAGAAGGTATTCCAGGTGAAGGGAATAGTAGGAGGCATGAAACAGGACAAAGAGCAGGAGCCAGTTGAGTAACAGCAAGTTGTTTAGTTTGGCCAAGGCAGTAGTGGCCTCTGATGAAATTATAAAAGGTCAGTCCGACATGACCAGAAGCTAGTGGTCTATAAAAACAAGCTAACATGCTAAGTGTTTATGTTGTATGTCACAGGGAACCACTGAAGTTTATGCCATGTCAATATCATGTTGCAGAAGAAACCTGACAGGTATAAAGTGGATCCATTCGGAAAGAGACTAGTCATAGAGACAGGAGGCTACTGTGATAGGCCAGGTTTGCAGCATAATATTGGTCTTACCAAATTGAAGAGAAAGAGATGAATGAGAAGAAAGGAGAGAGAGTGAGAGAGAATGGTACAGGAGGAAGCAGTGTTCCGTACCCTGGGGGAAAAACAGATTAGAATAAAACAGTCTGCTCTTGAAGAACTGACAGCATAGTCAGACATTTGAAACTTGATTACAACATAGTATGAAAAGTGTTGAGGGAGTACATACAAAGGAGGTAACTGATGGTAGTAAGCAAGGCATGTATGTTAAAGAAAGTGCTTCAGAGGAAAGTGCCTTGACTTAAACATTGAGTAAGAGTTTGGGTGAGGAAGGAAGGTTTCCCCCAGGGACTGGGGTTAAAGGCAACCTGCAGGTGTGGTATGATACTTCATGATCTGTTGAATTGTGCCTTGAAGGAGAGGTGAAATGCACAGATCACACAGACTTCGAGCCTGAAGACCTCGAAAGTTGGAAGGAGACGCAAACTAATGGAATGAGTTGGTGTTCATAAATTTGATTTGCCTCCTTCCTTTAATTAATTTAGTAAATACTAAGCATATACCATTTGCAAGGTTCTGATCTAGGCCAAAATAGTCTTGGCCCATATGGTGCTTCCATTCTAGTGTTGGGAGACAGACCACAAACACATAGATTTCTTTTATGTCAAGTAGCAGTATATGCCATGAAGAAAATAAAGCAGGGGACGGAATTCGAGAATGATGAAAGAAGCACAGTTTTGGATTGAGTTGGTCACAGAAGGCATCACTGGGGATGTAACATTGGAGCAGGAGGCCTGAAGGAGGTGAGGGAGCAAGCAAACTGGCTGTCTGGAAGTGTAGAGAGAGAAGCTGATGTAAAACTCCTGAGGCACAAACGTGGGTGGTGTATTCCATCAACTTCAGGAAGGCGAGAGAAGATAACAGTTGGGAGGGAGGGAACAAGAAAAAAAGGTCAGAGAGGTAGTCAGAGGCTAGTTTATGGTATGGACTTTATATTTTATTTAAAAATTATAGAAAGCTTTCAGAGGGTTTGTGCAAGACATGATTTTTGTTTTAAAAGGATCACTGACGACTACATGGGGAAGAGACTACGAGGGTAGGAAAGGGCGGCAGGAGACCTACGCGGAGACTGTCACACTGGTCCAGTCAGAGGAAGAGAGTAACAAGGAGCCACAGCTGGTGGTGGGGAGGGCGAGAGAGTTAGTGACTGGAGGCGATATTTAAAGGTTATGCCGGTAGGATCTGCTGAAGTATAGATTGACCTCAGTGTTTCATTTTAATATATTTTAAGCTTTGTAATAATGGTAAATTTACTGTCTTCCCCTCAAAAATCAGAGAAACAAACATATAAATAGATACTTAGATATAGATTTGTTTTCCCTTTTTCTAGGTTTGATTACTCAGGAGTTGGAAATTCGGAGGGCAACTTAGAAGAATGCACAGTGGGAAGATGGAGAAAAGATGTTCTTTCTATAATTGATGACTTAGCTGAAGGACCGCAGGTGACTGTTTTTGTTAAATATGATTATTGACTAACCTCATGCTTTTTTAACTGTTTCTTTAGCTATGAAAATTTAATAGTTTAAATATTTAACCATCAGTTTTGGTATTTGATTTAAATTTGTTCTGTCATTTTTACTTTCTCATAAAATGTAAGTAAGCATTTTACTTTTCACTGCAGTCATAATTTTAATTCTGCTTTATGCCAAATATTAAAAGTCTGGGAGCTAATGGATGTTGAAGACAAAAGTACATACATAAATTACTCAGTCCACTTACAGAAAAGAAAATTCCTCTTTAAAACTATAAATTTTTATTTTTAGATACTAGTTGGATCTAGCCTTGGAGGATGGCTTATGTTTCATGCTGCAATTGCAAGGCCACAAAGAGTTGTTGCCCTTATTGGTGTAGCAACAGCTGTAGATGGCCTGGTGACACAGTTCAATCAGCTTCCTGTTGAGGTAAGTCACAAGCAACCTCCTGTCATTCTCCTGCTCCCTCTTTGAATATTTGTTCATGTGTCATCTGTCCTTTGACTTCCTTTGCTGGCTCATCTTTTTGCCTTAGCTGCCTTTTTGTATACAGTCTCTACCTTCTTTAACTAATTGGTCTCTTGTTCAAGGTTCCCTTTTTTTCACAGCCTCTTCAAATCATTCTGCTGAATATTTGAACCATGTTAATGAAATCACACTTAAATTATTTTTTTAGCAACATTTTCTTTATAAATCACATTTACTTATCCTACATTGTGATCTTTTTTTGTACCTCTTATTCTTACTTTGTGGCATATGGGAAATAGTACTTACGATCTTGTTGGACTTGGGTCATCAGTTCTGAAACTTTTTTTTAAGCGTGAAAGCAGCCTCAGAACTTTTCCCAGCAGAGCTCTGCAAGTACACACCATCAGTCGATCAGAATTAGCACACAGGAGATGAGATTTGCCATTCCTGGCTTAGACACTTAGTTGGCATTCTTTTCTACGACTAATTCTCACTTAAAAAAATTTTTTGCTTTTCATTATTAGCATGCCTTTCAGCAAATCATGGTTGAAATGAGGTTTCTGAAATGAATGAAGGTAATGTACTTGTTATGCTTCATTATTGGGCATATGTTTAAGCACTTCACTTTTGTCTGCAGGGGTAAAGAAATCGTGGGTCAAGGCTGTTTATTTGTGTATATTTTGGTACTCTTTTTTTTTTATTAATTACATACTTTTATTCTACTGTCTCTAGGTTCATAATGTATATATTTTTTAAAATTTATTTTGTTACTCTTTTGTAATCAGTTGAGTTCTCTTTGCCTGTTTTTTCCCTAAGGATCTAAATGTCCCTGTGGACTATGATCCTGGTAGGACTGAGGCACAGAAAAAAAAAGAAAACCAGTTGTGTGTTGGTTCAGATAATGTTGCCCCAAGGCCAGCAGCCTCAGTTTCACCTGACAGCTTGCTAGAGATGCACATTCCCAAGCTTCCCCTTGCGGCCAGTGGTCTGCTTTAGTCAGCTGAAGTTGGAGAACCACTGCGCTAGAGAGCAAATGAGCACATGGAGGAGGGAACATGTAGTGTTGAATAGTAGAGTATATTGTTTGCCTCGTTCTGCACTGGTGCATACCAGTGCCATAGATTATACAGTTCTGAGCTTATTTCTCAATCCACATTCTTCTCAGCTTCTGGAAAAAATGGCATTGTCTGCAAATGTGGTTTTATGTCCTTTCCTCTGAGGGCTAAGATTACAGAGCTGGTCTACCATGCGCTTATATTTCTGGGGGGAAAAGTTATTATTATTATTATTATTATTTTTGCTATCTTAGTTGTTTCTCATGCGTGCATAGTTGCTCAGTGTCCTCATTCTGCTAAATTCTACCATTGTATCTTTCTGCATATAAACTTTGAACCCTTTACCCCGTCCTTTAACTCAGTTAAATAGTGGTTCTCCTGCTAGGAAATTATTTCAAGAACATAGCAGATTGAGGAGGAGGTGATTAAATAAATTTGTTGTTGTTGTTACAGTAAATGACAGGATCTTTGTGTATTTCTTTTTATGTGTATGTATCCACATCACTCGGGGAGGATATGGTAAATCCCACCTAAGTGACTGAGAAGGTCTGTGGCCTGCAAATCAGGGCATGTCTTTGCTAATCCTGAATCAGACCAGCAAATGGTTGTAAATAGAAGCATGTTAATTTAAAAGCATGTGTAAGGGAAGAGCAGGGGCACTAAGACCACTATCTCTTCTTCACAGAAGCAGTTACCTCTAACAATGGCAAGGCAGCAAAAGTGGTGATTGTCACTATCATCTTTAGCCCAGGCAGTGTTAACATTGCTTATTGGGTAGGAACAGACTAACAATGTCTCCTTCTTTGAACACTTGAGGCCATCAGACAACAGCACAGCTGTTTCGAATATAAGCTTTGCAACCACATCACCTTGATGTGGTTTCTTCTAGCTCTAGAACTTAATACATATTGTACGTTTTCTTTGGTTAATGATGTTTTTTGCTATTCTGAACTTTCTGTTTTTGAGGGTTCGGTACATATAACATTCTGTAAAGTGAAGTTTGTTCTTTGGACAGTATTCATTCAGTTCAGTGGCAGATAACAGCTTGATGGGGGCAGGGATACTTAAAATGCTGCTGTTCTTAATTATGTCTTAGTAATTACCATGGTTCCCACTTCATCTAATAACCAATGAAACTGAGTTCTAATTACTGAAATTAGAAATTTAGGAATTATCCTGAGTACCTTGAGGATTACTGAATATCAATTTTTTTAAAAAATTTTATTTATTTATTTGACAGAGATCACAAGTAGGCAGAGAGAGAAGAGAAAGCAGGCTCCCCACTGAGCAGAGAGCCCAATGTGAGGCTCAATCCCAGGACCCTGGGCTCATGACCCGAGCCAAAGGCTTTAACCCACAGAGCCACCCAGGTGCCCCTGAATATCAGTTTTTGCCTTTAATATTCAGTTCCCATGTTTTTTTTTTTGTTTTTATTTGTTTGTTTGTTTGTTTTTTAAGATTTTATTTATTTATTTGACAGAGAGAGATCACAAGTAGGCAGAGAGAGAGAGGAGGAAGCAGGCCCCAGTTCCCATGTTTTAATGAAGAAGATGCCTTGATGGGGCACCTGGGTGGCTCAGTGGATTAAAGCCTCTGCCTTTGGCTCAGGTCGTGATCCCAGGGTCCTGGGATCGAGCTCCACATCGGGCTCTCTGCTCAGCAGGGAGCCTGCTTCCACCTCTCTTTCTCTGCCTGCCTCTGCCTGCAAATAAATAAATAAAATCTTTTTTTAAAAAATACCTTGATATTAATATAGACTCATGTATCTCACAGTTTTTTAAATTTTATTAATTTCAAATCATTTGAAGACATGGTTAAGAGTATAGCTTTCAGATACACAGCTTTTTCACATCAGTATATCATTTTGGAATTTTAAAGAATACATTAAAATGCCTAAATACATACAGATTATAGCATACATATTTTACTGTTTAAATTCTTGTTTTCCTTTCATATTTGCAGTAAATTAATGTATTTTAAATATGGAAAAACCATATCTTCACTGAAAATTTAAATACAAAAATTTTCAATATATTATATTTGGTTTTTCTTTCCTTTTATTTTTCCTTATTTTTGATAAGATGTCCACCTATTTTTCTAGTCAGAAATGTCCTTAATATGATATGGTTCCAAGAGCCATAAAAACATTTATATCTTGATATATTAGTTAAATATAATCTCTCCAAATAAGTTACTATATACAGATAAATCTTTGTGCTCAAGATGTTCATAAAAGTACCCAGCAGTTAGGGGTTTCATACATAGCAGAGCAGCTCCCTTGCTGCAATCTATTGAAAGTCACGAGGGTTTGTATTTTTTTAATATTTTTAAAATTTTAAAAATAAAGGAAAAAATTTAAAAATATAAAATTAAAAAAAGAAGTACCCAGCAGTGTGGGAATATTTAATTAGCTTAGACCCAGTATAATGGACTACTGTCAACCTTTGAAAACTTCATAGAATTTTTTAAAACCCAGATATCATGTAGAAGTAGTAAAGCAATGTAGAAAACTCTGTATGAATGTGTGGTAGATATCCGTTTTACATATTACATGTATAAAACCAAATACATGGAGAAAAATATTGGAAGGAAATGAGCCAGAATATTCATGGGTGTTGTATCTAAGAGGTGGGATTATGTGCAATCACTCTTTTTTATAATTTCTATATTCCCCATGTTTTCTATAATGTGTGTGCATTACTTTAATTAGAAAAATTGTTTAAGGGGTTCCTGGATAGCTTAGTCTGTTAAGTGTCTGCCTTCAGTGAGGTCATGATCCCAGGGTCCTGGGATTGAGCCCTGCTTGTGGCTCCCTGCTCATTGGGAAGCCTGTTTTGCCCTTCTCCCTCTGCCCCTCCCCCTGCTCCTGCTCCATCTCTATCTCAAATAAATAAATCAAATCTTAAAAAAAAAAGAAAAAGAAAAATTGTAAAGACAAATTATAATCCAAAAAGTAAGACAAACTCTAATCTAAAAAGTAAGGCAAATTATAATCTAATAAGTAAAAAAAATTCTTCAAGAATCAAAAGATACCCAGTGTTTCATTTTAAGAGCGTAAGCATGGAAATGATTTCCTTGTTCAGTTTTCAGGAAGTATTTGGAAGACTTCATTGTCTTCCAAAACAACACATTCTTTTTTCTCATTCCCTAGGACTCTGAAAGGCAAAAGCAGTGCCTCTTTTTTTTTTTTTTTTTTTTTTGTAACATTTAGCCTGAAAAAAAAATTTTTTTTTTAAGATTTTATTTATTCATTTGACAGTGTAAGCGAGAGAGAGCACACAAGCAGGGGGAGAGACAGGGAGAGAGAAAAGCAGACTCCCCACTGAGCTGTGAGTCCCCTGTTGGGGTTCATGGGGCTTGAGATTACCTGAGCCAAAGGCAGATGCCCAACCAGCTGAACCACTCAGACACTCCCAGCCTGAAATTCTATGTTTGATTATACCAGAGTAACTACTATTGTATTTTTCATTTTTAGTTTTAGGCTTGATTCTTTACTTCCCTTATCCCCTCCCCATTTTACTAACTTCACATTATAGACACTCAGTTTTGTGCTTTTTGAAATCTGAACAATTGTTATTCCTAAGAATTGGTTTTATATATTATGAATGATACCTGAACTTATTCCAAGAAATTATTTTTTTCTCCCCTTCATTTTCCCTTTCATTTGGGATGAAGCAGCACCTGATTTAAGATGTTACCTGATAAAGCGAAATCTAAGTGTGAATCCTAGCCATGATAGCTGTTACCTTTCAGTTTTAAACATGAAATTTAACCTCTCTAGACTCCCAATACCCTCTTTTGTAAAAATGCTATAATAACAACTTTTATCGGGATCTCATGAGGTACTGTGTGTAAAGTGCCTGTCAGAGTACCTTGCACAGTGTTTAATTATTGATAACTATCATTATTACATTTTTATCTCTTTTTTTCCTTTTTTTCTAGGACTGCTTTCCTTAGACTGTTTTAAGACTACTGCATGTGTTAGAGTTGCATACATTTCTTTTCCTCTTTTTTCCCAATAGGTCAAAAAGGAAGTAGAGACGAAAGGCGTGTGGGCCATGCCATCAAGGTACAGTGAAGACGGAGTTTATCACCTTCAGTACAGTTTCATTAAGGAAGCCGAACACCACTGCTTGTTACATAGCCCTATCCCTGTGAACTGCCCGGTACGACTGCTCCATGGCATGAAAGATGACATCATACCTTGGCATACATCCATACAGGTTGCTGACCGAGTGGTCAGTGCAGATGTAGATGTCATCCTCCGAAAGCATAGTGATCACCGAATGAAGGAAAAAGCAGACATTCAACTCCTTGTTTACACTATTGATGACTTAATTGATAAGCTTTCAACTGTAGTTAACTAGAATCACATTTTTAGTTGGTATGTAAACCAACAGATCCAGAAGCTTGGAAGAGGGATAACAAATGAAAGACCCCGATACTTGGGTTTTTTCCTCTTGTCTCTACTTTGTAAATATCACATGAGTATTTATTCAATGATGTAGGATACAAATGGTGCAGATCGTGAAGAAAGTACAAGCTGCTGTTTGGAAAATTTCCTCCTTCCTCCAATCTTTGATTTTTTTAAATTGAAGTATTGTTGACACGCCAGTGTTATGTCGAATCACATAGTGATTCGACAGCCCTATATGTTACACCGCGCTCACCACAAGCGTAGCTATTGTCTGTACGATACGGCGCTATTACAATACCATTGACTCTGTTCCCTGTGCGGTACCTTTCATCCCAGTGGTTACTCATTCTGTAGCTGGAAGCCTGTAGCTCCCACTCTTCTTCACTTATTTTTGTTCATCCACCCACCCCCTCCCTTTGACAACCACCAGTTCTCTGTTTCTGTGGGTCTGTTTCTGCTTTGTTTGTTTTGCTTTTTAGGTTCCACATATAAGTGAAATCATACCATATTTTGTCTTTCTCTGTCTTATTTCACTTAATTTAATACCTTCTAGATGTATCTATGTTGCATGGTTGTTTTGTGTTTTTTGTTTTGTTTTGTTTTGTTTTGTTTTTTTCATTAAAATATTTCCTACTTTTTTGTTCAAGAGATGTTTACCTGCTAAATGCTTATGTTAAATCGGGACAGCTCTTAATTTGTTGTATTCTTGTCTACTTAGAATTGTTAATAAAGCTGGAGTTTTTTGTCTTTTTTTGGTGTTGGTCATATACAGAGATTTGTAAAATTGCTTCTGATTTTAAAATGCATTTCACAAAATATAGGACAGTCTTTAATAAATGACCAGAAAAAATCCTGAAGCATAATAAAGTTCAAAAAGTAAGGATACCACTTTATATATTATATTCTGCATATTATATTTGAACTTAAAGTTATCTTTTTTTAAAGGCTCAAAACTTTACAGTAATATAAAGAAAATACATCACTTTTAAATGTTGGCTTGTATGTCATTTAAATGGGGGGATGTGATATTAATGATGTAGTATATTCTAAAGAGGTAATTAATCTTTATATATTATTGCCTGCTTGCAGAAACATTCCTTTTCTGTTAATATGTGCCTTAAGTACAAATAGCCAAGTGACTACTATCCATGTCAGAGGGCTTTTTGAAGTGTAGAGATAGTAAGAAAATACAAAATGCAATTATTACATAGGTGTTTTTAAGAACTAAAATGAGCTTGTGCAGTAGTGATTCTTTATATGACTGAGTTGGTGTCAAGGCAAAACAAATCGACAACATGACACAGAGAAAATCATTGGGATAAAGTTCCTGTGCCAAAGAAAGCTAACAGCAGGCCTGACAGCTTAGCCTCAGAGAGACCAGCTTGTAGGTGAGCCCATGGTTGCATCTGGGAACTTGGCTTTTGCAGGTTTCCACCACTCCCAGAACGGATAAAAGTGGCTCACTCTGCCTAAACTGTCTATACTGCATGAGCAGTAGTGTTTGTGCTGAACACCTTTCCCTCTGGGAGTCTGCAGTTGTAAGTGGCAGGCAGAGGCTGCCTAAGTGACCAGCTCCCACTACTCGGGCACTGGCCTGGTGGACCACATTTCACATGTATCGTCACAACCTTACTGGGGGAATTGCAGCTCATGTGGCATGATCACTGGGAGAGAATTCTTGAAGCTTCCGCCTCATTTCTCCAGACATCGCCTCCTGCATCTTTTTGTTCCTTTGCATATTTTACTGTGTACCTTTAAACTAAGAAGTCCTAGCTCTGAGGAGAAGTAGGTACTGAGTTCTGTGAGTCCTAACAAGTTATCGAACCTACAGGTGGTCCCTGACTCAGATACTAAAAAGGTTAATGCCTTACAGGACTGCAATCTATGAGTTCTCTTTTATACTGAAGAGGAGCACTCAAATACACAAGTCGTGCATGTGTCCTGGTGCCTAGTGACAGCCGGGCGTTGATAGCGGATAGTAGGGTGGGTATTCCAGGGCCTGCTCCGCCCAGACACTGCTAGTCACGAGGATTCAAAAGACAAGAGAAAGTGGCCCTGCCCCTGGGACTTTTCTGGAGCTAAACTCGTACTAAAATGTAATAAGCGCGATTAGAGATTTGTAGCATACCTGTAGAGGCAATGTGCATTCAGGTTAGGGACAGACTATGCGGTGTGGGTTTAAACTCCTAGCTCACCATTTACAAACCCTGTAATTGAGCAATTTACTTAACCTCTTTGAAGTTTTGTCAGCTGTAAAATGACATAAAGCTAGGTAATAAAGCATAAGGATTCAGTAAGTACAGTACCTTTAGAACAATGACACACACACAGGAGTCACTATCTTTTCACTTATAATGCACTGAGCACAGTCTGGTGAGAAACTGGTGGACATAATTTGTGGGGTTTAGGAAGAAAAAGCAGCAAGGAAGCCAGCAGGGCTTTCAAAGCACCTTCTCTTCAAGATGCTAAGCTGGAAGAAGGTTAGTTGTGTGGTATCATTTCAAACATTCAAAGGTTAGCAAAGGGGAGGAGGAGAAACCTTCACTATCTGAAAATGGGAAAAGCTGTTTTATTTATATTTATTTAAAAAATATTTTATTCATTTGAGAAGAAGAGCACAAGCAGAGGGAGAGGGAGAAGCAGACTTCTCATGGAGCTACGAGCCCAATGCAGGACTCGATCCCAGGACCTGGAGATCATGACCCAAGCTGAAGGCAGACACCCAGCTATCTGAGCCACCCAGATGTCCCTGGAAAAGCTATTTTGAAATCTCATATAGCTTTGCAGAGGGTAACATCACAAATTCCAAATTCCAAGTGATTTTGTATTTGTATCAATGAGATGTTTCTAGTGCATTGTTAATTACTGTAGTGGGAGTTTCTCCCCAGTGTTTTCCCCTAAAGCCCTCTTTTTTCTTTTCTTTCTTTTTTTTTCTTCTAAAACCACTCCATGCCATGTATCCAGTGACACGGAAAACGCTTGAACAAGCAAGCAGCAGCCCCTGAGTGCCTTATCCTCTGGAACCCCTGCATTATTTTAACAGTGACATGAGCCTTCTGAACAACCTCAGCATGTGCAATGGAGAGAGAGAAAGCAGACACCAATGGTAAGGAAACCTAAGTGAGGCCACAGAATAAATTTGCTTTTGCTGCATCTGCTGAGCTTAGAGGCATCTCCAGACACAAATCTAAACAGTATGCTGTTCTCTGAGCAGCCAATAGAAAGTTCTGTGTGGAGAAGAGGAGGGAAAGAGCCTGGGGCAAGGCTGAGCTTTACAAAGCTAGGAGCTCGCAAGGGGAATATGACCAGCCACAGAATGGGTCCCTGCCGAAAGGGAAAACACCTAATTTTCATTAAATTTGAAACTGATAAAATAAAATCCAAACAACTAAGAAACTCTTATTTTCTGAAGAAAAGAAGTAGATGGATGGAATTTAGATACACCTTTTAAAGATCCCCTTTAAATACACATTAGTCGTTTTTAATTTAGAGACATAATCACATGGTATGCATGGTTCTTTTGATTTAGAAAAAAAAATGGATGCTTTTGTACATTTAGAGAATATACCTAGTAAAATGCAATCAATTTTTCTTTTTTAACCAATTGTGTCTTTTGAGGAAATTATCCTTCCAAACATTTGGACTCTCCCTTTTCTTGGGCTTTCAGGGTTTTGCTGACAGAAAAACTCTCTTCTACTACAAAAAGAAATAAAAAGGTCAAGTGTCAGTTGCCCAGTGAAAGCCTTTCCCAACTTGTTCCCAACCCTCTGTTTCTAACAGGTTTGTCATCGGGTCCTCTGCACTCTCAAGAACAGCATTCTATTCTCTTTTTGATAGAACTTAAGTGCTTTACAGGGCACCTGGGTGGCTCAGTTGGTTAAGTGTGTACCTTCCGCTTGGGTCATGATCCCAGGGTCCTGGGATCAAGTCCCGCATCGGGCTCCCTGCACAGACGGGAGTCTGCTTCTCCCTCATCCCCTCCCCAGCTCATGCTCTCTCTCTCTCTCTCTCTCTCTCTCTCTCTCATGCTGTTCTCTCTTTCAAAAAATTAATAAAATCTTTTTAAAAGAGAAAAAAAAAAAAAGAACCTAAGTGCTTTACTATTCCCATGTATGTACCAATCTCCCTGAGGTCAAGAGCTTTGTTTTAACACGCTCGCCCCCCAGGCATCTCTGACCATGCCCTGATAGCTCTTTGCTCATTTCTCCTCCTTACCCACTGCATTAACATTAACGTTCTGGGGAATTCTGACCTTCGCCTTCTTCTCTGGGTACTTACCCTAAACAACCACACTGATGCTCCTAGTTTTTTGAGGGGCAGAGGGAGAGAGAGGATCTCAAGCAGACACCCTGCTGAGTGCAGAGCCTGATCTCACAACCCTGACTGAGATCATGACCTGAGCCGAAATCAGGGGCTTAACCAACTGAGCCACCTAGGTGCCCCGACACATTCCTATTTTAACAGCTCCTTGCATGCAGGTGATTCAAGTCCATTCCTCCATTCCAGACTTTCCTCTTGAGCTCCAGACCCATTAAACCAGCTATCTAATGAACTGGGATGGATCATGGGCCTCCCAGATGTAGGAAGTACAAACTCTGTTACCTTTCCCCTATATGTACCTCCCAAATGAGTCCCCTTACAATAAATGGCACCATTAACACGTTATACCAGTCAAATTTGGAGGCACTCCAGTCATCTCCTTTTCCTTCACATACATCAACAGGATGATTCTCTTTCCCTAATAAAACAACACAGGATTCTTTTGCGTAAGTCCAGTGGCAGGCAAAGCCAGTAAATATTGAACAGCCAGCGTTCCAGAAAAAATGAATAAAAGCACCCTGATTTATAAATTTGCCAACATCCATGGCATAAATATTTCTTTAATGACTGGTTTGAAGCTATCACGGTGATGTCACTGAACTCAACCAAGTTGGGCAGAAATGGCTAGGAACACACCATTATACAGTAAATACTCTGTAAAGAGACAGCAAACATAATAATATTCTCAAAAGTACATGTAATAGTAAAACATAGCAAAATAAATTAGGAAGTAATCTATTTTGAGTATTTAACATTTGTAATTAAGTTTAAATAATTTAATTGCTTATAATGGCTAAGTGACAACTGGGTTTCCCAGCTCCTGAAAATTTAACCATGGGCCCTTGCAAGCAGACTCCTTTATGGTCTAGAGCCTCCATGCCAGCCACGCCTTAGTTTTCTACCTGTATGTCTCTTCTCTTTGATCCTAGGCTCCATTGATACTGGAACATTTTCACCTGCCTAACGAAGCTGCCTTTGCCTGCCATGTTCCTGACATTCCCAATCCCTCCCGCTTCACCCCATCCACCTGGTAACACCTTACCCCTTTCACCTGATAAACACCCACTCATCTTTTGAGGCTTAAAGTCATCTCGTTTAGAAACCTGTTCCCCAATCCCTACCCCCTTCTTCTAGCTATCACTGTACCTCAGTACCTTGTGCATATTTTTAGCATGACACCTTGCTGGCATTTATTGTTTGCAAGTTTAACTTTGCTACTAGACCTAGTTGCCATGTCCCATGCATTTTTGTACTCAGATACATAGGCCCTTTTAAAAAGCTGTCGAGAAAATTAGTTCTAACGCTAGTAGACCTCAGTAAATGTAGAGCTGAGCCAATTTCCCTCAGGGATCAAACATTTTTTTTTTTTTTCTAAAGACTTTTGGTAGATTGCGGGACACTTCTAACCTAACCCCATTCTTTGCCACTGTATCCTCTCCAGAACTATGAGCTCAATCATTTGCTTAAAGCACCCCCATCTGTTTTGTCACGATGGAAGGAAATCTTTGGGTATAAATTACCTGGAAGGAAAGAAGGAAAGGAGGAAAGAAAAAAGAAGGGAAGAGAGGAAGAAAGGGAAGAAGGAAGAAGAGGAAAGAAGGTAACTGTACATGTACATCTTTTAGAACTATTTCTAGTTTTATACAACAAACCAACCTCTTCCTTCAAGCAATTCCAGCCACAGAGAAAGTGACATGCCTTCTGTTTGGGCCTCTGTTCCTTTAATGGCAAGTTGGAACTGACCTCACTGCTTCCACCCAAGACACAACTCAGTGACTCCCGAAATTCTGCTGAAAATTTCCCTGCTCTAAACTCTTCCCCAACCCCCAAGTCTACAGAGACACTTTTGTTGTCTTCAGAGCTTCTTCAACTGAAGATTGCATGCAGCACCAAGATCTGCATTAGTCTGTCATTTCTGTGCCTTTTGCTAAACCCAGTGCTCTTCTAAAAGCAGGCTCTCTTACAACCCTGTGTGTCTCCGAGTTCTCTCTCTACGCCTTCAGCTACTGACCACGAAGTCTTCTCCCAGGCAGACAGCCCCCATGTCTACCAAGTGATTGCATTTCCACTAGTCCAGGCCCCAGCCGGCAGGAGAGTTCTCTCAATACCTGTACTATTTAAGGAGTCATTCCCTGCCGAGCTTCCAACCAGTTTTGCACTGGGACCGAGATTATCTTTGCATGTACCAGAATTGCTTTCTCTAATACGCCTGAGTCAACTGAGCAAACCGTTCCAGGGGGAAGAGCTCTATTTGATTCCTTTCCAGTGCAGTACTTGGCACAATTAAGCACTCAAAAAATATTTGCTGAACGAACCAAAAGAACATATTTTGGGGTGATTTTCTCATGAAAAGTACCCATAGACCTACATAACGCCAATGAGACCTTACCCGCCTAAGTGCTTTACAGTCTCGGAAATCTGATTGCCCAGCTCTTTGTCAGTTATAAAAGTTTCAGGGGCGCCTGGGTGGCTCAGTGGGTTAAGCCTCTGCCTTCTGCTCAGGTCATGATCTCAGGGTCCTGGGACTGAGCCCCGCATTGGGTTCTCTGCTCCCTCTCTCTGCCTGCCTCTCTGCCTACTTGTGATCTCTGTTTGCCAAATAAATAAATAAAATCTTAAAAAAAATTTTTTTTTCAGGCCAACCTGGGTCTAAGTTGATTTGTCCCGAGGTATTGTTTGACCCAATACTCAGTCCCGGGGGAGGGGGTGGCGGTGGGTAGCATGCCAGTGGGGCCTGCCAGGTCCTTAACTACAATAGACAGACGAAATGCTCACACTTTATCAACACCTTTCACTCCAGGAGTCTCTTAGCACATTGACATTGAGCTCTGTTTAATTGATGAAACATGCTCCTAGTATCTTTCGATTAAAAACAGCATTAAAAAGGTGCATTCTTTGGATAAGTCAAACTGAGACACCACAGTTTCGCACAAGGATGGAAGTTTCTGGATGGAATCTGGCTGGCAGCTTCACAAGTGAATGGTTGCGGCTCTCCGCCCCTCCCTCCGGTCCAGCCCGACAACTGTTACCTCAGGGCACAGGGAAAGTGGTTTGGCAATCCCGACAGATGGACAGCTGACAAAATGGACCCTCCCCCAGGCCCCAGGCCCCCCGCAGCTGTGTGCTGGTCGGGTGTAGACAATCGGCCCGTCTCCCCCAGAGGAGGGGAAAGAATTGTGCGTCTCTCAGCGGGAGGGAGGCGGGCGGGCTTGAGTAACACAGGAGAGGGTCGGGGCTTTTTGCCCGGCTCTTAGCAACGGCCCGGGCCTGACCCTCCTCAGCCAGGAGAAAATCGAATCAGTGCCCCCTTCTTCCAGGCGCCACGCAGCAGCAGACGCTGAACGTCCAGGCGGGCTGCCTTCCTGCCTGTTAATGACCTGCGCTCTCCCATCCCAGGGTCTCTGCAAAGCGCTTCTGGAGAGGGGGAGTCACGACCACCACCCAGCGCTCCCCCTCACCCCCACCCCGCGGCTGCCGGCGGGGGTGGGGGGCTCGGCCTCGACTGTGAGTCCGAGCGCATCATCTCATCTCATCTCATCTCATCTCGTCCCATCGATAGGCGGGACCGACAGGGGCGTTCCGGCGCCCCTGGACCAGCAGGGGCTTTATTCTAGAGTCACCGGCGCGTGGCTGCGCTGTTCTTTCGCGTCGGTAGGTGAAACCCCAGCGGCTTCATTGGCTCCTCGATTTAAACCCCGCCCGGCTTTTCTGCCCGCTCCCGCTGCCGCTGGGCCAGACCGCCCAGCCCCGCGCGTCCCAGCCCCGCTCGCAGGGAGCCCGGGGCCGCCGCTGCTATTGTGTGGATGCCGCGCGTGTCCTCTCTTGTCTTCCAGAGATGGCTAACCGGGGCCCGAGCTACGGCTTAAGCCGAGAGGTGCAGGAGAAGATCGAGCAGAAGTACGACGCGGACCTGGAGAACAAGCTGGTGGACTGGATCATCCTGCAGTGCGCCGAGGACATAGAGCACCCGCCCCCCGGCCGGGCCCATTTTCAGCAATGGTTAATGGACGGGACGGTAAGGCCGCAGCGGTCTGGCTTGCCGGGGCAGTGGGCTGGGATAGCCCTCCAGGGCTTTCTCTTCCCAGGCGAGGCTGCGGGAGGGGCTGCGGCTGCCAATCTCTGGTCTCCCGGGGTGGGTACGGGCATGCCTTTATTCCTCAGGGTTGAGGAGCCGGGCTCCCGCACAGTTCCCCTAGCTGGCTTAGAGGATTCTGCGCCCACCGGATACAGGGCAGCTTCCTTTGGAGTTGTTGCCAAATTAGAAGCCTTTTTGCTTTTTCCAGTGGGACTAGAGATAAGGATTTCCCTTCCCTGTCTCCAGCTTTTCCGTCCCTCAGCTCTTGGAGGGTTATTTCCCCTCCCCGCCCAGGAAATGGGTTAGTTACAAAGTACAACAAAGGAAGGGGTCAGGGAGACTAAACACCTTCCCATCCTTCCTTCTGCCTGGGAGCCCTGCTGCTCTGGGAGCCCCGAATGTCTGTTGAATGCATGGGTTCTCAAGAGACTGAAGGGAATCCTTATTTGAAAACTGCTTTTCTGATCAGAGGCTCTGGTGTGTTTGGGGGCTGGGGAGTGCTGATTCCCACAAGCCCCGCTTTTCCCTGCAGGCTGTGATTTACTGTTACGTAACAGCTGCTCCCCGCTTCTGCCGGTTGCCCAGGACTTGGGTTAGGGGTAACTAGGAGGATGGTACCCGGTTCGGTTATTTTATACATCGTTGGCACATACAGGATGAATTATTGAAGCCTGATTCTGATCTGCCTTTTGATAGAAGACATAGTATTAGATTTTATTATTTGACCTCCCCTCCCTCCCTTGAAAGTCTGCAATCACGGTCTCATCACCACACATTTTTCCCTATTTTGTAAACATTCTTTCCCTCCTCCAGAGGAAGGAGGGGAGGAGCGAGGAGGGAAGGGGATTCCTAGGCTGCAGGACCTGCTAGAGTCTGGAGCAGCTCAGGGAGTGAGGCCGCCTGGGTCTTTGGGATTTGGCGTGGGAACTCAGCCACCCAGCCCTGAGCCAGTGCCTTCCTAGGGTGCAAGACTTGCTCCAGCCCAAACCTCTAAGCTGCGCCCTGTAGGGCCTGGATTCACTTGCGTTGGTGATGGGATATGTACAAAAGGAAACCCTGATTTTGTCTCTCCTTTCTCCTTTCAGGTCCTGTGCAAGCTGATAAACAGTCTATACCCACCAGGACAGGAGCCCATTCCCAAGATCTCTGAGTCAAAGATGGCTTTTAAGCAGATGGAGCAAATCTCCCAGTTCCTAAAAGCTGCAGAGATCTATGGCGTCAGGACCACGGACATTTTTCAGACGGTGGATCTGTGGGAAGGTAAACAGCCCTTGGGCCTTTGGGATTGTCCCCCCTCCCCCTCTACTTTGTCCTTCTCTTTGTGAAACCTGCTCCCAGTGTTCTTCCCTAGGCCTGTGTGTGCCCCTGTGGCTGGGAGCATGGGGGGGTGGGGTTATTCACTTTGGGGACCCAGGGGCACTGTTAGCCTACCGCTTTGTGATGATCTATTGAAAAGAGTCCCCTCCTCTGAGGGAATACACACCCGGAGGACATGGCAGGGACCTCAGCAAACTAGGGCTAAAATGGTGACGTGGATGCCGTTTGTTCCTGTGACCCCTCCCACAACGTACTCTTGCAGAACAAATAGTAGCTCCTGGAAGAGAAGGGGGGTGGTAAGCATGCTTCTGACTCACCAGCGGCAGGCTTCCAGACAAAGCCACCAGGCGCAGTTGTGTCATTCAGTCTGAGAAAGCAAGAGCACCCCGACCTTTTACTAAACTGTTGTCAGAGGGCTTCGGGACTCACCTTCCAGATATATATTCTGCTCAGGAAGTATGACACATGATTCTTTCTTTCACATTTGTGACTTGACTGAAGGAGTCTTATGAGGAATAAAAATCAAATCCCATTTCTGGACATATTTAACCAACCACCGTTATCAGGGAAAATGTTGTGACTGGAGACAGTGTCTGAGAATTTGAGACCCATGGTTATAGGGCCTCGTGTCCCCCTTGAGCCCAAATGTGTGTGCCCCTCCGTGCAACTGTCCCATGCGAAGCCAGCCAGGCTCTGGAGGTACAGAGCCTTGTGCTCGCTGGCCCTAGGTGTTATCAGTGGTTCTACCCATAGGACACCCAGTGCAGTGGTATTTCCTGTCTCTTTCACAATCCAGTTATTAGAATCCCAAGACCCCCATCAGGTTACCTGTGTTTGCCATTATGGAGGAACTCAGATATCCGGTCCTTTGGGACTGGAGTGGGACTTTGGGAATGCTCACCTCCACGTCCTCATGGATGTCACAGGTGAGGCTTGGTTTCTGCTCTTTAGATCAAAATGAGGATGATTTTCCCAGCAATAAAGATAGTGGTGCCTGTGGACAGATTCCCATGCAGGAAGCAGGTGCAAGGCCTTTACTGTGTATTGCCAATCAGTCCTCCTACAATTCTATGGGGTGTTGTTAATTTTCCCATTTCCTAGAAGACGATGCTGAAGCTTGCCTGTAATTACTTGTTCCACCATATGGCCAGGAACTAGCAGCAGAGCAGGGACTCAAAGCTGGTCTCTCTGGTGCTGGGAGGATAGGGCCTCAACCCGCAAGCCATGCCATGCTCTGACCGTCTCTGTCTCCTTCACCTGCACCAGGAGCAGGTTGTTGAGTCCCAGCAGTGATTGAGGAAGATGGACATGAGCAGGTGGAGTCAGGGGTCTGTGGGACAGAAGGATGGAGCCCCCGCACTAGGCAGTTCTTGTGAATAGAAGAGTGAGCCCCCCAGGTACAGAAAGTATGTAGGAAGAGGAAGAAAGTGGGAGGTCTGTGGGAGACGGGGACCCCAAGTGTGCGTCACTGTCTTTACGTGACTGAGGCTGTCTTGCTTGCCTTTGCACATTTATCCAAGACCACGCAGGGAAACTTTACCTCCAGGAGGGGCTGGCAGTGAAGAGAAGGTTCGAGGGAGCACTGGATCCCTGAGTACAAAAGCAGGGGGCGGTCTACACTGCCGGCCCCAGCCCTGTATGTTCATACTTCTGAAGGGAAAGGGAGGCCGAGAAGCAAGAGGGAGACTGACTGTGGCAGCCGAAGGTAGGGTAGTGGACAGGCGGCCTCCAGGCCAGGTTAATGCTGCTAGAAAACAGGAGATGAGGCAGACACTCAGGGGTCTCATCCCTGGGGGGAAAATGTATGGACCTCAAGAGCCAAAGAAGGGGACTCCCTCTGAGGTGTTGTAGCTGATCTGGTATGTAGCTGGTATGTAGGTAGGCATGGCTGACAAAGGAAAGTGGATGCTTAGGGGTGTCCAAATGGCCTCTGGCAGCCCCCTCCATGGGGCACTGAGGACTGAGGTTCAGGAAGAGTCCTAAGCATTATAGGGGATGTTCAGGATCACTGACAGAGGCTCTGGCCAGGGCTGGTTACTGTACCATTGGGCGAGGGGTGGCAAGGCAGGTGGCTCTGGGCAGAGAAGGGAGGGGCAGAGCTGCCTCGAGAAAAGCCAGGGTGAGACTCGTCGGTCAGCAGAGTGGACCGAGGGATGAGACTGGGTCCTTTCTGCCTGGGCCTGCTGTGGCTCATGTTTGGGCAGGAGCAACCGGAGGGCTGGCATATGTCTGCGTGCCTACGAGGGTGTGCATGTTTATATATACAGCTATTGAATTAGCCGTTTGCTTAGCTCCCTGCCACATTTTCCCAGCATTCTGCTGGTGGTTTTCAGTTTATTGCTATTCACCCCTGATTCCATGCCCTGTGGCTGTGGTGGCTGTGGCTGCCGCCAGTCCAGCGCTCTTCACCAGGGGACTTCTTTTCCTCCTCTGCCTCCTGCTCCCCGTCTGTTGCACTTGGCCACCCAGTGACTCCATGGGCTCTGATGTTGTAGATGAATAAAGCCGCAGGAGCCCAGGCTTGCCAAGTGCCTTCTCATTTGGGGTTCTGTTTTTTAGAGAGGCAGGGGCCCCAGATGGACCCATTGTCCTGGAACCCCTTTTAGAGGCACAGTCGAATGTTTGAAATGGACTTGGGAGCTACCAGAATAAAAGGTTCAGGGCTTTGAAAAGGACCCCAAGGCTGAATGGCCCAGAAAACAACCCAAGCACAGGGATATTAGAGACAAAGCTACTAAGGTTCCCCTGGGAGGAAGCTGGGGGTGAGCCATCCCTTTCAGGGCTGGGGAAGAAGCGAGGGCTGAGGGCCGCTTAGAGGACGGGAGAAGTCGTTCTCTTGGATGATGGAAGGTCAATGCCTGGCAGGTTCCGGATTTGCCACGGGCACCCGGAAGGGGTGTCTTAGCTGCCCATGACTCAGGAGAGCAACGTCAGTGTTTTCCTGTGGAGGGAAAGTGAGAAGGAGAAAAGGGAGGAGCAGGAAAAGGAGGTGTGTGAGAGAGACAGAGACAGAGAGAGAATGAGAGAGAACATGTGAGAGCTAGGGAATGTGCTGGGCAGAAAGACTCAAAGGAAACTTACCCTGGAAGCTGGTAGAATACAGATTTCTGAGTCAGAAATTAGACTGCCTCATTCACATCTCAACTCCACCACCTCTCAGTGAACTTTTCCAAGCTTCGACTTTCTCAGCTGTAAAATGGGGTAATAGTGTCTATTTCACAGGGTTGACATGAGTATGGAATGGGGTGATGCATTATAAAGTACTTAGCATAGTGGCTGGTGATCGTTGAACATAATGTATGGTGGCAGTGTGAAAATGACTGTTGTCAGGGTGCCTGGGTGGCTCAGTGGGTTAAAGCCTCTGCCTTCGGCTCAGGTCATGATCCCAGGGTCATGGGATCGAGTCCCGCATCAGGCTCTCTGCTCAGCGGGGAGGCTGCTTCCCTCTCTCTGCCTGCCTCTCTGCCTACTGGTGATCTCTCTGTCAAATTAAAAAAAAAAAAAAAAAAAAAACTTAAAAAAAAAAGAAAGAAAATACTGTTGTCATTGGCCTGTTCTTTTGTAGGAGAAATGGACAATGAGGGCGGGAGGAGCAAGGCTAGAAAGGCGCATGTTCTGTCTTGGAACAGATGGTTCGGGAATGGTTTCAGGCAGAAGCTTGGTGGGGTTGCCTGGATGACATTTTCTCTCTGTCATCGGTGGTGTCTTCACTGCATCGGCCATTCTCCATCACGGAGGAGCTGGCTTTGCACGTCTCCTTTTTGTCTTTTTTCCATCTCGTGGTCATTACTCTCCTGATGTCTTTCCATGCAGTATGTGGCTTTGCCAATTCCAGACCCCAGAGATCTTTTTTTTTTTTTTTAAAGATTTTATTTATTTATTTGACAGACAGAGATCACAAGTAGGCAGAGAGGCAGGCAGAGAGAGAGAGGAAAGCAGGCTCCTTGCTAAGCAGAGAGCCCAATGCGGGGCTCAATCCCAGGACCCTGGGATCATGACCTGAGCCGAAGGCAGAGGCTTTAATCCACTGAGCCACCCAGGTGCCCCAAGACCCCAGAGATCTTTGTGGAAAGAGCATGGGTTTGGAGTCAGGCAGATGGGTTGAAACTACTTCTACATCCCAGCTTTGTCAACTTGTTTAAGTGCTTCGCTTCTGAGAGTCTCAGTTTCCTTCTCTGTAAGTAGGTCTAGTGTCTTCTTGTAAGGACTAAATGTGTAAAATGCCTAGCACAATGCCTGGCTAATAGACACCCAATACATGTTGGCTTCCTTCCCCTATTACAAGCCCACTAGCAACTAACCTTTTGGTTTCTTGGCATCACCACAGGGTGAGCAAGCCTTAGGCAGGGAGAATTCTAGAATGCCCGAGCAGGCAAGACTCAAAGATCAATGCAGTCTGATGACTTTTCTCAGCTGTCCTACTGACAAGGGTCCTGGATGTGTGGTTCTGCCCTGGCTCCCTGTTCCCCTTCCATGCTGACAAGGAGTTAGGGAGGAGTGTGGTGTATATTGGGGGTAGGACTGCCTGGAATGTCCACATATACTCCCCGGGGAGGTGCTGCTGTGTGTGTCATTCCTTCACAGCAAGAGCTATGAGATTTCACCAAACTTGAGAGACATTTTGGGATCTTATGAGGTACCTGTAGTGACCCGAGTCATCCCACATGCCTGTTGCAAGCAGCTTCCTTTTCCGTCGGAACAGCCGCCAGCGCCGCTCCCACAAGCGCCGCTCGTGATCCTGTTTGGCAGGGTTTTCCTTCAGCAGTGGTTCCCAGCCTCCGGGGCCCATCAGAATCACCTGGCAGGCTTAGGAAAACACAGCCCCAGAATTTCTGAGGCATTAAATCTGGGGTAAGACCCAGGAATTTGGATTTCATACCAATTCATAGGTGATGCTATTTCTGCTGGCCTGGGAACCCCACTTTGAGAACCACCGCCTGACAGGGTGTCCCCAGGAAGGCAAGCAACAAAAATGTATAAAACTCACAGAGCAGGCCCATTCTGTTCTCTGACATTTCTCCTTTGACCTCTACCTTGAGTAGAGAACTGGGGTCATGCCTAAGTTATTACTCAGGGAAATAAGAAATGGCTCCAGAAAGATGAAAAAGGTCAGTATTTCAGGAATAACAAAGATTCCAGGAATAACAAAATTAAAAATAAAAAAAAAAAAGAAAAGAAAAGAAAAAAAAATGGAAGTAGCTCTGAAGTAAAGAGTTTGGACTATAAACTGTAAAAAAATCTTTCAGTATTGAAAGTAGAATGTCCAATCTGATTTCATCCATCCAAATGACCTTTCTCTGGTCATTTTTATTTCTCTTTCACCCTTCCAATTATTTTTCTTCCCAAAGACATACATAAGATATCATGAAAGTAATAAACAAAATTCAAGAGAGAAAAAATCCTTGTTTAAGTATCACTGATGATGGGACGCCTGGGTGGTTCAGTTAAGCATCCAACTCTTTTTTTTTTTTTTTAAGATTTTATTTATTTATTTGACAGATAAAGATCACAAATCGGCAGAGAGGCAGGCTGAGAGAGAGAGGGGGAAGCAGGCTTGAGCCCGATGTGGGACTTGATCCTAGGACCCTGAGATCATGACCTGAGCTGAAGGCAGAGGGTTTAACCACTGAGCTACCCAGGTGCCCCAGCATCCAACTCTTGATCTCAGCTCAGGTCTTGATCTCAGCTTAGGTCTTTATCTCAGGGTCTCGAGTTCAAGCCCCACACTGGGTTAAAAAAAAAAAAAAATCCCAGTTGGGGGTGGGCAGGGACCTGACAATACAGCACCCTTGGCCCTGGCCCTCAGAGGTTATCATTTCATAGTCAGGAGGGCAAGACCACACCTGGGGAAACACATTTTGTGATAAGGCAGGAGAAAGGGCACACCCAGATGTGGAGACTCTCTGAGGAGAGGCTGGCCAGCTGAGATGAGGGAGGCTACTGTGCTGCACCACTGTCTCATTTTCCACAATTCCAGCTCTCATATCAGCCCCTCCCACAAGAGGAGGCTAGAAGAGTCCTCGTTGCCAGATCAAAACGCTGAGATGTGGGGCGCCTGGGTGGCTCAGTGGTTTAAGCCTTTACCTTCAGCTCAGGTCATGATCTCAGGGTCCTGGGATCGAGCCCCACATCGGGCTCTCTGCTCAGCGGGGAGCCTGCTTCCCCCTCTCTCTCTGCCTGCCTTCTGCCTACTTGTGATCTCTCTCTGTCTATCAAATAAATAGATAAAAATCTTTAAACAAACAAACAAAAAAAAAACGCTGAGATGTTCGTGGACCTGGTGCCTCCTACTCCCTGTGTCACTTCCCCTTTTAATGACCAGTGGTCTCATTTTTAGGTCACCACCAAGGACTCAGCATCTAGAAAATCCCCAGCACTTTTAAGACCGTTCTTTTTTTTCTTGGAAGAAAAGCCTTCAGCAGTGGTTTTTAAGTTGTCTTGCCAAATATCTTTGGTAGCTCTCAGGGAGCAAAGAGATTGCGTGGTGCCAGGATTCTGAGCTGGCTCCCGACTTCGATCAGAGCCCTTATAATTATTGACTTTACCATTTGATTTTGTGGAAGATGGCCCTGAAGGAGGAGTTATTGCTTAAGGAATGTTACATAGTAACTTACCATGTGCCAGACATGACAATGTTTTTTAAAAACCGGAAAACTAGGGCGCCTGGGTGGCTCAGTGGGTTAAGCCTCTGCCTTCAGCTCAGGTCATGATCTCAGGGTCCTGGGATCGAGTCCTGCATCAGGGTCTCTGCTCAGCAGGGAGCCTGCTTCCCCTCTCACTCTGCCTACTTGTGATCTCTCTCTCTCTCTCTCTGTCAAATAAATAAAAAATAATATCTTAAAAAAAAAAAAAGGAAAACCAAAGTGCCAGGGCAGGGTTGCCTATCCATATGGCTATATCAGAATCATCCCAGGAGATCGTTCTAGAATCTGAACTGTTAAGAACAGTCTAGTTTGAGAGTCATCATGTTTCTCAAACTTACCCGATGGTATACACTGCCTAGGGAGATGATTAAAAATATGAAATTCCAGAGCTTCCACCCCATGCCTGCCGAATTTCCCATCTCTCAGGGGAGTGATGTCAAAATTCATATTTTTGAGGAGATCTCCCCTACAGCATCTCATAAGTAGTCCAAGAGGCTTGGAAAAACTCCTGAAGTGTCATGTTCTAGGCAGGTGGTGACAAGATTCACAGATGTTCCTTGACCTCGTTGTTCCTCTAAGACATTGAGTATGTGACCCCAAGTTACAGAAAGTCTTTGCAAATGGCCCCTTCTCTCCAGCAGCATGGGATCTGGAATTCTGAACTGATAAGAGACAGGAGGCTAGAAAAAGACCCTCAGGCCATTCCACCAATCCGAGAATGCTGGAGCTTCTCATAAGGAATGTCTGTTAGAAAGCCAACCAGACACGTCAGAAAAGCCAGCTAGACAAGGTAGAGAGGCAGATTTCTGTTCATAGTGTTACTTAGAATCTTGGCAATGAGGAACTTGACTGGCACGCTGATGGGGGACTCTACCCCCGCCAACTCTTCCTCTTGCTATAACCTTATTTGAGTTGAGACCTGGAGAAATTGTTCCAGACAAAAACACTGAAAGACTTTACCAAGGGTCGGTACCCTTGCGCTAATAGGGACCAAGGACTGTGACCCAGTTTTGTCCCCCTGTGCATTCCCTCTAGCCTTGGCACTGAAGCAGCCACTGCCACCCCTTCAGATCATCTCTGATCACCGAGGAACGTGGCACCCCAACCAGCCTGTGATGGGGACCCATGGGAGATGGTGGCCTGGTGGACTGTTTGCGGACTTTGCATTCTGACACCTGAGCCAGAGTCAGGCTCTGGTTTACTTGCTGAGTGACTGGGCATGTTCACTAACCTCCCTGAATTAGGTTTCCCATCCCTACGCCGGAGGCAATAATATCCATTCCATTGGGTTGATGTCATGTATAATAATTTATAGCAAATCTCTCTCTTTGGGAACTTTCTTGAGAAAAACTTCTCCAGGGCACCTGGGTGGCTCAGTGGGTTAAAACCTCTGCCTTCGACTCAGGTCATGATCTCAGGGTCCTGGGATTGAGCCCCGCATCGGACTCTCTGTTCAGTGGGGAGTCTGCCTCCCCCTCTCCTTCTCTGCCTGCCTCTCTGCCTACTTGTAATCTCTGTCAAACTAAAAAAAGAAAGAAAGAAAGAAAAAGAAAAACTTCTCCAGCGTGTCCCTGTCAAATGCAGAACTCCTTCTCTAGCTTCTTCTGCCCCATTCATGTCGTTGCTCCCTCTGCCACTCTCCAGGGTGAGGGGGGGTGGGCTACTGGATGTCTTACCGTTGCCCCCAACATTTTTCCCTCTTTCCTGCCTGGGTCCATGCGGTATGCACACCAGCTAGTGACTCGGGAAGGGGGCTGGGTGTGTGGACTAACACCGCTCGCGGCTGTGCCCGTGGCCGCGGGGTCGTATCTGTGGCTGACTTGCTGGGTGTCAGGCTGCACAGTGCCCCAGCGCCAGGGCCCAGCAGACCTGCTCTTTCCATCCAGCAGGAACAGACATCCTGTGTGCTCCTTGTACAGAGCCGAGCTAAGTGCTTCAGGAACTAACCTTCCTGAATCTCCCTGTGTTTAATCATTGTTCTAGGCTCGCTTCACTGGCTCGCTATTTAAAAAGCAGACCCTCTCCCTATCTCTTTCCAGAGTGATGCTTCAGAATATTATCACTACAGCTCTAGTCAAAAAAAAGGATCGCATTACACAGTGATGACTAGAGAAAAGCTTTTTATCTGTGGAGAGAAGTCACTCTCATAACCACCTCCGGGCTTGCTCTCATGTCTCACTGTTCCCCGTGCCCTCCTCCGCCCATCTGCTGCCACATGCTCTGACCTCACCTCCCCACCCCCACCTCCAGCCGCTCCTTGCACCCGGGGACTCTCCTCTGACAGCTCTGCCTCCGGCAGCTGTCTGCCAACCGCCCCGGCCTCAGAATCCCGGAAATCGCCCTGTGGTTAATGGGGTGGAGAAGAAAAGCGAGGGAAGGAGGATCTGCTGTCTCTCCTCGTGGAATAGATGCACATCCTGAATGGAGCCTCCTCTGTGGGCCTTAATGGTTTGTTTCATGAGAGTTTTACTCCGGTCTTGCTCTCTGTCTGCCTCTCCCCTGTAATTCTGTATTCCCTGGTGACCGAGATGCAGCAGCCCGGCTGGAAAGACCACAGATGGTTCACTCAGTGCAAAGTGGGCCTTTTTTTTTTTTTTTTTTTTTAAAGATTTATTTATTTGAGAGTGAGAGGGGGTGAGTGCATGAATGGAGGAGAGAGCAGAGGGAGTGGATCTCAAGCAGACTCGCTGCTTGCATGGAGCCTGAGATCTCGACCTGAGCCGAGACTGAACATCAAAGGCTTCACAAACTGAGCCCCCCCAGGGGCTCCCAAGGAGGGCCTTCTAGTATTTCTTTCTTTCTTTTCTTTTAAAGATTTTAGTTATTTGGTGGTTCAGTGGGTTAAGCCTCTGCCTTCAGCTCAGGTCATAATCTCAGGGTCCTGGAATTGAGTCCCGCATCAGGCTCTCTGCTAGGCAGAGAGCCTACTTCCTCCCCCCTCTCTGTCTGCCTCTCTGCCTACTTGGGATCTCTCTCTCTCTCTGTGTCAAATTTAAAAAAAAAAAATTTTTTTAAAAAGGTATTTTATTTATTTGACAGAGGGAGAGAGAGAAATCACAAGCTTTCATAGCTTGACCCGCCCCCCCTACCTGCCCTGCTGAAGGCTGCTCTCCTTTCTAACTAACCCTGTGCCTTAAGCTTTGCTCTCCACACTCCACAGATCTGGTTCTCAGTTGGCACTGACCGCACGGTAGCATCTTTCCCAGTCCAGGGCCTGGCAGTCAGCTGGAAGGGAGGAAAGGTGGAAAGACGGGAGGAACAGGCGGACTTATAGGGCCAGTGGCCTTCTCTGTGGGTTCAGGGCCGCTGGGCTCCTCAGATAACTGTATTCCTTCTCCCACTGTGTGAAGGGGGACAACACACACACACATCTCTCTCTCTCTCTCTCTCTCTCTCACACACACACACACACGCTCCACAAGCCAGCTATGTATCATCTCCGTTGAGGTCCTTCCAGGCTGCACAAAGTAAAGGGCCTCTCGGTTGTGTCACATCGAGCGCTTTCTGTGTTGCTTGGCTTTCCTTCGCGTGCGCGTCTCCAGCCCGAGCCAAGTGAGTCCTCCATGGGAGGCACGTGGGTGACTTTAGACCCGGTTAACCCAGAGAAGGTGAAAGAGAGGAGCCACGTGGGGTTTGGCGCATTTAAGTCATCCAAAACAACTTCTTTCTAGTTTCCTCCCCGCAGCCCCTTTCAGTCCTGAGGAAAATCTTCTTCTTTGGACCAGCTTGCAAGCCTAGCCACAGGCTTTCCCCTTGCCACAGCCTCTAGAACCCACAGAGGCGAGGGCCTCTGCCTAGGGCAGGGACCTCCCTGTGTCTGAACAGAGAGGAGTTTGGAATGTTTTACTCATATGGCAACTGTGAAAGGATGAGAAACTGGGCAGGTCACACAGAGAGTAGGAAGGTGATTTTTTGATCCCTCCTGGGAAGTTCTGCTACAGTTATCGTCGGGGCTTGGAGAAGGGTTTGCTGTCCCCCTCCCTGGGATGGGGATTGCCGACAGCCTCCTTCAGAACTTCCTTTCTAGAGGGCCAGCCCCATCCTTCCAGATTCCTCAGCCCTGACACAGGCTTGGCCTTCATTTCTCTGTTGGCTTGCAGGGAAGGACATGGCAGCCGTGCAGAGGACCCTGATGGCTCTCGGCAGTGTCGCGGTCACTAAGGATGATGGCTGTTATCGGGGAGAGCCATCCTGGTTTCACAGGTGAGTATCACTTCCTGCCTCTTTGTACCCCGCTGATCCCCAGCAGAGGAAGATCCTACCAGAGAGAGCATCTGAAGCCTCAGAGATTGTTAAGACATAAAGTCCTTAGGGGCAAGCACTCCTGGTCCCCCAGCTGATTCCTGAGAGTGAGGAAAGACCCATGCTGCCATGAGGCCAACAGCCCACCCAGGGCAGACTTGGTTGAGTGTTTCCTGCTAGATACTGGGACCCTCGGGCTTGGGCCATGCTCTTTCTCAAGAGGCCGAGTAGGACTGGCTGGCTTTTCTCAGAGCTCTGAACTTGGTTTTATTATGATCTAAGAAGCCCCAAGTCAACTCATTTATCTATTTATCTATTATCTATCATTTATTCTTGCTCTCGATGAAGGGAGAATGTGTCCTGGTTTGTGCCTGTTGTCCCAGTGAGCTTATTGATAATGGTCACTTTCACTTTCAAGGGCGGCCTGGTCTGGATAATGTCTTATGTGGTCATGTCAGTAAAGGATTTATTTTGCGGCTGTTGTTGCTATTTTCAGGGGTTGGGGGAAGCAAGCGAACATAAGCTCAACCCAGTAGCTCAGTGCGTGATGAGGGCAAAAGAGCACTTTGTAGAAGATAACTGATCCTTCATTTCCCTACTCCCTCCTTCTTCTTCTAGACAGTTATAAAAAAGTACAAGTTTAAATGAATCTGGTCCAAAAACCTCCTAGATACTGGCCAGTGGAAACTCTGGTTTTAGTCCCCACTTTGTTAGTGACATACCATGGTTTGTATGACCCACAAAGCCAAAATTACCTACTATCTGGCTCTTTACTGAAGCTTGCTGACCTCTGGTGAAGAGTACGAAGCATTTCCTCCTTGACTCCTAGATCCTGTGGCTCTAAAACGGGAGCATGAATACTTGGACCGACACAGGGAAAGGTGGATTGGGATTAATGACCTGCTTTGTAAGAAGGGCTGTTGGTAATTTGCACAAGGGCTTGAGGTAACTGTGATAGAGTGGGTGACAGGAAAGTTATCTGAGAGTGAAGTCTTCAAGGAGGTACCCCTAATTCTTTCATGCAAATTCTAAAAGATCATCTGGGTTCTAAGGAATAGAGAGCTCATGTATCATGCAGCGTACCTGGAGTAGGCACGTAGCTCATGATAGGACCACAGCCAGGGTAGGAGCATAGCCCAGGGTAGGAGCATAGCCAGGGTAGGACCATAGCCAGGGTAGGACCATAGCCCAGGGTAGGTCCATAGCCCAGGGTAGGACCATAGCCCAGGGTAGGAGCATAGCCCAGAGTAGGAGCATAGTTGCTATCAGTACTGTAGCTCAGTACAAGGCTTACTATTCTATTTGGTGATCTTGTGTTCTAGCCAGTGACGACAACACCACCACCACCCCGCCCCCCCCCCCAACCCCGGGCCATTGTAACTGCATATCCTGGAAAGGGTTTGAAGACTGTCAGAATGACCTGATTCCCCTCACTTCCTCTGCCCAGGAAAGCTCAGCAGAATCGGAGAGGATTTTCAGAGGAGCAGCTTCGCCAGGGACAGAACGTAATTGGCCTGCAGATGGGCAGCAACAAGGGAGCCTCCCAGGCAGGCATGACCGGCTACGGGATGCCCAGGCAGATCATGTAAGATGCCGCCTCCAGCCTCCCAGGAGAGAGGACGAATGTTCCACACCACAGTCTCTGTGATAAAGAAGTAGTTAGTCACCTTCTGACCTTCTCTTTCTCGAAGCCTCCTGTTCCAGGTTTTTGCAAGTGCCGCATTTCAGCTGCAAACCCGCGTTGCCCACTGCTGCCACCTTGCGTTCATGTAGAACTATGCAAAGACTCCGCCTCCTCTTCCTGAGCTCCTCCTTGGCCCCAAAGTCACCTTTTGTCTGATTATTTATTTATTTATTTGCCAAAAAATGCCCCCTCCTCAACTTACTAGAACACACCTAATAAACAAATTAGTCTTGTGGCTTCAAACGTAAACTTCGTTCTTCGGGGCAGCGTCTCGGCAGGCGGGGCTGGCTTTCATTCGCTCACGGGGCCCGCAGGATGGAATGGAGTCCGCGAAGCCGTTAGGTGGGAGCTTTGAGGAAGCCCTAAGAAGGTTGTGTTGTTTATCTTGGCAATGGCAGGAGACGTCTAGGGCGTTTAGGGATAGTGTTGCCCACTCTGACAGTCTACAGCCATGAATTCAAGAACAAGCTCTTTGATCCCCTGGGCCAAATTTCCTATCTTGTGCTTAAGATGCTAGAATCTGAGCAGCGGGTGGGGGAGGGGTTGGGGTAGGGGAGTGGGGGGATGGGAAGTTTGTGAGGGGAGGGGGGACATGGGAATGAGCGAACCCAAACCCCAAATTTTTAAGGGCTTGCATATGGATGCCCACGAAGTATTTGCTGGATGGGTGGTTTTATCAAATGGATGGGTGATTGTTGAAGGAAAGAGCAGTTGTCACTTCCCAACCAATAATCTTCCCCCAGCAGCGAGACCCTGACTCTGATGCCCACACTGATACAGTGTTTTCAGAAGCCAGGAGTTAGAGGCCCGTGTTGATTGTTGCCTTACACTCATTTAGAGGATCTAAATCCCTAAAACGGTTGGATATTGCCTAAGGCTGAGCTTTAGCGAAGATGGGATAGGTTCTACAGATTCTGTCAGCCATATAAAAATTAAGAAGGCTAATAAGCCTTGGGACCACCCAACTTAATCTTATTCTTTCTTACCAGCAGAAGCAAGAAAAAAAAGTCATGCATTTAGTAAGAAAAGAAATAAGGCGTCATATCCATATAATGCATGGTTAATTAACAAGGAAAGACAAAAACAAACGAAACTGTAGATATTGTCACCCTCTAATGGTTTGGGGTGTGGCTTTCAAACTGTGTTCTCTGCAGTTCTAGGCTTCCATAGAGATTGCTATGGGATCCCCATGAGGGGGCAGCACTGCTTATAGGAGGCAAAATCCTGGGTCTCCATTCCTTCTTCAGTAAGAGCATCATGGATCTTCTCTATTTTATATATTAGGATTCAGCATAAGATTTTTAAAGACTTTAAATATTATCAAAACAAAACAAAACAAGAATCAGTAAAGGAAATGAGCCTGAGTCTCCTAAAGGGGCTAATGTGTCCTGTAGGAGCCCTGTTGACTGTAACAGCCACTGGAAAGACATCACATGAACATGGCAGCTGAACACTTACCTCGAAGTCGCCACAAAAGCAAGAGAGGAAGGTTGATGAAAACCAAAAAACTGAAATAAAACTGGGAGGGAATTCCTGGAGAGAGATGGAAGGTGGTCAGGTCCCTGTCTGGGATTGAGAGTGGGAGCGGGGACATAGGTTTACAAGGGGGCTGCCAGGCTTTGCCTCTTCGGTTCCCCGCACCACCCTGGGCTACCGCTGCTGTGCCAGAGACACGTAGAGGCAGGAAAATAACAGAAATCAGCTCAGAGCCGGAACAAAGTAGCCTACCAAATCTAGGGCAGTGAGTGAGGAGCCTGGGATAACACTGACTGGACTTTCAGGCACCCAGGCATTTCCTCCTCTCAGCGTGAGCGCCCCAGCGGCCTCAGGCTCCCACCTCTGAGTCTCTTTGCATGATGACAGCCTGGAGATGAGGCTGTTAACAAAAATTGAGGCCTAGGGGGAGGAGGTGGACTGGAGGGGTAGGAGTTAACAGAGCCCAGTTTGTAATTCCAAAGACCACCTGCCTCAACACAGTATTTCCAGCTCCTGAGAGTCCCCAGAAGCAATCCAAACTGGGGCCTGAGGCATGAGGCATTTTCCCCCTTTCCTAACTTTGTATTTGTAATCAAGGTAGCAATTTACTTAAGGGCAACTCACGGGCAGCATCCAGAAGACTCCTGAGGAACAAAAGTACCATCTGCCTTCAAAAGACACACCTGATTGCTGTTACCCCAAGAAGCAGAATCCATAGACCAGACAGAAGAATCATTTAAAAGTAGTCTAATAAGTATACTAAAAATGATAAGCGAAAATATCGGAAACATGAAGCAATAACCCATCATGAAGAAAAATCAACTGGGGATATAGAACATAAAAAAATAAATGAAATAATGGGGCGCCTGGGTGGCTCCATCTGTTAAACGGCTGCTTTTGGCTCAGGTCTTGCTCGCCAGGTCCTGGGTTCCAGCCCAAGTCATGCCAGGCTCCCTGCTCAGTGGGGAGTCTGCTTCTCCCTCTTCTTCTGCCCTACCTGCCCGGACCCCCCCGCCCCCCGCTCCTGCACATGAACTTGCTCTCTACAAATAAACAAAATCTTTTTAAAAAAGTGAAATAAAGATTGAGAGTAGAATGGATAAAATGAACAAGCTAATAAGTTGGAATATCAAAACAAGGCATTCTCAAAAAGATAGGCACAAATAAATGGTAAACACAGAAGAAGTTAAGTGATATGGATAAAAATCATGTAATTGGAATCTTAGAAGGAAAGGAAAAAGATCAATATAGGTGAGGAAAACTCTTAAGAAATGTTTTTGAGAATTTTCTGGAAATTAAAAAAAAAGGGGGGTACTTAAAGACTCAGTTTTAAAAGACAAAGATACCAAAAATAAATGATAGGACTCCTCAGTGGGAAACATTATAGTAAAATGTATAGCCACTAAGAATAAATACAAAACTCTCAAAGGTTTTAAAAAGTAAAAGCCCATTACATATGGGAGGGAATGTCATATCAACACTGAACTTCTCAACAGTAACCTGGAGACATAAGGTGATATTTTCGAGGAGCTGAAGGGAAAAAAGAAAACATTGAACACGTAATTTTCTACATAGCAACTAATTTTTTAAGCCCAAAAATGGAGCAAAAAGATTTAACAAAGACCACCTGAAAACACAATTGCATTAAGTATTTCAATTAGAAAAATATCTTACCAGGAAAACACTATTTGATATTTGAAATGAGGAGAAGTTCATGAGAAAACCAGGACTAAACAACAGAGAGAGAAAAAAGTTCTTTCTTTCTTTTTCTTTCTTTCTCCCTTTCTTTCTTTCTTTCTTTCTTTCTTTCTTTTTCTTTAATTTTATTTTTTCAGTGTTCCAAGATTCATTGTTTATGCACCACACCCAGTGCTCCATGCAATATGTGCCCTCCTTAAAGAAAAAACTTATTTATAACAATCCAGGAAAGAAGAAAGAAGAGGAAAGTGTCCTGTTTGGAGGAAATATAGAGATATTGATAAATTTAAGAAATTGTTAGGAAAAGACAAATATATTGAGTCTAACTCACTTCATGAAGCTGATTTAACACTGATTCCAGAACCCAACAAGAATAAGAAAATTACATGCTGATTCCACTTGGATATGGATATGAAAAATTCTATATAAAATAATAGATATGAATAGATATAGATATGAAAAATTCTATATAAAATAATATATAACCAACTCTAGCAGTGAATTTTAAAAATCTGTTAGAATGAACCTTTTTCTCTCTTTTTAAGAGAACTTCTTTTAAAAAATATTTTATTTATTTGTTTGACAGAGAAAGAGATCACAAGTAGGCAGGTGCAGGTGGGGGAGGGAAGCAGGCTCCCTACTGAGCAGAGAGCCCAATGTGGGGCTAGATTCCAGGATCCTGAGATCATGACCTGAGCTGAAGGCAGAGGCTTAACCTACTGAGCCACCCAGGTGCCCCTTTTTAAAATATTTTAACTGGGGGATGGGCTTTCTGGGGACCTATCCCTGACTAGCCCTGAGTAGAAACTTGAACTCATGTTCCATTCCTTGCCTTTTCCTCTTCTAAAATCATAGAGAGATCACCTATTCCAAGCCCTGAGTTTTATGTATAATAATACTAGAGACCAAAAGTGAAATGACTTCTCCTTCATCATTTGGCTAATTAATCTTTAGAAGCTTCTTTAGAAGCTTCCAGAGAAGTACTCGTTCATTTTTATTACTTAGCATTTCTGCTAATCCTAATTCTTCCTAAGCTTTATTAAGTCATGTCTTAACGTAGCATTCTATTCTTTTCCTTCATTTATGTACTCAGAAACTGTCCTGGGAATTAGCAAAAGCCACCTATGTGCTGAAGGTATGGAAATGACTAGAAAACCATTCCTGCCATCAATCAACAAGAATTTACTGAGTCCCTAATATATTTATGGAATTGTATAACAAATTAGGGAGATAATGAAATACAACCATGGCTTTTACTTGGATGACTTTGTAGTCCAGTTGAACAAACAGAATCACTCTGCAGCTCCTTGTATCCATTGCTTGTTTAAGGGCCAAATGAGAGCCATGTTCACTTGGCCTCTCTGAAGGAAAATTCTCTGGGCTGAGCTGGTCTGGGAATGTTTGCCAGAGGAGACTGAATCCAGGAACCTCTGCCTTGTGCCATCCTGGGAATGTATGGGCTTCCTTATCATTTGCCACAATCTGCCTACACACCACAGCGTTAAAATAATGAGGAACGGGCTTGCATTTCCAGACACAGCCTTGCTGGGTGTCCTTGAACAGGGTCATGGTGGGTACCCACCACCTCAGAGCCTAATTCCATCTTAGACCTCCAGGAGACTGAGCTAAAGGTCTGGATCTTAAAAAGAAGGCATCAAAATTGTTTGTTCTCAAGTTATTTTTCAAAAGACTAATTCGGTCAGCTTTGTCAGAGTTCCCCTTGATGTGGATTCTGTAGAACTTTCCTTGGTGATGGTTTCAAGTCCATCACTGGATCAAGACAAGGAGTTTCTTGGCTTCACACATCAGTTTCTACCTAGGAGCCAAGATCAAGTCTCCTGGTGATCCTGGAAATAAAAAGATTTACTAATGGCTAGTGACATCTGCAGTGTTGTGCCTGCTTGCAGTGTGACCATATGTCCCATTTCTGGTTGTCTAATATGTCAGACACAGAAAGATGACTTCAGAAAATGTCTGACTCCAGGCAGACAGACTAGGCCAGAGTTGTCTGCTTTTCCGATCACCCCTCCCACCAACAACAGCGACTGAGGCTGGTCTTACGTCAGAGGAAATGCAAAGCTCAATTTTCATAAAGCCTTGTTTTTGTTTTGTGCTTTTATTTCTATGCGTGCTGTCATTTTAGTTATCCTTTACAGAAAGCTTTAATGACATAATAGATTGCTGCATTATTGTTGATGAAAAATGTAATTGCCGTCGCCTCGAAACTGCTCATCTCACCAGTCATTAAAATGAAAATAATTCTGTTGACTATGAATCTTTCACTGCTATGGTAACAAGAAGCACAGAGTAACTTCTGGTAGCAATACTGGCAGAAATGAGCACAACATTCTTGCAAGTGATTTTATATGCCTGGTTCGCCTGGACGGTTCGAAAGCTAACTGTCCCCATTCAGTCAGCCTCTTGAATGATGCAGAGTCAAGGTCATCTTTCACATGAGTTTGGTAATGCCCTCATGGTACGTGAATGAGGAGTAAGCTTCAGGTCACTATCTCCCCCGAAGAAGGATAAGTGTGGCCATTTCCCTATGCTCTCATCAGCATTATCACTTAAAAAATACGGGCACGAATGTCTTGAAAGACACCATCTGCGAATTAAGATGTTAGTGGAACCTGGTGTTCTTCCTGAGCAGCTGCAAAAGAGTTTTAAGATTGCTGGGTCTTAACCCCAAATCCCAACATTCTTCATCTCTGCCAAAGAGCACATTAAATCCATGAGCTGCTCATGCTTGTTACTGACTCTGACGTATGCAGGGTTGGTAAGACAGAAGAGTCAACTGGTTAAAAAAAATAATAATTAAGGCAAAATATCAGACCAGAACAGAAATTATTACTTCTAGAATTCAACTTGAATGTCTTAGGCAAGAGGACGAAAGCAAAATATGGTTAATTTGTCATTCAGCAAAATCAAAGATCTGATAGCCATATCAGCCTATTATATACTCACAAAATAAATATGTCAACTTTTATGGCCCTGAGCAGAGAATGCAAAGCTATTTTGAAGAGCAAGGATAAATTTCACTATGGTTCAACTGGGTTTAGAGCGATTATTGCTCTATTGACCTTTATTTTAATGAAACAGATATTGAATTGCCTTCTGTCGGATAAAATTAAAGATCCATGCTGGTTCCACATTCTTGGATCAATAATTCTTTGGGAGAACACTGCATCAGTCTTAGGATGGAATGAGCTTGGCTCCCAGAGACTGCAAAATGAGAAAGTCTGCCTGAGAAGAAATCCTGTTTCAAAACAACTGAAGGAAAAAAATAATGAGCTAAGGGAATTTCATTTGAAAGGTATTTATTGAGCACCTACTAAGTGTCAGGCACTCTGTATAATTCATCTCTTCAAATGCATATAACAGTCCTGCAAGGGGAGTGTTTACATAGTTTTCCAGATAAGAAAAGTGAGGATCAGAAGGACTGCCAAGTTCTCATAGCTAGTTATGGGGAAACTAGAAATTTGATCTCTGAATATGATGATTCCAGAGTTTTATGAATTCCTTATACTAAGCTGCTTTCCACATTTGAGACACACTGCTGGGCTCTGGGAGATACACAGGTGAAGACTTGCCCCCCCCCCCCCCCCGCCCGCGTTCAACCAGCATTTTATCTTCCCGGAGTAGGTACTCACAGTTGTAATTCAGGAAAACACAAATATGTACAATTTTCTGGACCCAGCTCAAAAGATGTGTTTAATTTCTTCCTGAATTCAGAGTGCTCTGGTGTATAGAGGAGCAACCAATACTTAATATAGATTGTCTTACATGTGAGCGTTGAACATACAACTAACTCTTCATTAGGATTATTCCTGCAAAGCTATATCAATGTTACGTAGATTTTCCCTTTTCTTTGGAATCGTTTAATTAAGGCCAGGATTAGACTAAGGTGAGTGAGGCTCTCCTCTGGGGCAGAATATTTTATTTTTGAGAAGCAAACTAGTCTGTAATACACCTAGCCCTGTGTGGCAAAAAGAAATAATTCTAGGGAAACTAGGTATTTGACAATGTTGTATTCCTTAATCCATGATAATTAGTAGATGCTCTTAATTACTAATTAATTAACACATTAGCCAAGATTTTCTGAGCGCTTACTATATGTCAAGTCTCATGCTGCCCTTGGGCTTTTTCTAAGAAGGGAGACTGCCTCAGCCGACCTGAGTTCATCACTGGGAGAGTCAGGCACTGGCGCCCCCTACTGGCGCAGCCCTGCCTCACGGCCTCTGGATTACCGCCTGATACCAGCCCAGGTGACAGAGTCCAGCCTCTCCTGGGTTTGGTAAGACGCTAATTTCTGCAGTGAGGCTGAGGCACCTGTACCGAGGCACCTGACAGCTGCGGATAACTGGCATTTGGCGCTGTCAAGGACTTCTGGTAACATTCACCTGTGAAAGAAGTGCAAAGATACCATGGAATCTTTCTGGAGCACATTGATGTAGCAAATGATCACTTAGCAGAGACATCCACTCATATGCCCTTTATGCTTGACGGGAAAGGGAGAGGATGGCAACAATCGTCCTCAACAAGTCAGAGGCACTTAGCCTGTTGGGGAAAGACAATAAAACTCTGTTGGCACCTCTTGCCTCTTGATGCTAGGTCCAAGGATATCCCCAACCATGCTTTACTTTTTAAAGATTTTTTAAAATTTATTTGACAGAGAGAGAGAGAGAACACAAGCAGAGAAAGGGGCAGACGGAGAGAGAGAAGCAGCCCCCGCCCAACCCCCTGCAGAGCAGGGAACCTGAGACGGGACTCAATCCCAGGACCCTGGTATCATGACCTGAGCCAAAGGCAAATGCCCAACCAACTAAGCCAACCAGGTGCCACCAACCATATTTTTAAAATTAATTAACTAACTAATTAATTATTTTTAATGTTTCAGAAAAAAGTTATATGTTCATATAAAAAAGAGATAAAGCAAATGTGACCTAACTCTGAAAATTGGTGACTTTTTTTTTAATGTTCTGTTAGACACCATGTAGTACATCATTGCCAACCATGTTTTAGAACTCTAAAGTGAGATCAGGCTCAGTGGGACAGCCCAGGAGAGACACTGATGAATAAACCCCTCCCTGAGATCCCTTGAGGCTTTAGGTAAACCTTAATCAAATAGAAATACCAGTGGAAATGAGTAAAAAAGAATTTAGCAACCACTGTGACAGAAACCACACACAGCTATGTACTGGCTGGAACGAAACCTACAGCAGGTTCGTAATTGCAAAAAGAAGGGGAGAAATACCTGCTTCCACGCTCTATAACTTTCCCCGATTAGGATAGGAAATGTTGGAAAGCCAAACTGTGTTTTAGGAGAAAAGGCCTAAGTCAATTTGGAAATATCAGGCTATGAAAATCAGAAGGCTCTCTTGTGTTAGGGGGTGGTGGAGGGTAGGATTGTTGCTTTACCACATCACTAATGTGTTTATTTGGATGTTAGCTGTGCTCCCAAGCCTCTGATCTTTGACAGAAATGACCCGACCATATGCTGAGATATTTCTTTGTTTGTCATTTGTAAATTACATCAAGGCCATCGGGGCTTCTAATTGGGAATGATTTAGGATAATGAGCAAGTAGTTGAATGGGATTTATTTCAGATTCCAGAACATGCACATAGCCTCTGGGAAAGCTGGTAGGACACGCTGGAGTTCAGAGTGCTGCACAGCGTGACAAAGGAAATTGGTGGGGAAATGTTACTTTGCGGAATGGTGTAAGGCTTGACTCCGCTATGAAGAGAGATGTTCTCCAGGCCCAGTCATGCCAGGGGATACACCTTTAAAGTGATTTTGTTGCTCTTGTCTTTTTGTTTTCTCCTCCTCTTGTTTTTGTTCTTCCTTTTTCTCCAAGCCTTCCTGCGTCAAGTTCATTTTGGTTTCTCTGTTTTAGTTAAGTCTATCATATGTTGTTTTCATGTTTTATCACTTCTGTCATTTCCCCAATCCTAGCCTTTCAACCTGATTAATCTGAGTTATAAAGTTGGTTTCAAACAAAGTATCCCTTTATAATCTAGTGATCTTTGCATAATTTCCAAAGTCAATACTTTTTAGCTGGGGCAGATTCATTCCTTCATCAAGCGCTGAGCCGATTCAGCACCTACAGGGAACCAGATGTTCGACCAAGTCAAAACAGGGATCGCTTTCTGTACAAATGCTTTTTACCAACGTGGGTCAGTCTGAGCCCTCTAGGTGTATCTGGTTAGGGCTGAATTGTAGATCACTTCTGGTCTAGTTTATTCAAGTGCTCTTCAGCCCAACTCTATGTTTTTACTGAATTGAGTGCAAGGGTGGAGGTGGCACCTGCTACTTGCCTTCTATGCCAGGGGCTCAGAACGTTTCTCAGGTTGGATGGATGACTTGGCCCTACCTTCAGACCCTCGGATGCACCAGGCTTGCCATTTGATAGAAGGTTGACACTTTAAAAATATTTGCGTGCATTGAATTGATGTGTTGGGTCAGTCGTGGGCTCCCAAGGACCACTGCTGAATCCAGCGGAGAAGTGTTTCTCCTTCAATCCAGGTCACTGCACACTATCTCCCTAGCCTGTCAGTCAGCACGTAGCACAGGGACTTCTGTTCCCAGGAAGGGAATAGAAACCTCTTCACTTTCACACGGCTTAGGATAAGAAGCACCAACCTCTGTCTGGCGTTGTGATTTGATCATGTGCTCTGGAATTGAAGGGAGGGGCTCTGTAGCAGAACTTCTGTGCCAGTAAAGGCATCAGGGAGATGGATGGAGGTTCAGTCGCCCAGACTTTATCTTGCATCCCAGCTTTCTTCATCATTGTCTTTCAAAACCAGTGGCTTGTCTAGAGTCTTTAACCCCAAAAATGATAATTCCACACCACCCCCAACATTTTATCAAGAAAAGCTTCAAACATACAACAGAAAAAATTCAGTTCTGTAAATACATATACACACACACCTGGAGTAAACCATTAACATTTGCTATACTTGCTTTATCGTATAGCTCTCCATCTAGAGTGGATCGTTTTTTAACAATCTTTTCTCTTATACAATGAAAATCATTACAGTAATAATCACAAAATAACACGAATAATAATAACTAGAAAAAACTGAAAAATTGTACTCACTTTTGTATCATAATTATGATAGTAAAAAATAAAGTCAATAAGAATCGCATATAAATATTATATACAAATTTTTACACTTTGCAGTTTATACCCTATATGCCCGTTTTATTATTTTTTAAAAGATTTTATTTATTTATTTAGTTGACAGAGAGAGAGAGTACAACTAAGGAAGCAGCAGGAAGAGGGAGAAGCAGATTCCCACTGAACAGAGAGCCTGACTTGGGGCTCGATCCCAGGACTCCAGGATCATGACCTGAACCGAAGTCAGACACCCAACTGACTGAGCCATGCAGGCGCCCTTGTATACCTCTTCTAAATTTGCAATGTAAATGTACTCCCAATGGTCACATGGATTAACAAAAATGAAATATTGAAGTTACATTTCTTCATCTTTGTCATGGTACTCTTGTTGCTTATGCTACACCTTTTTACTGTACAAATGCTTTAAATGCAGGAATATGCAGCTCCATAGGGTTTGTCAGAGACCCAGGATTCTGCGCCGAGTAAATTCAAATGAATCCAGACCATTAGAAACTTACTCCTGAAAGAAGCATGTGTCACAGAGTCTTGACTTCGAGACCAGCTGTACATGGGAGTCTCTCAGTTAACGTCCATGTGTCATTCATTATTTACTGAAAGATGAGAATAAAAATGAGCTCATTTGAAGCTTGTATATACGTATTTTTAAAACTCATTTTAGTAACAGGTGGCAATTGTTTCAAACTTATCCCAGTCAGAGCTTTTTTCAGGGAGGAGTATTTATTATTTAGACATTGTTTAGAATTGCTGGTATACGGTAATACTATAAAGCAGACGTTGGTTGGCTTTCTGCTTGTTTTAAAATCCTGTGCATGGAGCGTAGCCTCCTGTGATTTGCTATCCCTTCCCAGTCATGGCGATGTCAAAGAGAAAATAGAGCAGCTGGACACCCAGGGAAAGGCTCCGAAGACAGGTTTTATTCAGGGCCATTGCAAGAGAGACAGAGACTGCAGGACAGGATGTAGCCCAATTCCAGACACAGCAAAGACAGCGGGTGATTTGTGGTTAGTGAGCAGAGTAAGGGGCCAGTGGGTGGAAAATCACTGAGAAGACATCAGGGTAGGGAGATTCTCACTGAAGGCAGGCCAAGGATTTACACGTCAAGGGTGGGGGATGAGGACCTTGATCGGGTATCAAGGGTGATCAGATGTCAAGGTTGTGGGGCAGAAGGAATTCTCACTAAACTCACAGCAGCGTTCTTGCTACAGCTGGGCTGGGTAGACTGAGGATAGGGCCAAGGGATGAGGCCTCGTCAACAAGAGGGCTCAGAGGAGCCTGTCTCAGGGCTGATTTTCAAAGAGAGAGTCTTTGTCAGTGGCCACTGCTGAGGACATGGAGCTTACTTATACAGGTGGACGGAGTAGTTCTAGAAATAAGGGAAATAATACAGAAAAGAGGGACAATTACACAGAGCTTTATTTTTGGATTTCCCCATCTTATAAAGCCTAAAGCATTATTAGTTATTTCATCAGTGTTATTAATAAATTACAAAGCCAGGAAATGAATTAGTACATGACATAGTTTGTGTGTCATTCTGTCCTCACCTGACTAACATTTGACCACTTTCTGTCGGCAGTTTCTCGTGTGCTTTCTTACAAATGGCCCTTGAGTGAGGCCGGAGATTGTGTCCGGAGCAGTGCTTCTCATCTAAAGGGCCATTGATCTGCTTTCCATTAATGCTTTGTGCTCACAGGAAAGCCTGTTTGTGTCACAGGGACGAGCTATGAAACGCGTGAGCAAGCCTGGCCTTTTCCTCCCCTGCCTGCTAAGGATAGCGCCCCTCTTGATTCCCCACTTCCCACCCTTGAGCCTAATTCAGGCTGGTGTGGGCAGGAATGAGGGAGACGAGGGCAGGGCCTTCTCACCAGAAAAGGCCCATGTTGACAGAGGACTGCAGGACCGGGGAGAAAAAAAGAAAAATTCCCCTTGAATGGGGATTTTCAGAGCCTGTAGCTGCACGGTCACGAGCAGGGTCAGAGAGCAAGGCTTCTGGAACCTTCCAGGATCCAAGCAGGAGAAATGCTGTGGAGATTTCTAAAGAACAGGATCTCTTAGTAAATTCTTTAGAAGATACCGGTAAAAAAAAATTTTTAAACATTTGATTTAACTTTTCATCTCTTATTACTTTTAAAACTGAGAGGCAATATTTTAAAGACTTGTAAATATTTTCAGATTGTTGCAGGTGTCCCTGAGATGATCTTGCTTTGAGGCTCTGCTCTGAGGGCCTGACTGGTAAGGAGTTATGTCAAGAAGCCTATGGTTTGGGGTGCCAAGTTGGGGTGCGAGGTCCCTTTAACGCTCACTATATAGTAATGAGGGAGCTTCAGTTTCTGAACTGGACGGGTGGAGGTAAATTGATTCCTTCCCTCTGAAAGCTAGCCTGAACGCAGCCACCCATTCTCAAGAGAGAATGTGAGAGGATAAAAACTAGCTTTGAGACCCCACTGTGCTCACACAGGGAAAACCTAACAATGGACAAAGAAAACACTGACGTTTCATCCAAACCTGCGGATGTGAGCGTAAGTACAGCATGGGAAGCCTTCTCTCTTGCTTGAATGCCATTTATTGGCGACCTGGTTAGTAAAATGAGACTATGTGACTTTATGCAAATAAAGCCAGCAATAACATACTTGATCTTCTTACAGTACTTAATGGATTTTGACCGATGTGAGCTTGTTTCAAAGTGCTGTACTTGGCAATTGATTTGCAACTGTTTTTCTAAAACTCCAGGGAAATTGTACTGATCTCTATACAAATTCCATTTTAAAATTTAATCAGTGCTAACTGAAACGGCCTATAATGTGTTCCTTCCCCGAAGGACCCAACCTTGGCCTTGTCAGTCCTACACGCGCCAGCATTTCTGTGTGTTTCCCTTTTTGACTTCTTTGGGCAAATATTTGAAAATAATTTGGCACCATAGCTCGTCCTGCAAGAGAATGTTATTCTCTGGAGAAACACCAGCCTCAAACCTGCAGGACATCCCATTCAATGAAGCTTGGTCTAGTTCAGTTTCACCGGGAGGGATATAAGCTACATTTCACTCCAGGGGTGGACAAGGGTGTTTGGCAAAGAGAATGAGGGGGCCATGAATAATTCAGAATATACTTGGCCACATATTATCCCATTAACTGGTAGGATTAAAGACATGGACTTTGAATGGAAGAGTGAGGGAGAGTATAAGAGAATGAGAGAACTCTTTAAGAGCACTCAAAAGAGAGATGATCTCTTTGGAACTGGTGTGCTAGATTGTTGCCTTTAAAGGAATGTGTGGTTAAAAGTTATTTCATCACTGGAGTTTAGTTACCCTGACATGTATAAATCTCTCCTTCAAAGAAGCTAAACTCTTGCATACATTATTAAAGGATTCACAGCATCAGATGACAGAGGGTAGAGGAGAAAAAAAAAAAAGAGGAGGGAAACAATTAAATAATGCATTTTTTCCTCTTGCACAGGATACTTCGCAGATCCATATGCTAAAACCAATAATTTTCCGAGTCTTCTATTTCATTCTTTATTTTTAAATAATTCTTTCTTTTGCCATTGAGATGCTGAGTCCCTGACCAGCACACTGGCTGTCTTATGTACACACAGGAAGCCCTGGTTCTATTCCACAGCCTTGCACGAAAACCGGAATGTCAACTTTTTTTCCTCTAGCACCCAGTCAGGAAGCCATAAGTGAGAAATCAATTAGTTTCTATAAGGCACTCACTTATATTCTTATTTTCAGTCCTGCCTCAGACAGAAGAAATTGATGGTGGGAGAAAGGCAACATAATACAAATACGTGAAACACCCACCTATTCCCACAGTGAGCTGGGTGCACATGAGAGGACTCTTCTAGACTCCTGACCTCCTGACCTTCAGGTCCTCTGGGCCACCCTCCAGGGAATTCGGGTCCATCCTTTACAGCATCTACTTAGTGGAACTGGAGAGTTTGAGGAGAGGATCTAGGATTCAGACAATGAATAATTCACTGGGGTTCATATAATGTCTGATTTTTCTCAATTACATGATTTAATGGAAGTCATTTTTACACTTGTATTGATGATGTAGACTGATATTTTGAGGCCTTTTAGCACTAAGATTCTCCTGACTGGGTGACTCCAGTCCACATGAGTTCTAGACTGTTTTTTCTCTTCTCTTCTCGCCCTTTCTTTCCTTTCTTTTCTTTCTTATCTTCTCTCTTTTTTTATTCTCTCTCCCTCTCTCTCTCTCTCTCTCTTTTTTTTTAGATATCCAATATCTCAGTTCAGGTGGTCAGTGCCCACGGGAAGCTGCCAGGTAGACGAGCACCTCGAAAACCCATCAGCAAAGCCAAACCCAAGAAGCCTTCCAAGAAGAAAGCTCCCTTCTGGAATGTCCAAAACAAAATCATTGTCTTCACCGTATTTCTCTTCATCCTCGCAGTCATAGCCTGGACACTTCTGTGGCTCTACATCAGTGAGTGAAAACCCGTGTTCTTTTGGGGCTAGGCTTTGTCCTGTGGTATCAGCATCGGCACTGCGTGCCCCAGCTGCCTGGGGTATGTCGGAGAGAATTTCCCAAGTTGCCTGACCGGTAGCCACTCCCCAGACTGTGGAGGATTTAGGGAGGAAGAAAGCAGAATTGTCCTTGCCATTCCTTCTTTTACCACCACTGCTTTCTTGCCACGGGAGGGCAGGAGGAGCAGGGATGGGGGATAGAACGACAAGAGCTGCGGAGGCGCTCAGGAGCTTTGGGTAAGTTCAGAAATGTAATGCATTTTTAGCTTTAAGAAGTGAATGGGATTCTCAGTTGTTTCATTTCCTCATCCCACCCACTGCTGGTTTCTAGGCAACCTCACATTTCCAGCTCCCGAGCTTCCTTTTACTCATGCATTTTTCTCTCCGCAGTGTTTATGCTTTTGTCAAGCTGATTGGTTATGCTTTGGTCTATCTGACTGATCCTTTTGGACAGGAGTTCTTTTTTTTTTTTTTTTTTAATTTAATTTATTTATTTGACAGGCAGAGATCACAAGTAGGCAGAGAGGCAGGCAGAGAGAGAGGGGGAAGCAGGTTCCCTGCTGAGCAGAGAGCCCGATGCGGGGCTCAATCCCAGGACCCTGAGATCATGACCTGAGCCGAAGGCAGAGGCTTTAACCGACTGAGAGACCCAGGTGCCCCTTGGACAGGAGTTCTGACTAAGCTTCTTCTTAAAGAGTACTTACCCATGCCGCTCAGTACCTATAGCATTTGGTGGCTGACGCTCAACTTCCAACCCGTACATGTTAATATGTTTGATACAAGATACATGTACTCTCAAGGATATTAAAAATTGGTTGTGAGGCAGGATTTATAGGCAAAGGATGAATGAATATTGTATTAAACAGTTCAGGAGATATATATATATGTGTGTGTGTGTGTGTGTATATACACACATATATATACGTAAATATATACGTATGTATATATACACACACATACACACAGATTACTTAACATTTGCAAGGCATAATGTAAGACATCAGACATACCAAGATATATCTCCTACCTTCAGAAAGCTCACAGACGCGTTTTCCATTTTCAGAAAACTCAGTTCAGTGCTGGAGAGGGGATGCAAGTTGATTTTTAATTTTTTTTAATATCTTATTTTTTTTGCTGAAGCAATTACTTTGTAATCACAGAAGAGAGGCATCTAATCTGCCCAGGAATAGGGTCCAGGGAAGGCTTCATGAACTGGTGGTTCAAAATTTATTTCTTTCATATCTTGATATGCCCACTATGAGCTGCATCCTGTGAACAGCATGGACGCAGAGCTGGAGAGCAGACAGAATCTGTATCTTGAAGGAGCTTGAAGGCTAGGGAAGGAAGTCAAGTAAACAGGCAATTAAAAGAAGCACAAAACACAATCCCAACCCAGAACAAACCAACTTATTTCCCATTGGTTCTCTGCCGTCCCTCCCCTGATAAATTTGAATGTCCTTAGCATCTTTCTGTAAAGATTTGGGACATCACTGTGTAGAAGCAGTCTGTTGTCTGTGTGAAAAATCAGAGAAGGACGTTTCAGGAAGATGGAGCAGTATAAGCAAAAGATGTGAACAACCGAGAACTGTTCAACAAACAACAATATTGTGACCATGCAGATTATTGTACGTTGGGCTGAGCTGAAGAGCTGGGTAAACGTAATCTAGTTCGAGGGTAAATGGATCTCACTTGTGTTGTTGTTATCCGGACCCTTGAGTATTTACTGATGCAGGAAGACTGTGTGAGCTTCTAGATAGAAGGCATGGCTTTCACTCAAATTTTAGAGTCTGTAACAACAACAACAAAAATCTAAGAAGCAGTTCCTTGAAAATCAGAAATGAAAACAAACATTGTTTTATTTGGGAGGGTAGTGAGTCAAGGGGATCCATCCAAGGTCGCATAGCTTGAACAGACAAATCTAGCCCATCAGCTCAGGCCTTCTGCCAATGTGCCCCTCCCCCACACCTACACAGCCTCACTCCCCCCATGGGGCTACTGTGACCCTGGATGGCTCACATGAAGGGGGAGGCTTCCTGTCACTCCCCTAGGTGCCCCTTCTTCCTAATTCAGCCTAATTCAATGTTGGGCATTACCCTAGCAGAGAAAATTTCTCCCTTTCTTCCTCTGCCACTCTTCTCTCTCTTTCTTCCCTCAAACATTTATTGAGCTTCAGAGCTACGAAAGATACTGAGGGACAAAAAGAAGTTACTGTTACTCTTAAAGGACAGACATACAGACAGAAGTTATGGATATAGTGGGACATACATCAAAGGGGAGAAATGTACCACGGCCGCGGGAGCCAGGCGAAGGGTACCGCCGAGGAGTAAGAACTGTGGTAACAAAAACGAAAGGCAGAAAGAAGAGCCCCTAATCCCATCCCCCCGCCCCCGCAACAGTTCCCCAAGCTATAGTCAGGTGCTCTAAGGCAAGTCAGACACAGCAGTGTTCTTGCTTGTGTCACGTCATCAGTGGTTTCTGGGCAGACCTGACACCGAATCCCATGGTCCTCACCGCGCAGAGTATTTAAGTACGAGTGACCTGACACTGGGCTGAGAACCAGGCTTTGTGGCTCAGAGGAAGAATGAATTCTCCATGTATTGCACAGAGCTGAAGACTCGCCCAGCATCCTGCGTATCAACCTCACAGGTCAGATAAGGACGAGCCCCCAGGAGCTCAGTGACCATCAGCCAGAGGGCCTTTCCCTTCTCCCCCACTATGCTCACTTGACCTCAGAGTAGACATTTCTTACCTCCTCACTGTCTTCAGACTCAGGATCCATGGAAACTGCATATCCTCTTTTTGGTCCCTTAGTGACTCTAGCATGTGTATAAAGTCAACAAGTTCTATCTTTTACCTTTTAGTCTCGCTCAGAAGTATTTACCAGGAGTCAGTAGAGAGAACAGACTATCCTAAGAGAAATGGTGATCTACTGATAATGGAAGTGCTGTTATTAACTTCATTTAGAGCCTTCCCAGGCTATGAGCCAGGAACACATGTAGCTGTCCAATAAAGCCATTTGAACAGGGATACCTGGGTGGCTCAGTGGGTTAAGCAGCTGCCTTCAGCTCAGGTCATGATCCCAGGGTCCTGGGATCGAGTCTCACATCGGGCTCCTTGCTCAGCGCGGAGCCTGCTTCTCTGTCTGTCTAGAGCTTCACCTGCTTGTGCTTGCCCACTCTCTCTGACAAATACATAAATGTAATCTTTAAAATAAGTAAATAAATGACACAAACATTTGAGGAGCTTGATGCTGACATATATCAGACAGTGCGTCACTGCCACACAGAGGGGAAGAGTCCCTTACCCGCTTTCTCTCCTGTCTTACAGGTAAGACAGAAAGCAGAGATGCTTTTTACTTTGTTGGGATGTTTCGCATCACCAACATTGAGTTTCTTCCTGAATACCGACAGAAAGAGTCCAGGGAATTTCTGTCAGTGGCACAGACTGTGCAGCAAGTGGTGAGATGATGGAGGGTGTTGGGGGGGGGGGGGGGGGGGGGGGGGGGGGGGTGGGGGAGGCGGGGGAGGGGGGGGTTGGGGGGGGAGGGTTTGGGGTGGAGGGGTCACAAGGTGACTGTGCTCCCAGGTGAGCAGGGAGGATCAAGGAAGTAGTCAGAGGGAATGTGGAATTTAGCTCATCTTGGCTGTAATTGCTTATTTGATAGAATTGTTAATTAATTTAATTTAATTTGTTTACTCATGTATTTTATTTATTGCTGAAAGTGAAAGCAAGAGCTCTCTGAGCTCGTTTTTCTCATCTGTAAAATAAAGGAATTGGATCCGTTGATCTTTAAAATGCCTTCCAGAACTAAAGTTATAATCATACTGCTTAATTCTAGGAGCTGTACACATTTATATCAACCTCAATATACTGGAATCTCTTTACTTAAAAAAAAAAAAACCCAAAATAAAAACTTTCTTTATAGATCTAATATGTATTTCACCATAAAAAATTATAAAATTCAGAAAACTACAAAAAGGAACAATAAAATTTTCTTTAACATCATCTGCAGAGATAGAGCCCTTTTTATTCTGGGCCACAGAGACAGCACAATATTGGAATATTCGTAGATGTTCAGATTTATAATCTGAATTTTTCCTCTTAACATTAGGTCACATGTTTCTATGCAAGAACATTCTTTAAAAAAATGTGAGTTTTAATAGCTACAAAGTTAGCCAATCCCTTTAAATATTTTTTTAATTTAAATTCAATTTGGTTAACATATAGGGTATTATTAGTTTCAGGGGTAGAATTTAGTGACTCATCAGTTTCATACAATACCCAGGGCTCCTTACATCAAATGCCTCCTTAAAGTTCATCCCCCAGTTACCCCATCCCCCCACCCCCTCCTCTCCAGCAACCCTCACTTTGTTTCCTACAATTAAGAGTCTTTTGCGGTTTGCCTTCCTCTCTGATTTTATTTTTCCTTCCCTTATGTTCATGTTTTGTATCTTCAATTCCACATAGGAGTGAAATCATATGGTATTTGTGTTCTCTGACTGACTTGCTTCGCTTAGCGTCATACCCTCGACCCTCTAGTCCCACCCACGTCGTTGTACATGGCAGAGTCAATCCCTTCCTGTTGCATAGTCAAGCCGTCTGTTGCTCCTACGGGTAATGCTACACGAAACTGCTCCGTAGATTGTGTATATCCGTGATGACCTCCTTAACTGATCCCCTAAAAGTGTATACAATAATCTATTCACGGTTCTTGATATACATTACCCACCACAAAGCTGCTGCCAGTTTGTATCTGCGCAGTAACGGAGAGGGTGCCCTACACAGGGGCGCCCCTACTACCAGGACAGGCGCCCTGCCCTGTAGACTGGGGAAAGGCCGTGTGCGCGAGAGGGCGAGCGAAAACAGCGGGCAGGTGACTCCTACTTCCTGAAGGCCACCCCCACACGGGCTAGGTGGCTAAAGCTTTCACCTTTCCTGTGTATCACTTATTCCTTGAATTAGTCCTAAGATCCTGAAGCAAGGAGGGAGGGAAGGAAGGGAGGGAGGCAGGAAAAGAGAATAAGAGAAAGAGAGAGAGAAAAGAGAGAAAGAAAAAGAGAGAAAGAGAAAAAGAAGAAGAAGAAACACAAAGGGGGGGGAGGGCTCAGCGGTTTTCGATAACACGTTCCGTGCTGCACAGTGAATTTAAGCCTCACAATTAGGAGGGTGACTTTGCCATTAGGTAGGAAGGGGAACACAGGAGCAGGAGATTTCGCAGAGACCCAGCCTGGCGTTAGAAATGCTAAGGAAGGGCCCGGAAGGTACACTGAAGTAGGTCTCTTCTGGCTCCAACTCCGGCGTTGTAAAAGGGCTGGGGGTTTCCCTCGAGAGAGCCCGGACCCGGCGGAAGGCACCGCCTGCCCCCTAGTGGCGCGGACGGCAATGTGTCCTTAAGAATATACATTTTCTAGAGGGCATCGTTAGAAAAGAGGTTAGGTCAAGTACTTTGAAAATGTACTTAAAGGAGTTTGACTTATTAATTGAGGAGATAATTAACCTTTGGATTAGGCAGAATACAGAAGTTAAGCTTAATTAGGATGTTTCAAGACAGCAGTGAATGAATGAAGGTAACTGATTATTCTTCATAGAGAGCCCAGGGACAGTAGGTAACTCAGCTCTGGAGGCTTCAGCCAGAGCCCTGCTTTTCTCCTGGCTAGCTGTTTGGACCCACAGCATGCTAGGTACCATGAGATGAAGCCAATGTGAAAGACTTCAGAAAACTTGTTTTTTTTTTTCTTATTTAGGTAAACCTGGTTTATACAACATCTGCCTTCTCTAAATTTTACAAGCAGTCTGTCGTTGCAGATGTCAGGTAATGTATGTCCCTTGCTTTGGACGTCTGTGTTTACTTCTGTAAATTCCTCTCAAGGCTGTGGAAGGGCTCAGCTATGACCATTCTCCAGTAACTTCCTGGGGGCGGCTTTGGGTTAATACGTTTTACCACAACTGGCGACCCAACTCTCCCTTGCTGTCACGCTGAGTTTTTCTCTGCATCTGCTAAAACCTGTCCTTTCCCCACAGCTGGGGTCCTGGGCCCCTCCATATTAATGCTCCTGGCCACAATGGCCACAAACATGGCTACCATTGGGTGGGGGTAAAATCAAAACACAGTGCAGGATTTTTCAAAATATGTTCAGCTAAAAACTGATCACTGGAGAATTTCTGAGGAAATAAAGGATCTCATGGTCAAATAATTTGTGTCAAAATTTTTATGAATTTTAAATTCATAAATAAAATTTAAAAATTTATGAATTTTTAATTGATTTGTTTTATTAAAACTTATTTCTCAAACTGTGTGCCATGTCCCCCCACTTCCTACGTATCTGCTGAGCCTCACAATTTGCTTTGGCATACCAAAGACATTAAGAAGTCTGGGAGTAGAACAGATTGTTTACTTTCTCTTTCCTGCATTATTTACCATAGAACACTTAAGGTTTGTTTTTCATAAAACATGACAGTATTTGTGCACTTAGAGCTCTTGCTCCAGGGTTTGGCTGAAAACCAAGTTGGACTGGATTCCAGGATTTGCTACTTACTAGCCATATGATTTTCAGTTGTAGTTGATCTTGACTTCCTTTTCTGTAAAACTGCAATAATAGGACTTTCCTCATAAGATTAAGTGGGACAAAGCAGAATTTAGCACTGTGTCTGGACATGGTAAAGTGTCAAAAATTGTAGTTGGTTTTATTTGTAATAGAAGTGAATCTCTGATATCCATAAAAATAGTGTATTTTCCAGGGAAATGCAACTATACACGAATGATTCTAGATGAAAACCCAACACAGCAAGACACATACTATGATGCTTTCCCTTCCCAGTTCCCACAATAGGAATCAGTGACTTCTTAAAGAAGAAATTTTGGAAGTTGAAGGATGTCCTCACTGTCTTACCTTGAATCATTCAGTTGCGTCACTGGCTTTCTATGAGAGTCCACTTCCTAAGACATATACCTGAACATTCCTCTTTTTTTTTTTTTTTTTTTCCTATAGTGGCAACAACAAAGGTGGCCTCCTTGTCCACTTTTGGATTGTGTTTGTCATGCCAAATGCCAAGGGCCATATCTTCTGTGAGGACTGTGTGGCTGCCATTTTGAAGGACTCCATCCAGACGAGCATCATAAACCGAACCTCTGTGGGGAGCTTGCAGGGCCTGGCTGTTGACATGGACTCTGTGGTACTAAATGGTGATTGTTGGGTAATTCTTCTTCATGCATTCCTTCCTGCAGCACTCCTGAAACTGCCATTAAACACAGTCAATATTATAATGAAGTATTCTTTCCACAATCCCAGTGAAACAGGATTAGCTGAGGATGTTGATAAAGGAAATTGCTAAATGTTTTATATACAATGACTGGGCAATAGAAGTGGGTTCAAAATATATGTGAGATTGAATTTTTCAAGTGTCCCCTGCCCTATATTTAATTCATGAATCTTCAAAGTAAGTCTCCGAGTCCTGAAGAAGAGAGAATTTTGCTGAAGCTTATCTTGTCTTTTCCCTTGTCCAGACAGAACTACAACTGTGCTACAGAGTGCTGCCCAGTGTTCCACAATGGCTTGTTGAGTAGCTCTGCCAAAATGCAAACTTCATAGTTTGATTTGCCAGTAAAATACTTTAATTGTGTGACCCCAAAACTATGCTTTCTCTCTTGATTTAAATCATACCAAATCATTAAAATGTAAATTAAAATCTTATTACAATCATATTAATCATATTAAATTTTATATATGTATCTCCATATGCCAGGCATGTAATGTAGTAGTATGAGGCTGGTAAGTAATGAATGAATGAAATATCTCTAGTGGCAAAGTCTGCACCACGAATACTATTTCAGACCTAGGACTAATTATTATTATATTTCTTTGGTCGCTTTTTACCCTTAAAGATATTTAAAATGTGTCACTATGGACAATTTCAAGCATCAAGAAGAGTAAAGAGCATAGTGCCATGAACTCTCATATACCCTTTATTCAGCTTCAACAACTATGAACTCACGGCTGTCCCACTTGCTCTTGAAATACACAGACAACTTCCCCTGCCCTCCCTGGATCATTTTAAAGCAAATCCCAGAAATGATGAATTGCTGGACTGAAAGGAATTTTCACTAAGCCAAAGTCCAACCAAATGGAATGCTGGACCTGACAGTCTCTTTTCCCCATGTTTTTTCAATGCAGCTGGGCTTCGGACAGATTATTCTTCAACCATAGGATCTGGTAAAGTATGACATGCAGTTTCTTTTATACTGTCTCCAAATCTGTATCCTTTTTGGCTGTAGTTTTCTTTTTCAAATGATGGTATTTGGTAATGCTCTTTCAGTTGCCTGTGACAGAAATACACTTGAACTGGCTTAAGCCCAGAAGAAACGTGATTGGCTCTTATAACTGGGACATACATGGAATGTGCTGTCTTCAGGCATGTTTGGGGCCAGGTTGCAAAATAAAATATCATCAGAACTCTGCATCCTTGCTTTTCCCTGTGGAAGCTTCGAGTTTATTCTTCTAACTCAGTGTCATGAATGGCAACCGGTAGATCCTAGTTTAGAATTTACCAGTAGCAACAATAGTAGGAAAAAAAAAAAAAGCCCACACAAATTTCCACAATTTTTTCAGAAGTTCTGGGGCTGAACTTAGTGCCTCAGATTGGCTGGCCTGCCCATTCATGAACCAGCTTCTTTTATTCTGATTGGCCAGTCTGGGTCATGTGCCCATCTCTGGTCATAGAGGTGAGTTTAACCCCAACCAAACCATACAAGCAGGGTAGGGGTAGTTTCTCAAAGTGAAGTCTTGGTGCTGTTACCAGAAGAGAGGGGAGCAGATTCCAGGCTGTCAAAAACAGCAGACGTCCTCCATGTGAACTCTTTGGTCCTTACTCTTTATAAAGATATCTAGAAAAGTCATTCCTGGGACACCTGGGGGGCTCACTCAGTTGAACGTCTACGCCTGCCTTCCACTCAGGTCATGATTCCAGGCTGCTGGGATCGAGTCCCACATCAAACTCCTTGCTCCGCTGGGAGCCTGCTTCTCCCTCTGCCTGCTGCACCTCCTGCTTGCTCTTATTCTCTCTGACAAATAAAATCTTAAAAATTTTTTTTTTTTTAAAAAGTTCCTAAAACAAAACAAAGTGCTGTCTCCACAGACAAAGGCTGCTCTCAGTACTTCTATGCAGATCATCTGTCTCTCCGCTACCCTGTGGAGATTTCTGCAACCTCAGGGAGGCTGATGTGTCACTTCAAGCTGGTGGCCATCGTGGGCTATCTGATTCGTCTCTCAATAGAGTCCGTCCAGATTGAAGCTGACAACTGTGTCACTGACTCCCTGACCATTTATGACTCCCTCTTGCCAATCCGGAGCACCATCTTGTATAGGTACTCTAGCTAGTAAAGACTTTTTTACAGTGTCTCTCTTGTGCCGTATCTTGTTTCCCTTAGACTTTTAAAACAATTTTTGTGTGTGCTCATGAGATCAAAGAACTGACCCATGCCTTATTTAGTATCCCCTGGATGAGCCAGAGCCTATGGGACACAAAGTTCACTGTTTACTTGCCGCATACAAGGGTCAAAATCAGTATAGCAGGAAGGTCGGTCAATATTTCTGAAATCTAGCTGACTCTTCTGTTTAATTTTACTTTTATTGCAACCGCAATGAAATCTACTGTTTCATTAGCGTGTGAGAATAAATCTTCTGATGATTGCACACCATTAGTAAAGCAATTAAATTTCTCCCTATTATAAAGATAAGACTGTGTTCATTGTGAAAGTGAACAGAGAAAAACAAGATCAATATTTCACAATCCCATTACCTAGAACAACTGTCTGTTATGTTTTTGCACAAATATTTTCATTCCTATATATATATGTAATTACACACACACATATATATACATAACCTAATATTTTTTACTTACTAGCAGACATCTTTTTGTGAGTGCTTATTAAGTATTATCTTGATGATTTAATAATGATAGTTATAATTTATTAAAAATTTAGTATTTGTTACTGTGCTAAAAAGGCACATGAATTATTATTTTTAATAGTGCTTATATATGTATGCAACTGTGTTCTATGTATGTATATTTTGGTGATGAATATGCATTACTAGAGATGTCAACAGTATGTAACGGTTACAGTGAAACACAAGTTGGTCACTGGCTCTGATTCCTCAGTTATTTTTTTTTTTCATCCTTCCAGACATACTTTGCTATTATCACACTTAATCCTCACCCCAGTGCTGTGAGGAATAGACTCTTGGTACTACCACCCTTTCATAATCGGGGAGCTGGCATCTTTGAAGATTAGTTCCTTGACTGCTCAGGCTCTTTCAGCCAGTTATGTGATGGAGCTGAATTTTGAACCCAGTTTTCCTGAGGCCAGAACTCAGGACTGTAGCCGTTTCAGTACTTGCCTATGCCTTGCTACGTCTCAAGGGGGGTCCAGTGACAGCCATCCAGGAGGATTCTCTGATAGTTACCCGGCAAAAGTTTCTATATCTTTATCACCTCCCCTCTGTCGTGCCCTGTGGCAGCTGGTGGAGTGTGCCTAACAAGAACTGTGTGGATGGCGGGGGAGATGGGTGGAATTAATCGTAGGAGGAGGCTCACTGCTCAATAACCTGTTATTACTCATGGACTTTGTTTTGTTGTCTGGTTTCAGAATTTGTGAACCCACAAGAACGTTAATGTCCTTCGTCTCCACAAATAATCTCATGCTGGTGTCATTTAAGTCTCCTCAGATACGGAGTCTATCAGGAATCCGGGCATTTTTCGAGGTCATTCCAGAAGAACGTAAGTCTTTCTTAATTGAAAAAAAGTCACCTTGAAAAATATCTGTTATCATAGTCCAGTCTTATCTCTCCTGAGGCTGTGTTGTAAAACCAGTCCTATTAGTCAGGGACTTTGACTCAGGGTCCACTCAGAGGAGAGAGATTGTATTATTTAAACTGCGAACATTGATGTGAACAACTGTTAACTTGGCATGGAGGTGTCAGCTAGGTCACTCAAAAGGCAGAAAGAAAACCTAAGGTGTTCTGGGTGTAATACTTGTAGGAAGCAACTACCCCCTGTAGTTCTAGGGGGCACAAAGGAAATCGGTGACAAGGCTGACAATTTATAATGTCTGAAACTCAGACCCCTGGCAGAGGGGAGAGGGGGGGTGGCTGCTCAGCTGGGGCCAGTGTCTCAGAGTTCAGGGGCGGGTGTTCACGGACGTGGGACCCAGACCTTCGAGGAGGGGTGGCCAGACAGCCTGGGCTGTATGTTTGAGGAAGATGCAATAAAACGCAAGTTGGGAAAACTGCTAACAGGGTTCAGCTGTGCTACAGGAAGAAAGTGTAGCGGCGCGGAGAGGGGCGGGAGAGAGTGGGGGGGAAAGTGGGAAAGAATGAGGGGAGAAAAGGGAAGGAAGGAGGATTGCTCAGGGGACTGTCCCGGGAAGAGGAAACAGAACCGCAGGAAGCCCCATTCTTCCTCCTCCGGGGTTCTAGTGTTCCTGCAGCGCCCCCTATGGGCAGGGTCTGGCAGGAAGCCAGGTGGCAAAGGGCAGAAGCTGCTGGAAAAGACCCTGTCACAGCCCCAGAGAAAGGCACATTCGCAGCTCCGTGATAACAGTGCAGGACCTAGCACACTACAGTGGCTGTCTTCCGTGAATTCTCGTTGATAGCAATACGTGTGAATGCCATCCTAGAAAGTGCACGGCAAGTAAAACCCAGAGATTTGATGGGTTTTCCTAGGTCAGAGAGTGAGCAAAAAGTGACCTAGCTTCCTTTCCCTCTTCTCTTTTTGACTTGGGTTGGCGAAGTAAAACAAAACAAAAGTGAGCCTTCACTGAAAGTCTAGTCTTTTTGTACCTTCTTTATGAGCCCTGACAAGGTCAAAGGATCAGAATGAGAGATGGGTGAGGAGGGCAGTGGAGCTGGCTTAAGTTAGATGGTCAGAGCTTCATAAGTCCACCTACATTTTAAGGCAGTGGCTCATTTTGATAGGTTTGTTTGGTCAAATTATTACAAAACTAAATACAAAGTTGACTTATCTAGCCAAACTGAACAAGCTATTTGAGATTTTGTTGAGTTGAAAATTATCTCTAACTCCAAAGATTAAAAATACGATTAGCTCGGAAGTATTGCAGTGGAATTTGTGAACAAACATTTATTGAGCTTGTACTATATGCTAGGAATGATTCCAGGTGATAGGGAAAACAGCAAACAAAATAGATAAAGGAAATTACATTTTAGCAGAAGGATGCCCCTACAGTAAAAATAGATGTTTAGATTGTTTTATTTAAACAGAACATGTTATGTAAACTGAGTATTTTTCTTCAACAACAAATATACACTAATGAGAAAAAATAGGCTTAGAAGCTTTAAAAATATATTTGAGCTATGTTTTTAAAGAGAGTAATAGCATCCTATAGATCTGTAGTCAAAATGTGATTGAAAAGAAATATAGAATTTAAATAAGAAGTTTAGCTATATATCTATAGGGTGCTGTTTCTTTTTGGAAAAACTGGTTTAAGTTTCAAAAAGTATATAAGTTTGATGATTAAGGAGTGTGCTTTTGTAGTTAAAGAAATATATGCAATGCATTTCCCATAATCTCACAACTGCAAATCATTGTGTGTTACTGGATATTTTTTTCAGAGTGTGAAAACACAGTATTGATCAAAGAAATCACTGGCTTTGAAGGGAAAATTTCAAGTCCATATTACCCAAGCTACTATCCTCCAAAGTGCAAGTGTACCTGGAAATTTCAGGTAGCCTAGTTTTACCACTACTTTAGAAAAATATTGTTATCTTGTGTTTAGAATCTATTTTTAATTACCTTTATTTTTACTACAAAAAGAATGTGAGTTAATTTTTTTAACATTTAAGCCTTAATCAAATACATTTCCTAGACCATGAAAGGTCCTTGTAATTTCAACTATCTGCCCATAAATTAACTGTTCTTTGCCGACAGGCTTATTTTTCCAATTGTTATTTTTTTCATCTGTATTAAAAAATGCAAAGATACTGTTATGGGATCAAACAGTTTTTTATTTTAATATGATAGAGCTCACTTATTAATTTTTAATTATTTCACTATCAGCATCACCATAAGAATAATAAAGAAAGAATACATTGAATTAGGCAACATATATTTCACTTATATAAGCAAACCAAGTTTTGCAAATTTATATAAAATATATACATCTCTATCTGGTCCCTAACAGAGTTCCTTCTTTTTTTTTTTTTTTCTTTAAAGTTTTAGTCTATAACTGTTCTTCTTTCTCTAACTGTAGTGTCCTGTGGAGGGACGTAGGGCAAGGCTCTTTCAGCATGTATGTATAAAATGATTTTTGTGAGGCATAGCAATTAGATGTAAGTGACAAGAAGTTTAGTGTTTGCATTAATTCAACATGTTATTATTAAATGCCCACTGTGTGTCTGGCTGTATTCTAGACACTGGGATCCATGATATCTGACGCACACGCAGGAGAGCTCTGCTCTCATGGGGCTTAACCATATAAGAGGCGGAGACAGGTGACAAATGAACAAATATATGTAGAGTATGGTACATGGTGGTACAGTGCTATGGAGAAGAACAAACCAGGGAAGGAGGCTCTGGAGCTGAGTGGGCAGTCTGGAGTATGAAGGCTAGGATGTGAGGAATTTGTTACCTTAAATAGAACGGCCAGGGGAAACCTTACCGACAAGCTGGCATTTGCACAGAAACCTGAGAGACATGAGGGAACTAACCCTATGCATCCCTAGAATCACAGTGTTGCAGCCAAAGGGAACAGCTGAGGCAAAGGCCGAGGCAGGAGCATGTTTGCTGCCTGTGTTGTTTGTACACAAAGAATTAAATATTTTATTTTTTATTTTTTATTTTTAAAAAGATTTTATTTATTTATTTGAGAGAGAGAGAGACAGAGCATGAGAGGAGAGAGGTCAGCAGGAGCAGACTCCCCGCCGAGTAAGGAGCCCGATGCGGGACTCGATCCTGGGATTCCAGGATCATGACCTGAGCCAAAGGCAGTCGCTCAACCAACCGAGCCACCTGGGCACCCTAACAGCTAAATATTTTAAATAATTTTATTATATTCATATGTGTACTTAGTTTCCTTCCCTGATGGCATACATCCTTAAATTATTTTTTTTCATCAAGGTTGAAAACATTTCCAAAATAATTAAAACCCAAAGCTTCTGGACTCTTGTCCACCACCAGTTCTTAATGCCTCAGGGCAGCAGAATCTCAGTGCCTCAGGTCACTCATGAGTTGGGGAAGGAAAAAGAGAGACATCAAATCTGTCTCTTCTATCTCTCCAAAAAGCAAGTGTATCTTCTCTATGACAGCCAGAACAAGATTGACCCCTTCCCTGAAGTTCTGTCAAATGTTTGAAGTTCCTTTGAGGTAAAATAAACACCGATTCCATGGTAATCCATAAGACCTAATGTGAAGATCCCTAAACATTGTTCTAGTCAGGATGTAAAAAAGAATATCAGATTCTGTTTCACTAGGGGTCAAGGGTTAGAAAAGCTGAGTAAAAAGAACTCTTTATAAAGCGAAAAAGCACACCACTGAGGGAGTGAGAATGGGAGATGGGAGACAGACTGGAAATATTGGGGACAGACTTCGGTAACACACCATTTCCCAGAGGTCAAGGTTGGTCCCCTTCAGTGTGGATGTTAAATAAAGCTGTCCTTTTCTCTGACAGCTTTGAACAGCCACCTAAAATTGCGTGATAGCATATTTCTGCAAATGGAAATTATGTTAAAAAAATTATCACCTGTAGGTCGGGGCGCCTGGGTGGCTCAGTCGTTAAGCGTCTGCCTTCGGCTCAGGTCATGATCCCAGAGTCCTAGGATCAAGCCGCTATTGGGCTCCCTGCTGACCGGAAGCTTGCTTCTCTCTCTCCCAGTCCCCCTGCTTGTGTTCCCTCTCTTGCTGTGTCTCTCTGTCAAATAAATAAATAAAATCTTTAAAAAAAAAAAAAAAAGGTGACCTGTAAAGTAGCTTTGAACTTATTACAAACAACTGAGAAGAATGACTTAAGTGATAAAAAATATCAGCTCAAGGCATGATAAAACCTTTTATACACAAGAGTTGATTTCTATCATCCTTAGTCTTTCTTAGTGCCTAGTCTGATTTCCAAGTATCAGTCCCTTTTGCAGACTCCCTTTCAGCTGAGTTTTTATGGTCCCATTTATCTGAGAAGGATTAACTCCCGCTCCAACTTGAAGTCCCTGTGATTTTTCTCCCAAGAATAAACAAATGTTTACGGAATGTCAGTTTCAGGTGCATAACCATAGGGTAAAGTCCTTGGTCTCTTGGAGCTTACAGACTGCAGGGGAAGAAGTGTGGTGAAACAAGAAAAAGTGTAAAAGAGTACTGAGGCTTAGAACATGTCACCTGTTTGTTTCAGACACACATTTTTATTTGCTCTTAAAGCATGCCTGTGATATAAGAGAGAAACTTGTCACATTTTATAAGCGGGGAAATAGAGCTGGGGCAAGCCATTGGCCAGAGGCTACTCAAATAGAAAGTGACCCAGGCAGCATTCAAAGGAATCAAGCTTCTCTCTATGAGCAAATCCCGTACCCCCCCGCCCCTCCTTTTCCCGGTTCCTAAAGATGTTCAGTTTCCCTATGTTTCGTCACGATACTTAGTTGAATATTTACCTCCCTCTTTCTTCATTCTTTTTGTTTTCCAACTAACATATTTTGGGATGCGATCTCAGAAGAGAAACATAGAGTGGGGTTTTGAATTGTTTTATCACTGATGCCATCAAGTTAGCACCCACCAGTTTAGGTGGAAACGATGCACGCGAGATTACTGTGGGCCATGTCAATTCCCCTCCTCATTATCACTTTGGAAATGGGTCTTCCTTGCTTCCCCGGCAAACATGAAACACCGAAGTTTCCAGTGCCCATTGGAGATGGGTTGAGCTGTATGTACATAACCACTCGTGCTTGAGAAGGGACATGCATAAAACTTGTCCTGCATCCTGTTGCTACCACTGACTAGAGAAATATTTCAACAGAGCAGGTCCAGATCAGGAGAAATCCTCGCCCTTACTTGGTAAAAGTTCCCAAAGCAACGGCACGGATTGGGCAGTGGGAACAGAGAATACAGGACATAGAAGGAAAGAGCATACGTAGTGGTTTTCCATTTTTGTTCATTTGTTGAACAAAACACTTCACAATGCTTTGTGGATCTGCACCTCCTGACCCCACTGGTCACGCTGGTTAATATCAGTAGTGCATCTTGGCCAATCTGGCCACAAATGTAGATTTGTGTGCGAATCTATGTCAGTAGAATCTGGTGTGCAAAGGAACTTAATTGGGGCTGTGTAGATTGGGCGGGCAGTGATGCACTTAAATCTGTTTTACTTTGGAATGATGGAACACAGTGAAAATGCCTACATAAGCTTCCTAAGGAGAACTGCATTGGAATATGTCCTTAAGCTATAAAATTACAGTGATCACTCAAGATGTTCACTATCCTTTGGCATTATTTTTTTAAATGTGAAATAAAAGTTAGATAACAAGACTGGGGAAAAAAGTCACTCTGTGCCCTCAGGAACCCTTGGTTTTTACCAAGTCTGGCTCCTCTTAAGCCCTCACTGTCCATTTTCAGGTGTCATGACACACTATGGCCACCACGTGGCCTTCAGGGAAATGCAGAGTAACGTTGGGCATGTCACTTATTTTTGGTTAGTTTTGATTTCTTCTATAAAATTGGACTCATACTACCTTCCTAACAGAGTTGTTGTGATGTTTAAATGAGAGACATAAGTAACCTGATTCATTCCCTCTCGAAGACAGGTTGAGAGAGGAGGGCTGCTGTATTTAAGTCCATGTTAGAAAGAATTACATACACACAAAGAAATTGTAACATCAAATTTGATGACATCTCTAAAAAAACCAAATACCAGAGCAATAAAAAAATCAATGGGTAAAATCCATCTCTTAAACAAAAAGTCAACAGTATTGAATCACAAATTGATTCAATATCTTAAAACTATAATTATAACTTAATTGTATATTATTTACAAAAGATGGCAGCATAAAAAGTGAAAGTAAAAAAAAAAAAAGCTGAAAGTAAAAGGATGGGCAATATCATACCAGACATAAACAAAAAGAAAGCTGGGATCAGAACCTTAGCACTCAACAAAGTGGAAATCAACACTAGGGCAACAACACTGGGTGAGAAATGAAAGGTGATTTGATGATAAAGAGGGTGAACCACGTGAAGGTTTCTGATAATTATTTATGTACCAAAGGACATGCCATTAATACTCATAAATCAAAACCTATAGGAAATACAAAGAGAAATGGACAATGCTTAACTGAGGGATTTTAGTTCCTTTCCGTTGGTTCCTGACACAGGTAGTGGGACAATAACTACAGCAATGAGGGATAGTATACCACACACACATACATTACCCTTTTCTTTCAAATGATCTTGGAGGGGTCACATACCCGATCATATCAAAATCCTTAATAAATAAAAACATTAAAAAGCCATACACGCAATGGATAATCTCTTATCTAATTAGTATAGAATTAGAAAGCTTGAGAGCGGGTGAACAAAAATTCCACTCACAGGAAATGTGTCAACTCTCTCTAAATAATTTCTGGGACAAAGTGAAAAATAAAACTAAATTTGTGGAGTGCCTGGGTGGCTCAGTGGGTTAAGCCTCTGCCTTAGGCTTAGGTCATGATCTCAGGGTCCCCCCCTCCATAGGGCTCTCTGCTCAGTGGGGAGCCTGCTTCCCCTTCTCTCTCTGTCTGCCTCTCTGCCTTCTTGTGATCTCTGTCTGTCAAATAAACAAATAAAATCTTTAAAAAAAACCCCTAAAATCATGACATCACAAACATAATGTATGTGTATGTCATACAATGTTGTCAAAAGGTAAGCTGTGTGTGTGTGTGTGTGTGTGTGTGTGTGCACGTGCACACATATGCTCTCACATAGGTGCTGTACAGGCAGCCTCTTTTCTTGTTTGATCCTGTCTGGGCAGACCTAGGAGTGACTCAGTGGCTGCCTTCAGGAATACCCAGGTTGGATATGAAGAGGACGCTGATTCATTTCTCCTTTATTTAAATAATCTGAGTAGTGCTTTAAATAAACTATGTTGTTATTGTCAGCAAAGGAGGAAACTGTGTGCACTCATTAACAAAGGGGTGTTTTCAAGCTCATTTACAAGGAGGAAACCGACACCTAGGGACAATCTAATGTGTCCCAAGTCACCCAGCTCACTGAAACTGGGACCTAACAGCGTCTCCCTGGGAACGGGCCACCCTCTCTATTATTTCGGTGTGTTGGGGGAGGGGAGCTGGGTCTACCCCACCAGAAGCCACAGGGCACAAAGAATAAAATGCCCCGAGAACAGCAAGTCAAGGGAATGAGCTGTGAATGAGGAATCAGCCTGAAATGTGTCCTTCAACTGAAACATTTTTCTGGCTTATGTTTGTTTTTCACAGACTTCCCTCTCAACCCTTGGCATAGCACTGAAATTCCATAACTATTCAATAACCAAGAAGAGTGCGAAAGGCTGTGACCATGGATGGTGGGAAATTAATGAGCACATGTAAGTGGGTTCTGGATGTAAGGAATCTGATGAAAGGCCTGACCCAGAAGTTCAAAGCCTTGGATTCCTTGTTCCCAAAGAGTTTGCAGTTTACTACTTACAGAAATGGAAATAGAAGGGTATAGAGGCTAAGAACTTGCTCAAGGTCACTCAGTCATATGTGATTAAGCCAGGATTCAAATCCATGTCTTATGACTCCCAAGTCCTTGGCTCATTGCTCCTTGCTGCTGGGCTATGGGTGTATATACTATACATTTTACGAAAATATCTTGGCAGATGAAGTCTTTCAAACCATGCAGCCCTGGAGGAAATAGTAAATAGAAATCTTGGTGATAGGAAAGGTAGAAACCTTTAGCCAGTTCTTTGCAGGAGGAGAGGCTACACTGGCCTGGCTGAATCCTGGGGCTGGGACATGGGTTGAGGTTGATGAGAGAAATCTAGATGACTGAGCTTCCTGTACTGACCGAGGAGCTCTTCACTCTCGCCTTTCATTTGTCCTGTAGTGGTTTTTATTCTTTATTTGCTTCTGAAGTTGTAATAGATCTTGTAATAAAAAATATAGAATGTCCTGGGCATCTGGGTGGCTCAGTGGGTTAAGCCTCTCTGCCTTTGGCTCAGGTCGTGATCTCAGGGACCTGGGATCAAATTCCACATCGGGCTCTCTGCTAGGCAGGGAGCCTACTTTCTTCTCTCTCTCTCTCTCTCTCTCTGCCTGCTTGTGATCTCTGTCAAGTAAATAAATAAAATCTTTTTAAAAAAATATAGAATGTCCTGTCTTTATAGCAGAATAGCTTCGATGTTTACTTTGAGGCAAGATTATTTTTTGTGAAGTTAGCCTAAGGAATTTACCTGCTAATTTTGTGCTCATTGTTAATCCATGAATGAGGCTTTCCTTTTCTAAATGATTTTCCTGAACAACCTTCTTTCATTTCCTTTAGGCTCTCGGATTACGAGCTAAAGTGGTCACTGGTTCTGTCTTCACTGGGATAAATCCTACCTGATTTATGACCATCCTTACATCCATTATTAAGACGTGGATTATACTTCTTTTGGGAGTACTTTTGAATCAGGGTCTATTATGTAGGAGGCAGAATACCTGGGTTCAAATTCTAGCTCTGTCATTCAGTAGCTGTATTAACTAGGACAAATAATTTAATCTCTTTGATTTTCAGCCTGTAAATGAGATAAGGAGGGATTTTTTTTTTTTTTTTTGCTAAGCATTCAATTGAATAATGCATACTACATACCAAAAAAATATTAACCATTATTATAATTAATATGATTATTTTGGATAAAGTTGTTGAATCACTATTTTGTGTACTTGAAATGAATGTAACATTATACGTCAACTGTATTAAAAAAAATTTCTTTGGAAATGACATTGGATGGGTAAATACTATGGAATGTGCTTCCTCTTCAAGTTTTAAGAATATTGCATTCTGGTATTTCATTAGAGGTCCAGAAAACAAATCTTTACAATTCTTTTGTAAAATATGATACTATTTCTTTTTTGTCCTAAGTAACAACCCCCACCACCCATGGAGTGTTCCTGCCAAAGTATGAACAAGATCTTCTCCCAAGCAATCAATACCAGAAGAGCTCTCTGCCCTAAATACTTTTTCCAGAGGGCCAGCTCTTCCCTCTGTCTTGCCGGCTGGGAGAAATCCTATCAGATTCTTTTGATGCTAGTTGTGCCCTTAGGATTTAAAATGACAGCCCTTTCCATTACCAGTTATTTTCATCTAAAAAGGAAGGAATCTAACTGAACTAATTTCTGATACCTTGCTGAAAAGCTGCGTAAAGGCATAATGGGGAAGTAGGAAAAGGTAATGCTGGCACAAGGAAGCCCAGGGCTCGTGAGTTCAGAGGAGGTGAGGATGGGGTGTGCGAACTCAGAGCAGCTAGAAGGCAGCCTATAAGCCTTGAAGGAATGGATGTCCTTCCTAGGAAGTTCTGCAGAGCAAAGTTCCTGACAGGAAAGCTGTTGGTGCCCTAGAAAGTTCTAGGGCTTAGTATCAACAGACTTGAGTCCTAATCCTTCTTCTACTTTCTCACTACTTTGAACTTGAACTCTTTACTTCACCTATTTAAATTCTCAGTTTTCTTTTCTATCTTTCTTTCTTTTTTTTTTTTTTTAAAGATTTTATTTATTTATTTGACACAGAGAGAGAGAGATCACAAGTAGGCGGAGAGGCAGGCAGAGAGAGCAGGGAAGCAGGCTCCCTGCTGAGCAGAGAGCCCCATGTGGGGCTCTATCCCAGGACCCTGCGATCATGACCTGAACCAAAGGCAGAGGCTTAACCCACTGAGCCACCCAGGCGCCCCGACTTCTCGGTTTTCTTACCTGTCATGTGTCTGTATCTGTAAACCAACTCTTGCTGGTTTCTCTAATTTCTCACTTTTTTTTTTTTTTTTAAATTTTAGTTCCATTAGCCACCACTATGCCCCCTTCCTTACTGTTCCCCTCTAAACTCCAGCTCAAGGGCCTTGGGGGTGAGAAGCGATTGGCATTCACAGACTCCAGTGGAGGATGTCCCTCCTCAGCCCGTGTGCTTGCTGTTTCCCTTTGAGACCTTGCAGGTTTCACTCTGGGAAGAGCTTTGCCAACTCAGGGCAGAGACCTAACTTACCATGGGCCCCCAGAGAGCACAGTAATATTTCATGTTCTACTAACCACAGTACTCATATCGTAAGAATTACTAACAGGAGGGGCATCTGCTCATAGGTACAAGAAGTAAGAAAAATCAAGGTGAGGAAATATTGTGGGCAGACATTGTTATTTTGAAATTCTACCAAGGACAAGCCCCAAAGTGCACATCGGTTTTCAATTTCATTTGAAAAAAAAAAAAAAATATCGTTGTGTTTTACTTTAACTATTGCTGGGTTCTTTCCATATTTTCATCCTGAGCTCACGGATTCCACTCTGATCCGTGGCGAGGTTTGTGGGCAAAAGCAGGCATTTCTCGTTATATGGTTATTTACACAGAAAGAAAGAGAGGACCCATATTTCTTCTGATTACAAGTATTGGTGAGGAGAATACTAGATAACAGTCAAGAGTACTGCTGTTGTATTTAGCAGAGTAGGAAATTGAGGCGACAGAAGTTACTCAGTCACTTAAGCATACGTTGGAGAACTACCGTTAGCTCTGCGGTGAGCATCTCTGCTTATAAAGCCCAAAGTGCCAAAGTGTCTGTGTGTTCACTGTCAATAGGGATGCGTGGACTGAGCCTCATCCACGCTTCTTCCCTGACTCTCGCCTCCTTAGGTACTGTGGCTCGTACATGGATCACCAGACGATTTTCCGTGTGCCTAGTCCGCTCGCTCGCATTCAGCTGCAGTGCAGTTCAAGGCTTTCTGACCAGCCACTTCTGGTGGAATATGGAAGTTACAACATTAGTCAACGTAAGCCTGGAATTAGCTTTTTAGAAAACTCTAATAAATGGTTAAACAGAGTCTCATACTTCGTAACTCTAAACTTAATAAATTTATAAATTAAACTAAACTAAACTTAAGAAACTTAAGAAATTAAGGAATAAAAACAGATTTTTTTCTGCTTCGTTACTACTAATGTGTAAATGAATATATTATAAATACACATAATATAAACAAAATACATAATCAATAAGACACAAACTTATGTATTTATTACTACTATCATTTAAATTGTAGAAGAAATGACATAATTCTCTGTTACAATTGAGAAATTGTTTCTTATGTTATTCTTATGCTATATGGGACAGACCCATTTCTTGATTTATTGTCCCTGCTACTCTTAAGTCTTTGAACTTTTGATGTTTATATGAATATTTGGTGGATCAGAGGACAACTGTTGTGATTCACTTCAGCCCATGACCCATAGGGAGAGTTGGTTGGTCAAGGAGAGTTCAAACAGCAGGCCTCAAAATGTTACTCTCCACACTGAGAACCACGGGGACAATGGCCAGGAGCTAGTCAGCAGTGTTTGGGGGAAGTCTTCAGAGCTGGAGAGACTAGATATTGACTCAGGAAACTCTTGGCCCATTTTAAAAGGGGAAAAGTAAGGGTTAACCACTCCATGAGGATAAGACTTGAGAGAAAGCTCATTTAGAACCTTCCTTCTTTGCCAATATACTTGCTTCTGGATCTGGGCTATCATACTTCTGAATATCAGAATATTACAATTTCCAGCAAGAATAACAGGTAAATAGTGAGTCGTCTTATTTTCAATTGTTTTTTCAAACATGAATATTTTCTACAAACCTACCCTCTCCGTTGTGTGCCAGGGAGATAGGGGTTGACCAGACCATGCATTTCCCCCCATTCTTTTGCACAAGGGGAGTATCTTAGTCTGTCCAGCTACTCTAACAGAGTACTCTAGACCGGATAGCTTATAAAGAACAGAAACTTATTTCTCATAGTTCTAGAGGCTGGATGTCAGAGATCGGGATGCTAGCATGGTCAGGTGAGGGCTCTCTCTGGGTCGCAGACTTCTATTCTCACATGGTAGAGGAGGCTGAGGGAGCTCTGTGGGGCCTCTTTTATAAGGACATTGATCTTATTCATGGGGCCTCTGCCTTCATCACCTAATTCCCTTCCTAAGGCCCTTCTTCCTAGTATCATCACATTGGGCACTAGGATTTCAACATAAGAATTAGTGAGGCCCACCAACATTCAGATGATAACAACAAAGGATTTATTATTTCTAATATATTTAGCTTTAAGCCAGGACTTATAATTCAAGATCAGGCAGAAGATGGATCTTTGATGAGTAGCCAGCTGAAGCGGACTGGGAGGTAGAAGGTTTTGAGGCCAGTCACTAATCTCTCTAGGTCCAAGTGTCAAAGATCAGTGGTTACTAATGTATTTGGGGACAGTGATCACTTGAAAATGGACTTAAAAGCACAGAGTCCTTAGAACAGTGCCTGTGATCATATAGGATTCAGAGACACCAGGAGGCCACTTGTAATTCCCTCGGGAGTCTAAAGACTGCATCCCAAGACTGCTGGACTCTCTAAAGCATATTCCAGCTTTCACTTTCTCCAAGTCAGTAATGAAGCCAGACTGCTGAGTGAAAGATGGAGATAATGGAAATTTGACTGTACCAGTGTCCACTCAGAGCCTCTGGTGGGTTAGTTTACTTTCTCTGCTCTCCTAAAGTCACTTGTTTTGTCTTTCAGTTGTCACCTCTAGCTTGATTTGATGGAGAAACTGTAGAATTACTGTCTCTACATGGCCAATTCCTTAACCACCTAATACTTCATCATTCTTTGTTCATGTGGTCTGACGACTTTTAGGGACTCACCCAAGACTTCTCGTGTTTTATTGTCTCTAGCCTGTCCCGTTGGATCTTTTCGATGCTCCTCTGGCTTGTGTGTCCCTCAAGCCCAGCGATGTGATGGAGTAAATGACTGCTTTGATGAAAGCGATGAGCTTTTCTGTGGTGGGTATTTGAATTCTTCTGTGGCTTTCTTAGGAACAAGTAACTTCTCAGGGCCATTGTTGCTGCTGATGTATATCCTGGGTCTTTGTAGCTGTTAGCTATTGCTGCATAACAAGTTACCCAAAACGCAGTGACTGACAATAATCATGTATTCTAGACCACGCACCTGTGAGTTGTTTGAGATAGGACTGATCTAGGCTGGCCTCAGCTGGGTCCTTCTGCTTTAAGCAGTAGGTCCTCTTAAGTTTGGTTCTTTCCAGGTTGGGGTCAGATCTACTGCTCATGGTTCCTTTTCTCATTGAACCAGTGGGCTGGCCATGGCAGTGGTAGTAGCAAAGGAGGGGTGAGCAAAACCACAGTGTTCCTCTTAAGTTCTGGGCTTGGAGCTGGCACACCATCACTTACATCATATTCCATCACTCAAAGTGAATCCTAGAGCTAAGGCTACAGTCCAGGGGCAGGAAGCTTATCACACACACTTTGGGGTCATGCAAGAGTGGAGGTGTATAATAGTGCATAACAGTCCCACAGGGAGTGAGGGTCTGAGGCCAGTAATTCAATGAACCACAATCTTCAACTAACAGAGAAGTCACCACTTTCAGCCCATTCATTCATGGAGCACAGGTGTTGGGAAGGAGAGAATTACTGTTATTGCTATTATTGCCTGTATAGTTCGCAACAGTGTCACACTTGTAATGATGAAGGGGCAGGGTATTGGAAATTCCCATTTTGGACAGCAATTCTCTCTCTTGGTTTCTCATTTACTATTTACACATCATTCCTGAATCTACCTCCAGTTTTAGGGAGTCATATGGAGGGGATGGTTCATCAGACCATATGACACCATCGGCAATGCTTTCTCCTAAAGATCCAGACTTTCATTCAAATACAATTGTGATGGTGAAGCTATTTAATTCCTTCCATATTCTTGGAGAAAAAGTACAGTTAATATAACTATGAAAAACTTATATTCCTGAAAAACAACCTGTGGCTCTACACATTTATTTATTTATTTTTTTGACAAAACAAAGTAAAACTCTCTTAACTTAGGGCTCAGTGACCTTCTCAATCTATAGGGTTTTCTGTTGCTGAAGAAAATAAATGCTGGCTATTATATAGTGAGCAAGGTTGCTGATGTTTTTTTACATTATTATCATTCCCTGCTATGATTATTGTTATTGTATAAAAAGGGCTGTTTTTGGTAATCATTATTTCTCATTGTGCCATTTTAGAAAATATTCCCTAGGAGTCAGCTAGGTACACCCAGAAGCCTCAATGAACATTTCAGGGCAGTCATGTCCTCTCCTGTTACCTCTGGCCCCTAACAAGAGATGCCACTGAAAACACGAGAGCAAATAACAAAAAATGATCACTTTTCACAAAACCAGAAATGTCAAAGGAATCATATCTTCCAAGAGTGCTTGCTAATATAAGTGTGCCTGTCCCTTGTCCAAAGGCAATTCATGAAAATATTCCAAAGAAGAAAACTTGTGATAATTTACAATGGTGTTTCTTAATTCAGGAAATGGATCACCCAGGACAAATCATTTAAAAGACGGTTTTCCTTATACACAGATGACACACCTATTGTCCTTCAAAGTCTCATAGCTGTTAATCTATTCAACAAAACTTTAATGAGCACCTACTATGTAGTTAGGGCCCTGAGATTTAAAAAAAAAAAAATGAATAAGAGATCCTCAAGTTAAGGCCACTCCCACTTTGTTTAGGAAGGCAGACAAGTTCAATTTTATGTATTTAGTTATTTGATTTTTTTTTTTTTTTTTTTT
>NC_081558.1:160295655-160380171 GCF_022355385.1 Mustela nigripes | reverse complement strand
GCAAGGAGCCCAATGTGGGACTCGATCCCAGGACGCTGGGATCATGACCTGAGCTGAAGGCAGCTGCTTAACCAACTGAGCCACCCAGGCGTCCCTAGAGAACATTTCTATCTCACCATAAATTCTATGTATTTGGTTAAAAAAAAAAAAAAGGAAAAAAAGAAAAAGAAAATACACAATAAATGAGCAAACTTTGTTCTGCTCTGAAATAGTTTTTAAGAATTAGCTTAAGAATCTGCATCTTCAAACTTTTATCTGCATTAAAGATTTATGTCTAGGATGTATCCCACTGGAAAGAATGCTTTTAAGGCTATGTCCTAGGTAAAGTACAACAGTCCAAGACTGCTCTGCACTAACTAAATTTAAACTAAACAAAATTCTCTCTAGGCTGTTTAATGTTAAAATCTAGAACTCAATGGAGTACAATTCTTGTCCACTTCAATTATAAATATTTCAAAATCAACATTCTAGTGTGATTAAAGAAAATCTAGAACATAAATACCTTCCATATCTGCAGCTTCTCCTTCATCATCTTCTTCCTCCTCCTCACATATTGCTGCGCAATCTTGAAGTTTTATACTGTCCTTTGAAATAAATTATATTTAAAGTCACTCAAGTATGTTCATTAGTTCAAACACCAAACACTCATGTGTCACCACCGTGTAAACCACTGAGAAAATAAGAGCGGTAAAGACAGTTCTTATCTTCAAGAAACTCCTATTCCAGTGGAGATGACAAAACCATAAACCAAATATGAAAAGTGATGTGCTAAGTACTGTCACTGAAAAATATAAAAGATATCATAGAAGCATCAAGAATCACCTAAGCTAACAATCTAACAATTTTTGCACTTTCAAAAAACAGTATTTTTGTTAACCAATTCATTAATATTAGGAAACTGGTTCAGAGTTATAATTTACATACATAATTTAAAGGAGAAAAAAGATACATATTTGTAAATCACAATACATTTGTAAGTTAAACTTACAAATTATTAGTAAATAGTTAAACTATTATAAGTGAAACATATGCTAATTTGTGAACAATATTTTAGGCTGAATTAAGTAAAATTACCAGACTTTAGTTATTATAACATGTAAGATTTCAGTTCATTTTTAAACCATATTTGCACTACAATAAAAGAATAATACCAAAGACAAGCCTAATACATAATTATCATTTCACAAAATCAATTATTCTAAAAATCTGAAGTCAATGTAGTAAAGTAAAAAAATTGCATACTAGCTTCACCTAATGTACAATTTTACTTAGAGAAGACTCCATTTACCACTAGAAACTTAAGTTGTATGTTATCATTACCACACCCAAAATGTGAAACCAAAGACGATAGTATCTGGGTAATTATTAGATGAGCCAGTATCTAACAAACTAATCATTAAGGGAAATTTTAATCATGTTGATGTTATGGTGATCATACTTGAAACAGAAGAATACAGTAGAAACCAATAAGAAAGATTAATACTTGGGTCTGAACAAGTATTTTAAGAAATTATAAAAAATAATGTAAATTTTATATTAAATAGGAAATGACAGGAAAGACATTCAAGTTGTACATTATTCTAAGCAGTCACCCTTTAGTATGATATAAGAATGTTAAGTGGGATACCAAGTACCATATTAACCATTATTGCATTTTTAAGAAGTTCTTGAATTACCATAAACCTATCAACAAATGCTATCCACACCACTCTGCCATTTATCATTCCCAAAGTCTGAAGTATATACAACTAACGGCTGGAGTAAACAAAATTCTCTGAAGGAGCAAAAGCCATTTTGGTGATTTCTCTTTAGTTGTTCAAATTCTCCAAAAAGTAGAATTTCAGAAAGATGAATTTTCAGGCCAATGAACTGAAACTTAATCCCTAGCAAGCATAAAACTGTACATTGAAAAAAAAAAAAAGAAAAACACTTGTTTTAGTTTCTAACACTTCCTGTTAAGACCCAGTTATGAATCCCAAAAGTTCCAAATGACAAAAACATACAAAAGAGAGTATCTAAAACTAGTAACTCTTGTAGTAAATGTTTCATAAGGACAAAAAAAAAGTCAATTACTCTGTCCAAATATTCTATCCTCGAAAAGATCTGTTAACAAAATAATTAAGCAAAGATAAGGGTAAAGGCATTTTGTATTATTTTCAAATCACTTCAAACAAATATAAATATGTGAAAACAACTGCAATCATTTTCTAGTATGAATAGAAAATTTTCAAGGAGAAAAATTTCACCCAGTTACAGATTTTTACTCCCCACTCCATAATAAACCATACAATAAAGCCTAACCGATTTAGCTTTCACTCAGTCAAAACACATTATTTTTTGGATGATGTTAAAGTTTTACCTTAAAATTTTCAAAAACAAAATCATCCATTCAAAATAGCAGTAAATTAAGAAACCGTAGTACATAAACCTCAAAAGTCTCCATTTACAGAACATTTGGTACTTGTACTTAAAAATAAAAAGTGATTTCTTTTAAACTAGCCTAGGAGCCTTACCAATTGGTGAAAATTAGTAGTTTTTACCAGTTACAATCTCAAAAAAGTTTTTTTAATTGTACAACAGACTAATAAAAAAGTGCTGGGAAACAGCAGTTTTGATATAGGAAAGTGAGAGAAGAAAAAAACAACTAGAATTTTAAAAAGCTTGAAAATAATCAGTTTGAATAAGAATACACACACACACACACACACAAATAATTATGTCACTGAATTTACAAATGTAACTAATTAACCAGTACCTTGCTTTCCAATGTAATCTCCTTAACTGCTTCGGTTATTCCTGCAATACCTGTTTAAAATTCAAAAAAACAAATAAAATTGTAAACATCTTTCATTTGCTAGATTTGAGAAATATATAAATGCTTAAAATTACCTAAATTCTCACAACTGCTCTGAAACAAGGAGGCAATGTTAGCATTTTATAAATGAACTCTAAAAGGAGTAAAACCAAAAGCACTTTTTAAATTGAAATAAAAAAACAGCAATGTGATATTTTACTATGAATTATATTCTACTCTATCACTCATTTATTATTCCTCATTTACTTTCCCAGTATGAGTCTCTATCCAATACATACTCATTCTCAAAGTGAACACATTAGACTATAGGACTCATATTTATTTTTATTTAAAAACACATCAAAATTTTAAGGAAATACTAATGTAATTTGTTTCAGAAATCTAGGACATCCAGAAGTAGTAATACCATATCACATTTATATGGGGTTTTCTATTTTACTGTTTCTATAGCTTATTTCAGACTTAGAAACACTATCTTTTGAGGTAATTAATAAATCATTTCTCCCTATGAAGAAACGAAGTCTCCAAAGATGAAATAACTTACTTGAGTCTCATAGTGAAGAAATTGGGATTCAAATCCACATGTACTAACTTTTAGTTCAATGTTCTGTTCACTGCTCCTCATTAAGCAACCACCTTGAACCTACTTGTGTCAATGAAGGTGGCATTAAGCAGATGGGAGCACCACAACTCAGCTAAATAATATTTCTAACTCAAAATATATGTCACTGTTTTTTTTTTTCTTTTTTAAAAATTTATTTGTCAGAGAGAGAGAGAGAGTGAGCGAGCACAGGCAGATAGAATGGCAGGCAGAGGGAGAAGCAGGCTCCCTGACGAGCAAGGAGCCTGATATAGGACTGGATCCCAGGACGCTGGGATCATAACCTGAGCTGAAGGCAGCTGCTTAACCAACTGAGCCACCCAGGCATCCCCATGTCACTGTTTTTAATTCGGAAATTCAACAGGATGAAGTACATTAATGAAAAAAAACAAAACAACAACAACAACAAAATCAACCCTACATACAAAATAAGCTTTGCCCCTTTGTTAATCTTCTAAAATCTTTATGTATCTGCTTAAAATCTCCAACCTAAAAAATAACTCACTTTCACTAATATAAAAGGTCAAAATCCACAGCTCTAACATAAAGCTTTTACTTCATAGTTTTTCTATAAATTACTACATAATAGATCTGATTATTTCAAAACAATAAAACCCAAATCTTAGCACAATGAATTGGTATTACAAATGATTCACTGAATCCAGTACATAGATAAAAACAATAAAACCTCTTCAATCCATCCAAATATAATAATGTAATAGTATCTGACTAAACCAGACTCTTCTAAGAGTAGGAGGACATATTGGCAAAGGAAAAAAAAGCTCAAATGACTCTAATGAGAGTAAGATTCTCAAGTACTGTGATGATTAATTTTATGTCACCTTGGCTAGGTTATCCTGTCCCAATGTTTGGTTAAATGCCAGTCAGGATGTAGCTGTCAGGGTGTTTTTTAGATTTTAACATTTAAATTCATAGACTTTGAATAAAGTAGATTACGCTCTATAACATGGGTGGGCCTCACCCAATCAGCTGAAGGCCTTATAAGGGAACATTGAGGTGCTCAGGAAAAAGAAAGAATTCTGCTTTCAGACTGTCTTCAGACTTGAGTTGAAACAATCAGTCCTCACCTGGATCTTCAGCCTGCTGGTCAGTTCATCCTGTGAATTGCATTCTTGCTAACTCCCACAATCATGTAAGCCAATTCCTCAAAATAAATCTATCTATACCTATATACCTATATCTATATACACATCCAATTTTTCTGTGTCTCTGGAGAACCATGACCAATACAAAGGCTAAGAAAAATAAAAGAAACCTATGAAAAGCAAGGATGAAGCAAAGAGAACTGAAGTGAATAAGGAACCAGGCACATGACCTTCTAAGTTAATTGGAAGCAGTGTTTTAATCAAATCACAATATAGTTTAAACTAAAATTCTAAGGATAGCTCTCCAGCAGGGCAAACATTTTTCAATTCTTGAATTTCTGTAATAGATTTTCATCAATCCAATCACACTGACGCCTACTTATTTCTGTAAAGAATGCCTTTGTAAATATGCACCTAGATTTTGAGCTAGTGATTAAGAAATAGAATACAACCAGACATCAGAATAAGTCATTTACTTGACACTAGAAACACAGTGCTATAATTAAGGGCTCTAGTTAGTTAGTCCACTGCCCAAATCTTCCACTACAGGACTAAAGCAGAGCAGCTGAACAATTTCAGAAAGGTCAAAAGATAAAAAGTCCATCTACCAGTCTCTCAGTGGGGTCAATAGGATGATTTTTTGAAATCATTTAAAAAAATTGTTCAATCTACTATTTTCTCAAGGCCTGGACATTAACACTAAGCATCAAGAAACAAGTTTCAAATCAAGAAGCCCAAGCCCTGAATCTACGCCTGTATCATCACAAACACATGATACTGTCCTTTTTTAAAAGTAGAGGGAAAACTGACCTCAGAAGGTAGTTTTTCCTGAGCAGATTACTTAGCCCTAGACTACTGCAGTGGGTCTCAACTGATGGCAGCAATTTTGCCCTTAATGGAATATCTGGCACTGTCTGAGGGATTCTGAGTTATCACAACTGGGTGAATACTACTGGTATCTGGTGGGCAGAGCCCAGAGATGCTGCTAAACATTCTGCAATGTACAGAAAATGCTACATCAAAGAATCACGTGGCCCAAAATGTTAGTAGGGCTAAGGCTGAGAAACCTTGTTCTAGTACTACTTCTGGTATACTTTCTAGGACTTCGAGGGAGAAAACTTACGTTTTAGTATTCTCAATTTAAACTCAGGACACGTTTTCCTCATTAAAGTTAAGTCATAATGGCATTTATAAAACTATGCAAATTAACTATTAACTTATACTTAACTATGAACTGACATTAACTCATAGTACTTTATATAATATATTTATATAACTATGTAAATGCAGATTAATATATGCTGCTATAGCTAAGTTAGTATAGCTAAGTTAGTATGGCTAAGTTAGTATAGCCATAGCAGCATATGCTAATGTACATTTACATAGTTATATAAACATAGTGGCAAACTAGGTTTTTAGGACTTGAAATAAAAATTCATCTTCAGACTTACAAACAACTTCTGCAAATATACACTTAAAAAGGCTTGAATTTAGTCAATTCTTTTAACACAAATTTACTGAACAACTTCTGTACCAGATACTGTGACAGATATTGAGGATACAACAGTGACTCTACCTAAGGAGTGTGGTCCTTACAATCCTCTTACAGTCATTCAACAAATAATTATTAACTACTTTAAAATGTCAGGTCTCTGAGTAAAATAAACACATATAGTTCCTGTCCTAAAGCTAATCATTCAGCAATAGAATGACATGTAAATAAGGAATTCTAAAGCAAGCTGTATGCATACTCAGCAATTTTGTCCTTCTTATTTTAGAAATAAAGAAAATGATAGAGGTATTTTCAAATTGCTACTAAAATAGCAGTACTAGAGAAATTTGGTATATACTCCAAGGGCATTTTTTCTTTTTTTCCAATTTGTCTTCCTGCTTCTTTTCAGGTAAAAAAAAAAGTCTATTGGGACAACTGTGCCTTATGTATCCTTTGTTTTGTTGTTTTTAAATCAACACTGTAATAAAAGATTAGAAAATGTTTAAAAGAATTTAAACTAATATATGTATTCTATTCTCCTCTTACCTGTGTTATGATAAGTATCTACCCATCCCCCATCACCATCATCTTCTTCAATGATAGCTTCCAATTCATCTGAATACTCCATCTGTTTGCACCGCTTGTAGCATGGCACTACAAAAAAAATGACAAGTACAGTTACTAGCACATAATTTGCTTCATATAAATCTATTAGAAAAAAGATAATTTATTCTATTTTAAGGAAATATTATATTTCACTTCTAATAAAAGTGATTAAAAAGTTGTATTTAGCCCACAGACATATTAATGATCAGGTTTACCTTTCCCTAAATAGCTTTGTCAGAACACAAGTAGAAAGGAAATATTCTATGTATTCTTTACCCTGATGGTCTCTGAAGAACAGCAGGCTACAGCCAGAGATGATACTATTCAACTTCAGGCTAATGAATAATAAAACCTTATTTTAATAGCTTCACTCTCAAAACAGAAAGGGACCACCTGTCATTCTCAGAGGTGGTAGAGGTGACCTCCAGTTTGCAATGTTATAGTAAGTTTTAATATGTATTTCATAATTCATGTAAGTTTCAGGCATTTATAATGGATAAGCCAATGTAAAAATTCACTGAACTGCTACATTTTACCATCTTATACAATACTGGAGCCAAGTTTTTCATATGGTATATGTGTCAATTAACAGGTATTATTCACATAAGTCTAAAACTGAACAATTATAATGTAAAACCATGATAAGGTAGAGCCCAGAAATGGCTATTAACCTCTTGACTTTTTTAAAAAACAAGAAGGTTATAAATGATCAATTCTAATAAGACATATGCTGTAGGAAAGAAAACTGATGTGTTATACATATTTTCCCTTTCTGTAATAGATTAGAAAAAAATCAATGCACTTTATGTGATCTGAGAGGGACTATAACCTTCTCAAGCTGTTTTCAAATTAACTTCATAAATGAGAAACTAGTAGTTTAAAAAACAAAACATTTTTTGTTCCTAAAGACAATCTTTCAAAGACACAACGGATAATAAATCTTTAGCTTGGAACTTTTAGCCGTCAAAGATAGTATCAGTTTCATTTTTCATGACTAATGTTTACGTCTAAAGAAGATAAAAATCAAATAGCTAAAAAGTTTATAATTATAAAGTAAACTTAAAAAAAAAAAGGCAACTGCAATTCCAAATTCCAAATTTGCTGGGCTCCATTCCTTCCACATCTTAAAACTAGACCTTTTTTGGCAAAAAATAGCAACAAAAAGGAAGGAGGTAAAAATGAAATAAGGAAAAAAATACTCTAGCAATAGAACCCAGAGTTCCATCAAATTTCCAAATTTCTCTATGGGTTCAATCATAAATTAAGATCAGTAAATACTAAAGTTTTGGGTGCCTAAGTGGCTCAGTTGGTTAAACATCCAACTCTTGGTTTCAGCTCAGGTCATGATCTCAGGGTCCTGGGACTGGGCCCCACATCAGGCTCCCTGCTCAGCAGGAGTCTGCTGGAGATTCTCTCTTGTTTCTTTTGTTCTCTCTCCCTCTCTGTCTCTCTCAAATAAATCTTTAAAAAAAAAAAAAAAAAAAGCTAACTTTCTTCTGTCATTTTTAAAAAATATAACTCTGTGTAAAATTTACTAATATATGAAATATAATTCTTACCATTTTTGGTGACCAAAAATTGTTTGCCTGTTGGTAGGTATGCCTTCACTTTCAATTCTTCCCCAGTAGCCCTTTAAAAAGAGCAAAGAACACCAAAATACAAGAACTACTTTAAAAAGCAAAGACAGAAGATATCACATGTAAATATCAAAATTACACAATCCACACTCTTGAAAAAACTGTTTTAGGACTAGTTTCAGAAGGATGTTGTTAAGTGATGTATGTTAGGGTATGGAAGAACATAGCATTGTAAGTGAAATATACTAAGAGACTCAGAGAGACCTAAGAGAATTTAGATTAAATATCAAACAAAAAAGACAGAATAATATAGAACTATTAAGAAACTATTATGTTTGCCTCTAAACAAAAAGAAAACATTGTTCCCTAGGGAGTATAATCTCAGTCTTTTAATTCTCAAGTACTGCTCATCTTCAGCTCTAGAGGAGGCAGAAAAATATCTGTAGGACATTACGTAACAAAGTAGGTGGCTGGCAAAATCCCTGTTCCTGCCACTCGATTAAAACTGGAACAAAGAGAAAAAAGATGCTTTGAATCACAACATGATAATATTAAAAAATATGACTGAAAACAGAAAAAAAAAAAAACCCTTTCACTGAGTGTTTGCTAAGTATATGACTTAGAACTCTAACATGCATTATTCTTATTTACTCCTCAGAACCCTAAGAGGTAATATTAACGTCCCCATTTTAGCTAAAAAAAAAAAAAAAAAAATCAGACTGCTGAAGGTCAGAAAACCAGAATATAGAAGAGCAAGTGAATCCACGGCTCCTGCTCTTACACTACAGTCTCTGTGTGTCAGAAGCAGCTACACCATTTCTGATTTTTCATAACTACTCTAGATTATCTTACTAAGAATTTGTTCTAAGATTCTTCTGCAGGTAACCTAATGGAACTGGCTGGAGACAGAGGGGCATGTGTTACCTGTCACAAACATCTGAACAAAAATTCACCTTATCAAAGCTTCAGTCTAAAGTTGAAACCATAGATCTGAGCACAAGATAAAGCCAGAAAAAGATCTACTATCTTAGTAGCCTTCTAGACTTCTTTAGTGTCTGTTATTCTCAAGTGTCAAAATCAATAATGACATGGCAATGCCTGCAGTTCTGAGTGAAGAACATACAATACGGTCATGATGACACTTGTAGACATGAAACTATAACATGGAAATAACCTGTTACTAGCACAGGTTTAAAATGAAAAGTTCCTTTGGCCCCTAGATTTTAGCCAGAAGTGTGGACACAGGAGTAGGGTATAGGTGAGTTCTAAATAATACCTCAACTATCACAATTCATAAAGTGAAACTATCCTGTCCATATAACATATTTCTGTAACAATACTATAAATTGTATGTCTGAACTAATCAGACAAATAAGGACTATCACAAAGAAATCTGAAGAGAATGTTTATTATATTGAAGAAAATCCCAAATTAGTTCCTTTTATAAAACAGGTATTATTTTTAATTTTATATACCTATTTGACTTGAAATACATAAAAATTATAGACTAGAATGAAGACAAATATAATTTTAATAGATAATTTATAATCCAAAAAAACCAATCACCCTTACTAAATCATCAGAGAGCTGCTATGATATTAACTCAATTTTAAATATGAAATAGAAATGCACGTTAAGGAAGACAAGGGCATAAAAATAAATGAAACTGACACTTTGGTTTTTCTTGGTACATTAAGAAACAGTGTTCTAAAAGACAAAGAACAATTGATAAAAAGCAATAAAACTATTTTGGGTTAAGAGTCAAATACAAAAACTGAGAACAGAATAGGCCACAGATAAAAGAGAGTTCCAACTTTGGCTTAAAATAGTTTTAACTATTTACGCTATGAATATGAAGGAAAATATTATCAGTTCTAACTTCATTAAGTTTAGAACCTCTGTTCCCAAATTAAAACTATACCTTTCAACCACAAATGAAAAAGTGTCATTAAGGGAATTATAATGAAAAGAAAAAAGAATATAACAAGTTGAACTATTTATATCCAAACAAGATGATAACTCCAAAACAATTCTAGCCTAATTAAAATAGCTCTGCCAGTACTAGGATCACTTTCTCAGCCATAGTCAGGTGGTTTTACCCTAAGTTCTTGAACGTAATGAAACAGCATTTGTTTTAAAACATCCTCTTATTATTCAGAATACTTAAAATATGTCATAAGATCTGGTAAGTTGCTTAAATTACTTTTTTTACCTTACTTTTACAATTTAGTGAAAAACCAAAAATGTAAAAAATCTATTACCAAGCAGATTTCCAGTTACAAACTTTAATGAGTATCATGAACCTTCCTTTTCAGTCAATTCCTAAAATGGGAGCATACTTTGAACCTTATAGAAAGTCTTATAACTAATAATCCTAAGGCTTTGCAAAATATCTGGATTTATTAATGTTATAAAAATATTCAGGAGACATTTTAATTTGAAAAAAATGAGCTGGTCTTAAACATTATTTTTTAAAGATCCACCACAAAATCAGACCCAGACACTATAGAGAAAGGGAATACTAATAAAGGAAGTTTAAAAATGTCTCTTTTACTCTAACAGAGCAAATCAAAACAGGTATAACAGCCAATTTGTCAGTCAGCTTTTGTATTATTTTAAGTATGCCTTTATTTTAAGTATCATGGTCAAACTGCTTAACAGAAAAATCTACTAGAACAGAGTTAAATTGGTCATTCTAAAGTTCATGCCCTAATCCATTTTGCAAACTGCTGCAATTATAATGTCATACATTTTACTAATTTATATTTCTGACTCAAGATTACTTACCATTGCCATGTTGGACAGTGGTGGACTAAGTGATCTCCAGCTGCCACAAACTATTCAGGATTTAAAAGGAATATAAAAGAAAAGGAAAAAGAAAAATTAACATCACTGAATATAAGATGATAAAATACCAAAGTGATCATCCCATGTAAGCTTGATACCCAATAATCATATAAATGCAAGCAGCACCAAACCTGCTCTACCACTGTGATGGCTCTTGATTATTATTAAAACTGCAACATTTTTTACATCTGTAAAATTTAAATTTTGGATGAAAAAAACATTGAGTGCTATTGATTTTAAATTCAATTTTTAAATTGGATTAAATAATGCCAAAAGGATACAAAATCATGAAATGAATAAAAGTAACAGTGCAGGACTTAAAATTTAAAAAAAAAACATTTTATGGATAAATAAGATGAAGACAGATTCCTGCTAGGGGCTGAAAACTCAATGGAGATCTTTGAGAAAAGGATATAGGCCTATGATGTAAGAAGTTTATGACATCATAGTGCACATTTCTCTCTCTCTCTTTTTTTTTAAGTTCGGATAAAGCCCATTTTGTAAGCTTTTTCACATTAACAAGAGTGACAAATGTAATGCCAAACAATAGGAAAAGTTAGAAGCAAACTGAATCCTCTAACACATTAGGCTTTCTGGGCAGGTTGAACACTGAACAAGTTCTTGTTTTTCTTCAGGAATCAAAAACAGACTCAGGAAGAGTTTAACCTTCTGAGAATTTCCATTATACATGAGCATGACCTGATATTTCTATAAGACAGAAATCCTGCTTATTCTTGAGAGAAAATGAAAGAAAGTCTCTTAAGGGTTAAGTGCAGTGTCCCAATTCGGGCAATACACACACACACTTTCCCAATTCTATTTTATAATAGCTCTAACTTAAATTCATGTATTGTTTGTGGTTAATTACAAAGCAAAAAAAAACAAAACCCAGTACCTTTAATCTTCCAATGTTTGTCTCAGAAAAGAATGTCTATATATAATACTCTATTTTCATTTGAGAGTAAAATTTTATAAAGTAAGTTTTCTAAGAGTAATTTCTTTCAAGAAGATACATTAACAAGATTTAGCAGCATATTCTCAACAGCAACTTTTTGAATGTTTCTGTTCTTTTATTTCAAAGAATCTTATTATTATTTAAACTAGTTAGGTAAAGACAAAAACCCAAGTGAAAACAATACTCCCTCCCTAAGTTTTAAGGATTTTAGGTCACTGTAACCAGATGCTACCTTCAACTCTGCGGTTACCAAGAACTATTTGTCATCACCAAAAAAGGAGAATTTAATTAAACAAAATGCAAGCAAAACAAAGAGTTAAAAATTTAAAAATTCTCTAACGATACTGCCTTGTCACAAGACTCTAATATTTTATTCCCTAATACTTCCAGGAGCATCTATTAAAAAAATAATAGGGGCACCTGGCTAGCTTAGATGGCAGAGCATCTAACTCATATCTTGCGGTTTTGAGTTTCAGTCCCACGCTGGGTGTAGAGATTATTTAAAAAATAAATTAAAATTCCTTAAAAATAACAAAACACCAGAAGGTAAGAAAAACTCTAAGGAACATAGAATTGCGCAGATAATTAGTACATGTGTACATCTGCCCTCATTAGCAATGGTCATTATTGCAGGCTTCACATGCTCAAATGAAACAAAACATAAGGCAGACTCAAATTTCACAATTCTCAGTATCACTTGCAGCAGCTTTCTCTTGGTGATTAAATACAATACTGAATAACTCCAAGATAAAACCAGTTATTAACATTTTGGTCAGGAACTTTACACTTCAAGCTATTCTACTACTAATACTCTACCTAAGTCATACATATGTATATTAAAGTAATTTTAGTCAGGCAATTCTGTATTCTATAATGCCTACACCTCTTTTAAACACAGTACTTCGAAAGAAAACAGAGAGCTGAAGGATAATAGTCAGAAGCCCAGAAACAGTAAGAGAAAACAAATAAATAGATCAACTCTATCTGTTATCAAAAGCAAATTATCTCTTATTTTCCGTCCTCTGGACTCATTCTAACTCAATCCGGTAACTGTACTCTATCTCAATCCAGCATATGAGGTGGGTACCCAGCTGAGCTAGTTTTGCCTTGCATTTTTTTTAAAAGAAGGAAATTCATAAACTACTTAATGATACACATTAAGTGTCATTCATCTATCCAATGACCACAGACTTGCATCTCTAAGGTCAACCATCTATTTACCAATTAGTCATCCTCCCACAGATAAAGCCAAAGAGTGTAAGAAGAAAAGCAAACTTCCATCCCTGCTCCTGATTACAGATAGTTTTAAGAGCCAAATCTAAATTACATCTCTGTTTGGCAAGAAAAGTTAATAATATCAAAACTTAGTTTTGGGGTGCTTGGGTGGCTCAGTGGGTTAAAGCCTCTGCCTTCAGCTCAGGTCATGATCCCAGGACCCTGGGATCCTGCATCGGGCTCTCTGTTCGCTGGGGAACCTGCCTCCTCCTCTCTCTCTGCCTGCCTCTCTGCCTACTTGTGATCTCTCTGTGTCAAATAAATAAAATCTTTAAAAAAGAAAAAAAAAAACAACTTAGTTTTATGTGGCATTCCAGGTATTAAACTCATTGTGCCTAAGGCAGAAGAGGTCCATTAGACAATGTGTAGACAAAACCCCTCATTTTACAGACAAGGAAACATGAGGCCTGTGTCACAGCTTAGCTTTGCCCAAATCAGAAAAGAAATTAAGAGAAATAGGTCTAGAAAGCAGATCTCCTATGTTCTTTCTATACCACCATGTGTCTTTACTAAAAAAAAATATATATATATATATATATATATTTTTGGATAACAGATTAATTCAGCACACCATTCTCAGAATTCACAAAGATTTGGGACTCAAGAGATTCCATCACTATTGAAAACTGAAAGATCCATTAATTTTTAGGCTTGAGGTCTTAGAATTTACAGCAACAACCAGATCGTAAAATGTGCCCCAATTCAAAATATTTCTTTCAAAACAGTAAGTAAAGTTCTATTGCCAATGAGTGGTAATTTTAATGAAAGTTAAAGGTGATACTTAAATAAATTCTTTGCTATTTATTAAGACTAAAAAGTAAGTCTGATGCAGCCATAACTATTGAGGAAACTAGAATGTAAAAAGATGTTTAGAACAGTATTTATTTCTTGAAGGATAACAGAATAAACTACCTAAAGGAAAATGAAAGCTTTTATTATATAGCTTTGGTGAACAAGTGAAATGATTCCTCAAAACAAAGTTCTATGTTAAAAGTTCAATAAAACACAACTCCCCTATAAAATAGACATCAGTTTCAGCATTAAACAGATTCAACATTAGTTGGTTAGTAGAAACAGTAAAAGAATTGTGAGAAAAAAAAATCAGCATTAACTATGTAGCAATAAAATATTTAAGCTAAATACTGAAAGAAAATTTAATACCCAAGCAATGAGCCAAAGTTTACAAATGAAAACCACAAAAACTCACGTTTGATGTAAACAGAGGAAAGACAACAGCAAACACCACAGAGCCCATTGTATAGCCTCAATATAACACAAATATGGGTGAAGGGTAAATGGCCATCAGAATCTTTTCCATTCCCTCTCCCACCTCCATTTCTAAATAAAGAGGAACTACAGAGAAATATGAGAAGTGGCAAACTGAGAGGGAAGTTACATCCTCTTATGGGAAGTAGAAATCCCTTTTAAATTGCTAATAAAGCCAAAAGAATCAAGATTAAAGTTTAAGATGTTTTCTTATAAAGAAGAAAGACCTCCCAGGAAAATATAAAATATAATAGCTTCAGAAAATCTTTAATACTCACCTCTTCTGGGGTGATAACACCTGTTTCCTTAAACTTTGATTCCTAAAGAAAACAAAAAGAACAACATATTATATTCTTTCACTTTCAAATTAAAAATATTTGTGGGCAAGTATTTGCCTGGCACCCTTCCAGGCAAAAGAGCACACACAAAAAAAGAATCTATCACTGGTACCTAACCCCAAAGAATATACAAGTCTAACGAAAGAAACTGACATTAAAATAATTACAATTTGATCATCGCTTTAACAGAACAAAGCTCTTTGGAAAAACATTAAGCCATACAATGATTTTGTAAAATGACCAAATATCTTTATTTTACAGAACAGTAAAAATGTTTAAAAAATGTTTAGGGACATCTTATTATTCAGCCAACATCTTCAACATCTCATTTCAATTGAGTAACATTAGAAACCAAATCTAGAAGTCATAAATCATTTAATCCTTTCCCATTATTATCTCTAAGATATTGATACAATATTCTCTCCTCTAAAGCAAAGATGCTATTTACCAGATGTTTCTAATTTTTAAATTAAATGTAAGATTTTGTAGTACAGGCTACAAAAATGGAAGGATTCATTGAGGATTATTCATTCAACAAGTATTTACCAAATAACCATTATATGCCAGGCGCTATTTGAAGTAATGGGGATATAGGAGCGGATAAAACAGACCAAACTCCTCCTTGTCCTCATAAGGAGTTTAAACTCTAGTGGAGTGAGGAAAGCCAAATGGTAATGAAAACCACAAGGAAAAAAAATGAGGCAGCAAGGCAACTAGTCAGGGGTGGAGGGGAGAAATGGCTATTTAAATTAGGACAGTGGGGCGCCTGGGTGGCTTGTTGGTTAGGTGGTCAGCTCTTGCTTTCTGCTCAGGTCATGATCTCAGGGTCCTGGGATGGAGCCCCAAGGCAAGGCAGGCTTCATGCTCAGAGTGGGGAGTCTGCTTAAGGATTCTCTGTATTCCTTTCTGTTCCCCTTCTTCACACATACAGGCACTATCTTTCTAAAATAAATAATCTTAAAAAAAAAAAAATAGGGGTGCCTGGGTGACTCAGTCGGTTAAGCGTCTAACTCTTGGTTTTAGCTCAGGTCTAATCTCCGGATCATGAAATCAAGACCTGCATTGGGCTTCACGTTGGGTGTGGAATCTGCTTGACTTTCTTTCTCCCTCCCTCCTCCCACCTCTCTAAAACTAAAAAAAAAACAAAACAAAAACAAAAACAAAAAAACAAAAAAACAACTAAACAAATAAATAGGATGGTTAAGAAAACACTGATAGGTGACTACTGAGCAGTGACCTTAAAATGAACAAGCCAAAAGACTGTAAAAGAGCATTTTAGGCAGATGGTGCAGCGAATACAAAAACCTGAGGCAACAGAGTATTAAATGGAGTAAAAGAGGTCAGACTGGCTCAAGCAAAAGTGAGCAAGGAATGAAGTAGCAGTTGAGATAAGGACCTCTACCAATTAAGTAGAGGCATGAAGATCATATAAGGACTTTGGTTTTTACTATGCCATGACTTTTCTTAAACTTCTACCTGCTAAGATAAGTCATTGTTTCTTTCCAAAGGATTTAGTTTTTCCTCCTTGCTTCTTATGTCTAGCAGGAAAATACAAGGGTTCTCTCTCTAAACAGGGACGGGCAAGGAAAGGGTCAATAATTCTGCTTCCCTTACTAATGAAAATACATACTGATAAATATATACTGACAAGCTAACACTTTTTAAGTCTGGAGAGTAAGTAAAATGATTACTCAAAATACAATCCTGTTATAAGTTCAGTAAAATACAACTGGCTAGTAAAACAGAAGTTTGTTTTTAAAGATTTTATTTATTTGACATAGAGAGAGAGACAGACAGACACACACACACAACACACACACGTGCGCGCGTATGCAAAAGCAGGGGGAGCAGCAGGCAGAGGGAGAGGAAGAACCAGAATCCCTGCTGAGCAGAGACAGACTTGGGGCTCCATCCCAGGACCCTGGGATCATGACCTGAGGGGAAGGCAGACACTTAACTGACTGAGCCACCCATGAGCACCTAAAACATTAGCTTAATATTTAATTTGGGAACTTTTTTTTTTTACTCTTCTCTCTCTGAAACTAATAGAGTTTAACAATCTTGTATTATTTGAATGCTGAATATCTAGGTAGACATGTTTCTGAAAAATGACATGCAAAATAATAATTTGATTCAAACATCAAAATTGTTTTCAAAGTTGATTAATATTAATCAAAAAAATTTCACAATAAAAAAATATATAAGCGGGACTAGGTGGCTCAGTTGGTTAAGCAGCTGCCTTCGGCTCAGGTCATGATCCCAGTGTCCTGGGATTGAGTCCCACATCGGGCTCCTTGCTCCACAGGGAGCCTGCTTCTCCCTCTGCCTCTGCCTTCCACTCTGTCTGCCTGTGCTCGCTCTCTCTCTCTCTCTCTGACAAATAAATAAGTAAAATCTTTAGAAAATATATATATATATATATATATGCATAGCAAGAATTGGAATTTTCATTTATAAACTTTTCTTTTTTTGTTTCAAACTTGGCCCAACAAGGTATCATTTTAAAATCAGTCTTGGAAATAAATATAAAAAAGTACACGACTAATTATTTCCCTTTGTCATGGAAAGGGAGCAAAGTAAAACTATCCACTATTCTTAGCATACTAAAATACTTCTTATAAATAGGACCAACCATATCCAAGGATATTTCATCCCCACAGTTAAGATCCGTAAAATTTTCATTGAAAGCTGAAAAAACAAATACAAGCACTTAAGCAAGAGCTCCTTATTCATGTATTCTAATTGTTCACTTATCAGAAAGGAAAAAGTTACAATGACTAAAAACTTGAATGTACTTCTAGAAGTTTATCTCTGAAAATTAGTCACCGTTAAAACAGCTAATCTATTACAACTTTTATTTTAAAAATGCCGTATGATTGACAAAGCAAAACAAAACAAAACAAAAAACCAAAGGAGTAAATATATCAATATATCTAGGATAATACTGCTTATTAGCCACGAAGTCCAGGATTTACAAATAGTTTTTCGGCTATTTTAAAAACTCGGAAAGGGAAGCTTAACCATACTGACAGAGATAATGTTGCCATTCACCTTGTTCCTCTGAAATCTAAGAGGGGACCTCAGTCACCACTTACTATTTCAAACTCCTAATTATTATAATATTTTAATTATTTTTATGAGACTTCCTATGAAATTTGACAGAAAATAGTGACATGTCATTTTAGTACCCAATTCTGATTTCGTTTTTAAAAAGGTAAGCAAAACCCTCGTTTAAAAAGTTTAAAAGACTTTCCAATGTTAAGATTTAACGTTCTGAAATCCACTTAGAGGCCGACCACCTTCCAACTTGACGTACCCTGATGCGCCGGGTTCTGACGGGTGGCGACAGCAATGCGCACACAACGTCGCTGCAAGTTTACCTGAGGAGCCCGAAAACCTAGAGAACAGCTGGCTAAGACGTCAGTGGGGCTGCACCCTTTTCTGTGTCCCTCCCTCACCACCTTCCTACACTTTTCCCCGCCGGAAAACACGGTGTCCCTCCCGGCGCCGAGTCCTCAATCCCTGCGGAGTTGAGCGTGTACCTGACAGCCCCTGGCAAGCCCGGCCTGGCTTACCTTGAGGACCGGGGTCAGGTACTCAGCCACTTCCAGTGCTTTTCCCTTCACCGTGTTAATCACATTCTGCATCCTGGGGCCGGAGAAGCGGCCGGCCCCGCGACGGGGCGGGAAGGGCAGCCGGGCAAGGGACCAGGAGTCAGAAAAAAGCCCCGCTGCAGCAGACGCGCATCGGCACCCGGCCGGCGGCACCCGAAGGGACGGGACAAGACGGGACGCGATGGGACGGACTGGTCGAGGGGGAGGGGCGGCCGGCGCCAATCGCTAGGGCAGGGCGCGCGCTGCTCGCCACCCAGGCAGTGGGTGGCGGACCGGGCCTAGGTGTCACCTGGCCGCAAGAGAGGACAGCAGGGACCAGGCGAGAGTTAGGGGGAGAGGCGGGCGCACGCGCACCCCTCTCCTTCTTGGGAGCTATCGTCTCCGCCAGGCTTCACTCGCGCCCCTTCCGGCTTCCCCTTCTCTCTCTCGCCGTACCACCGCCGCCACCTGGGCCTCACGTGATTCAGGACTCTCCCGACACGTGACGCGAGAAAGGGCGCGCTGGGGCGGGCTTAGGCCGCTTCTTCCCTCCTTCCGGAAGCGTAACACTGACCGCGCCTGCGCAATGGGTACCAGGTTCGCTCTTTCCCAGTCGGGACGTTATTGGGCTTTATGTTCCGAATAGGAGGCTGGGGGGCAGAGGCTTTTTCTCCTCTCTTTCCTGCCTATAGCTTCCCCAACTATGGACCCTAAAAGCTGCTGCTTCTGCGGAGCTACACTTTTACTGCCTCAGCTCTAGGATGTGCGCTCCTCCACTAAAAACCCTTCGAACGGACAGAGGTAACCTCGCCCAGCTGGCAAACAAGTGCGCGTGCGTGTGAGGGGAGGGCGCGCGCCGCTCGAGATTCCTACTGCGCATGTGTTACAAGGAGGTTTCCCCCACCCCGTCACCCCTCTTCTCCGACTGTAGAGGGAAACTTGCCTTCCTCGTGTAGGGGAGGTACCTCTTAGACCTCTACGCTTGCGCGCAGGTGGGCTGTCCGTGTTGACGTCTCAAGCCTGCCTGTCCCCAATGTCTCAGGCCCTGTGCAGCATCCCTGCGGTGGGAGCCTTTGAAGAAGTTACCCAGCCTAGAGTTTAGTTTCCTTGACAACTCAAAAGACGACCTTAGAGGCATTGATTTCTAAGTTCTTTTACCTTTTAGCACTGGTTCAAGTACAAATTCACAACACTGCTTCGAATATTTCCACTTGGCTCATTATTGTAACGAAATATTTCCCAGCAAGCCCTTTTCCCACTTTGTAGAGGAGAGCTGCTTACTGAGGAGAACAATAGAAATCTGAAATTCTCTTCTTCTAGAACAAAGTTGCTAATAGGAATGGAAGTTAAATTGTTTTTTGCAAAATTCTGCAGTCCCAAAATGTCAGTTGCTTTTGGCAGCATTTATAATAATTTATAAAACGGCATTTATAATCCGGCACTACCTTTTCTGACTTTTTTTTTTAAGATTTTTATTTATTTATTTAACAGAGAGAGAGAGAGAAACAGTGAGAGAGGGAACACAAGCAAGAGGAGTGGTAGAGGGAGAAGCAGGTTTCCCGCTGAGTGGGGGAGCCTGATGCAGAACTGGATCCCAGGAGCTTGGGATCATGACCTGAGCTGAAGGCAGATGCTTAAGGACTGCACCCAGGCGCCCCGCCCCTGCCTTTTCTGTCTTCTAGAAATTCCCCTCCTATCAATTTCTGACTTTAATTTTTTCTGCATAGTTTCTCTTCTTCTCAATTTTCTTGGTTTTGATATAACCATAGCCAGACATCTACCTAATTTCTGTTCTTCACTAATCAGTGGTATTTGTGCTATGCTTTATCTGCCTTCAGCGTTGCTCACGGATATGTTCTTTTCTTTAAGGCAATTAAAAAACAGTGGAATGGAAAGCAAGTGCTGTGGTCATCCCGTGTTCTGCTCCTTGTCAACCATGTATACATTCCTGCTAGGCACCATATTCATTGCTTTAAGCTCAAGTCGAATCCTGCTGGTAAAATATTCAGCCAATGAAGGTAAGTTAAGGCTCGGAATATATGGAGCACTTGTAGCTAATTACACATTACATCTCCTGTCTTTGGTCTCCTTGTGTGTAAAATAGAGATCATATACTTTCAAGTACTCTGCTTCATGTAAACAATAAAGTATGTTTAAATTTGATTCTGTAACCTTTCATTCCTTAGCAAGAAAAATATTTTTTTGCTGAGTGAAATTTGGATTAATGAAGTACAGCGTTGAACCATTAAGAGAACAGATCATAACCTCTGACTGTAGCTTTAATCAACAGATATCTCAGTCTGTAGAAGTTTGTGTAATTATAACTTAGTTCGAAAAAGGAGCATATATTTGGTCACTTCGCATTTGTGAGGTACTGTCTTAATTACTATACTAGTGTGGTAGTAGAGATTATTAGCTTTGAAATTTTTAGCTCAAGAAGTCTTCTGGGTTGTTTTGTTTTGTTTTGTGGGGTTTTTTGTTTGTTTGGTGGGTTTTTTTTTGTTTGTTTGTTTTGTTTTTTTTTGAGAGAGAGCATGTATGTACACAGTGTGGGGGAGGAGGCAGAGAGGGGGGAAAGAGACTCTTAAGTGGTCTCCATGTGTGGTGCAGAGCCCAATGCAGGGCTTGTTCTCAAGACCCTGAGATCATGAGCTGAGCTGAAATGAAGAGTCAGACACTTAACCAACTGAACTGCCCAGGTGCCCCTTCTCTTTGTTTGTTTGTTTTAATGTAGTAATTTGTATTTATATACACAATTTAATTCTACAAAGCTATATTGACAATCTTTCTCTAGTTATTGAGGATGCATAAAGTCATGACATCACGACCCTTAATGGTTTGCTTGTGGAGTCCGATGTGTATATAAGTCTTTGCTTTGGTTAACATTTATCTCTTGGGCACTTAGGCCAAGTATTAAGTAGCAGTGCTCAAAGTGTGTAAAACATAGACATTCTCAAAAACTGGGTTTATTAGGAGAGCTGTCGTGTGCAAGATCATGACAGTACGGTAGGATATGTGCAGTTCTTTTTTCTTTTTTTTTTTTTTTTAAAGATTTCATTTATCTATTTGACAGAGGTCACAAGTAGTCAGAGAGACAGGAAGGGAAGCAGGCTCCTGGCCAAGCAGAGGGCCCGATGCGGGGCTTGATCCCAGGACCTGGGATCATGACCTGAGCCGAAGGCAGAGGCTTCAATCCACTGAGCCACCCAAGCGCCCTGGATATGTGCAGTTCTATACCAAAGATGCAGGAATAGTTTAGATTAGGAAGTGATATATTCTTTCTGGGAGAGGATCATACGGAGTGCAGAGGGATCAGGGAACACTCCCTGATAAGGTGAACTTAATCCATAAGAGGACTGGTGGACACGGGTGTTTAAAACAGAAGCAGCGATCCATAAAAATGAATAGACACATTAAAAAAGAAAGCAGGATGAATTGTGAGAACATGTACTTCAGAATTACTGAGCAAAAAGTTTAAGGACTTGGAGAAGGGGTCAAGGGGTGCTTAACCAGAGGGGAATGTTATGATCAGATACTTAAGGACTTCATATGCCATGCTAAGGAGCTGGGACTTTAACTTTGTTCTCTAGGTCTGAGAGTCTGGAAGATAGGGAATGCCTGAGAAATTACAAACAAAAGGAGAGAGACTGTTATGGTAGCTGGATAGAGGATGGACTTGGGAAGAGACTGGAAGCAGAGTAGCCAGTTGGGGTTATTGCAAATTCGAGCCACAGATGAAGTCTAACCAAGACTTTGGAGGTAATAATAAAGAGAGAATAGATTCAAAAAATATTCTAAACATAGAAAAGACAGGGCTCAGAGAATGTACTGAATGTGGAGACTAAAGAACATGAAATACTGTATAGCTCAGAGATTTCTGGTTTGGGGTGCCAAATAGGTTGATCGTGCTCTCAGCTCAGATGGAAGCTATTAGTAGGAAGAAGCAGGCTGGACAGAATTCATAAAGATTATGGAGTTTCAGTTTCAGTTCCATGAGGCCAGGAGCTATGTCTTTGTTCACTGCAGAATTGAACAAGGACATAGCACATCACATATGGGAAGGAAATATCAATTAAATTTATAAATAGGAGGTAGTTATTTATGTGAATATGTTTATTGAGCATTAAATTTGAGCATTAAATGTTCCAGAATACAGATTTGGAGACATTAATATTAAATTGACATTCAAAACCATAAGAGCAGAGGGCTCATTCAGGGTGAGCATGCAGAAGGAGAAAATAAGAGCTAAGGCTAGAACTACCAGGAATGCCAATATTTAAGAGCCATGCTGATGCTCAGTTGTTAAGAAAGAATCTTTAGAGAAATAAGGAAACTGAATGCACATGACTTTCAGAAGGAAAGGAAATGATTTGGAGATGAAGGAAATAGTATCATTATAATAAGATAGGGATTAAAGCATGCCCTTTGGAATTAGTAGTTAGAAGATGTTTGATAATCTGAGAGACTAGGTAGTTTGAATAATATGATAGGATGAGAAACCAGATTGCTTGGGAATAAGACCTGAATGGAAAGTGGGTAAAATGGAGATAATGAATATTGATGCTATTTTAGGGAAAGAAGGAAAAAGAATGGTGCAGGGGTAGGATCTTACATTTTGGTTTTTTTGGATGGGACAGTTTGAGCCTACTTACAGGCCAAGGGGAGGGGGCCAGTTAATAGAAGACATAGGAAAATACTTATTGGAGCAAAGTTCCTGAAGAGAAAGGAAAGTTTTAAAGGGGGAGAACAGGTCATACTGGGATCATGGCCCCTTTCTTTGGACTAAAGGGAGCCCAGTCAGGATGGATGTAGTGTAAATAAGGTGTATGAGTGAAGGCAGAAAGGACGTGCAAGGAGGCCAAATGTGATGCTGAGTCACAGTTGGGGATTTGCCATGACAGAAATATAATTTAAAAATAAATAAAAGCCAAAATGAGTTCTAGAGCAGTGGCAAGAATTTGAGAGTTGTAATCTAAAGGCCTCGCCCCAGTTCTTGTGTGTGCATGTTTGCTTGTGTGTATCATAGTGATCAGTGCAAAGTATCGTTAGCAGATAGTAGAGTGTGATTTCAGCCTTTATGCTCAGAAAAGGGAGGAGAAGTTTTCATTAGGCTTTGAAGGATTGAGAAAGTTTAACAGGTAAGTACTAAAGTCAGGTGCACATTTATTAAGTGCAGAATACCTGCCAGTTATATGAAGATGACTAATGTGGGCCCTTTCTCATAAGAAGTTTACATTCTAAGGTAAGACTTACACAGAAGAAGTAACTATAATACTGTGAAATAAGTACTGTTATGAGGGTTTATAGGTAGTGCAGCAGGATCTGAGATGAACAAAGAATTGACTATGGTTAGGTTGAGAAGGTCAAGGGAAACCACAGAAAAAAGCAAAAAGGTGTTTTGGATAGAAAGAATGTTGAGCTGGCATTTTTCTTCTGTACTTGGCCAGTTTTGGTTTTTCATATAATGACCAAGGGAAACAAGCAAATGTTTCAAAAGGGGGGAAATTCAGTCCTTCAAATAGGACCTAATAAGGTTTATGTTTGTCCTTGGCAAAATTGTACAGAAAGTTGTTTGTCAGCATTTGGAAGGTAACAGCTAAGGTAACAGCTAAGACCAAGGCATACTGACCTAACCTCATTTCCTAATTAAGTTGACTTAGAGGGGCGCCTGGGTGGCTCAGTGGGTTAAGCCGCTGCCTTCGGCTCGGGTCATGGTCTCAGGGTCCTGGGATCGAGTCCCGCATCGGGCTCTCTGCTCAGCGGGGAGCCTGCTTCCTCCTCTCTCTCTCTGCCTGCCTCTCCATCTACTTGTGATTTCTCTCTGTCAAATAAATAAATAAAATCTTTAAAAAAAAAAAAAAAAGTTGACTTAGAAGTTAAGATACATCTTCCCAACTCGTCAGTGGGTTTGGATTATGTCAGACATTTCCTTCCAGCGCTAGAGGTAGCCAGAGCCCTGGGCAGTTGCCTCTTGGCTCTAATAGCTTCCTTCTTTTACCCCAGTGTATCATTTATCGCAGGTGCCAAACAAATACTGTTTTCTATACATGCCATGATGTGAAACAGACAGTGTACCTTGATTCTAGCAGACAAGTTACACAAGAGGAAACATAGCTGGGTCCTAATTCAACCAGATCAATCTATGGCTTTTGATGAGTTAAGCTGTGAGTGCTAATTAGCGGTCAGTTTAGAAGCCCATCTTTAATGCCGTATCCTGAAGCCACCTTTGCCGATAGCCTTAACGTCCTCCACATAATTTATCAGCAACTTGGATGAAAACATCAGAAGGCTGTTTATCAGACTCAAGAATAATAAAACACTGAGTGCAGTAGGGATAGCTAATAACATTAGGTGAACGGATTGAAAAATTCAAGAGAGAACAAAGCCAACTGGATGAAGTTTAATATAACCAGTATTAAAATCCAACTTTTAAGTTTAAAAATAACTGTAAATTATTAACTGTATATAACCATTATGTAGAACAAAATTTATAGTTAAAAAAATGTCTGTTATATTTCAGAAAACAAGTATGATTATCTTCCAACTACCGTGAATGTGTGCTCAGAGTTGGTGAAGCTAGTTTTCTGCGTGCTTGTGTCATTCTGGGTTGTAAAGAAAGGTGAGTCTTGAAGTGGTACTCTATACTTGTTAAAAATCACAGAATCAAAACACTTCAGAACCAGAAAGACCATTTTATGTCATTTAGTCTAGCCCACTAATTTTATATATGAGGACACTAATATACAAACTTAAGTATGATTACCCGTGTTTTGCAAGTGAAGAAACAGGCCAAAGGAGAAAACGTTATGTGTGGTAGGTAGGAGGGGGCAGGGCCAGGACTCCAGCCCATGTTTGCCTTGTGTCTTGGCCATCACTCTGCCTTGTTACTTGTTCCTTTGTTGGGTCACACAGTGAGTTAGTTTTTATTCAAATTCAGGGTTTTCTAAATCACTGCTGTCTGACTTGGTACTTAGTATATTGCCAAAACAGTCCCCATTTTCTACAGGGGAGGTGGTATAGTGGATTGAGTCAGAGAGACTATATTCTGGGTCAGATTATTTTAACTTCTCTGACTTCCAGCTTCATCGGTTATCGAGAAGAGATACTCATCCCTTCCTCACACCTGAAGCAACTGGCCTTCTGTGGCTCTTTGTATGTGTTAGGTATTAATTCTCCACCTTAGTTCCCCAGTTCTTGAGCCTTATGACTCTGTTCTTTGATCTGCCATGACATATGAGGTAAGCGTAGAATTTAAAGTATTAAAGGTCTTTTCCAGGGAGATTTCTTTTTATTCTTAAAAGTTTCAATTTGTGCAGAGTTTCTAGTTGTTGGAATACATTTCTTAATCTCATGAAATTTATGCGTTATTTACAGGGCTTATACTTAAATTGTTTTCTCTTTTTGCATGTTTTACATTCTCTTGTTATGGTACCTTCCTAAGTTTTTGGAGATATGGTGATGGGATCATTACGCATATAAGGATTAGTAAAATTTAGTTTTCTCTACTCCCCTATTATAAATTTTCACCTAGTATCTTTTTTTTTTCTGATCCCCTGGGGGAAAAATAATCCCCGCATAAATGCTAGATTTTTTTTCTCTGTATTCTTACATCTTGCTCTCTCTCGACTTTAGGTCTCATAATAGTAAGAGAAACCTTGAGTATCCTGAGATGTTTCAAGTTAACAGGAATTAGGTATTCCTAAGGGTGTTGCTGATTGTCAGTGATGAGGCATGGTGGTTGGTGGGTTGAAGAAAGAGAGACAATGCTGAAATCCTATATTGCCTTTGATTTCTTAAGGCTAATAGTCACTGATGAAAGCAAGTTCATAAAGCCTCTTTCAAAGAGTTGTATCAGTAATCAAATACAACTTAGTTTGTTTAAAAATATAGGCATTCTCATCAAGATCCTTTGTTTATTACTGTCTTTCTTTCTTTTGAAGACCATCAAAGTAGAAACTTGAGATGTGCTCCCTGGAAGGAATTCTCTAATTTCATGAAGTGGTCCATTCCTGCCTTTCTTTATTTCCTGGATAATTTGATCGTCTTCTATGTCATTTCCTACCTTCAGCCTGTAAGTAAATATGATAGAAAATAGCGTTGGAAAAATACAAAGAAATGAATCCCAGAACTAATATTTTTTATCATTTTCATTGTCAGTGTTAGTTTCTCTTTGCCCCCAGTGGTTTTCCTGAGATTGGACCCGAATCATCTGAATATGGAATTACCAATCTGCCTGCCACATTCTCTCACTCTTAAAGATTGCTGTAGAAAGCTGTGCTGACTAGCAGAAGTTGTTCACTGGCCAGTGAATGTGGAGCCATCTCTCTGTGTGTAACCTTAGTCTGCCTGTTTGCTGAGCCATCCTGTGGTCACCAACCTCTGTTAACTTCAGCATTCACTATCTCCAAACAGATTTCCATTACTGACTCAGAAAATCATATACTCAGAGCCCTATTCTTTCCTATACCCGCTTTAATGTACTATATGTATTTTTTGTATTTTTTTTTCATATTAGTCCTATCATTTAACCCACAAGTTCTTTAAGGGTAGAAAATACATTCTCCCAGCTATAAATGCTATCTACAACTAATCATACTAGGGATGTTTCTCATCTCTCTTGGCATCCTCCTTCCCAACTGAGAAATCCATTTGTAATTGGGATTAAAATTTGGTCTTCTGATTTTACTTTTACAAACTAAGTTTGGGGCATGTGTTTATTTTCCCATAATATTTTATAAAATGAAGATTTCTATTGCCATTGTTGCCAAAATGTGTTTCAAGTTTCTTTAAATAAAATATTCAGGCATTTTGATGATAAATAGGATTTTTATAGGCACAGGTTCTCTATGAAAAACCTCTTAAATATAGCCAAATCAGTTTGAGAGTGGGACAAGGAGAGATCAGTAGAGCACTAAGTAGAAAACAGGAATTTGATTCTTTTGCACAATTTAGAAGCTGTTTAATTAGGCAACCCCCAACTACTGTGTCAGTTGCCCATCTGTGAAATAGAGTAACGTTACCATACTAACTCTAAGATTGGAGGAACCTGGACCAGGTGATCTCCTAAAATTCCTTTCAGCTGTGTCATCCATGTCATTAGCAAGTGTTTTGAATGCTAGAATGTGTTCTGTCTTACATTCTCCCCGGTTGTTTTTCAGATCTAAGAATTCTCATACCCAGCAAGATAATTATTTGTATCAATGAGTACATAGTATTGTATTTTATTGAGCTTAGCTTCAAACTTATATCCCTTTTCTCTGTCCTCAATATGAAAGCAAGATTGCAGCTTCCTTGTTCTTCTAGTTTATTGCTTTGCTCTTCCTTCCTGATTGTGCACAACCACAAATATTACAAAATCAGTCACATGGCATATTCTGTATATTGCTGTGCCCCAAGTCTAGTTGGAAAGAATTAAATAGAGATGCTTGGAAGTTTGGGGGCAAAGAGCTCTGGTGTTTTGTTTATTCTGTGCTCTTGCATGGAAAGCAGTTTCAGAATTCAGGGCAGCCAGGTGCTTGGTTAGGGATCTGCACCATAACTGTAATTAATCAGAGCCACTGACTGTTCCCTCTTACCAGCCACTTACTTTCCTCAGCAGCTCTTACTCTTTTCCTACCAGGGGTTCATAAACATTCGTCTCCAGAGGACACTGAGAAATCCTTAAAACAGAGCTTTCCATAAAAAATTCAGTAGAATTAAAACTATTATATTTTTGCATTTGTTCTATTAGATTTTTTAAATTAATTTTTTATTGGTTTTTATTGGATTTATTCTTATTTCTTTAATTCACTTACATGTTAGCTGTGTTTGCTGGTTATATAAGACTACTGAAAAATACTCCTTGGAGTTCAGTCATCCTAAACCGACAGCAAGGAAAAAAGCAGAGTGAAGTAAACAAGATTTGTTTTTAAAAGTCGTTAATATTGTGAGATCCAGTCATGGGGAGCAATGATGAAGTTTCATACTTCTGAGCCAAAATATATACATGTTCAGATTAATATTCTTGTCTGTGAATATGACTGAATTCATGAGAAGAGACTTTTATGAAATCTGGCTAACACATTTCTAAGTGTTGAAAACAATGTGAATAAATGAAAGGACAGTCAAATTCAAGTTTGGTATTGAATCACTGGTCCTGAATCACTGCAGTTGAGCCAGGAGAACTGATTGAATTCTTAGAATAGTAAAGATGCTTAAAAATGTATACTTCAATTTTCTTACTGTATAAAGGGGCCTAACATGCCTTCCCTCCACCCCTGGAAATAGTGTGAAAAGTCTCTAAAGCATTTGAAGAGCTTGAAACAGTATGCTTCATAGGCAAGGTAGCTGTTATTTCTAGGCCTGAACATTTAGAGTTTCTAAGCATTTCCAGATCTGCATATATGGATTGTTTACAGAGGCATTTGCTGAATTTAAGCACGTTTTCAAAGCCTATACAATAATTGGTCATATCTGCATACATTTAACAACCAATAAAAATGGAATTTAATCCTCTAGTGAAATAGCTGCCCTAATAACCCCTCAGGTTTTTTTTACCAAAAAGCTTTTTTTGTCAGGTGAACCAGTGAGCTGGGAGATTTCTGAGGTCACTACTTTGTTTGGATTGTAACTCTATCTTCTCCTTCTTTCTAGGCCATGGCTGTTATCTTCTCAAATTTTAGCATTATAACAACAGCTCTTCTATTCAGGATAGTGCTGAAGTAAGTAACTTGCTCTGAAAGCATATATCATACTTTAAAATGGCACAGACTTATTTCAGATGATATACCCAGAGCACTGAGCCCTCTGAATCCCAGGGCCGAGATTTTATTCCTAACTGGCTTTGTTTTTTGGACAAATTGTTTAACCCATCCAAAAAGCAGCTCCAGTACTGCTGGCCCATCTAAATCTTTGCAACTAGATATATGAAAAGTTTTTTCTTAGCATCTCAAAAAAAATAATAATAAATAAATAATTGACCAGCTTATTTTAATTTTTAGTGCCAAATTAAAGAATTCATGAGCGCTTTTTTTTTCCCCCAGAATCTCTGTCCTTTACTAGGGAACCAAGAAGTTCCTAAATATTGTTAATGCATTTGTTATTTGTAGTTTCGAGAGGATGAAGAGTGGCAAATTTGTTATTAAACTGTTTGTTTGAAACGAGTACATGATTTAAGCTCTGATTGGCAGAGGATTTGCATGTGGAATCTAGTAAAAATTACAATTAATAAGAATGATAGATTTTTAAATTTTGAAAATGCTGTCATCAGTGTTTCCTTTCTCCAGGAAGATCTTTGAATAAAATAAACATTTGTAAGTAAACAGGCTCTGCTGCCTAGCACAGTCCAGACTGTTCTAAGGTGTAATGGGATCTGGGTATTAACTCCAGTTTGTTACTTGATGATGATAAAAATAAAATTAACTTCTTGTTATATTTGTTGTGATTTTCTTTTGCATTCACTTCCCCTTTTAATTTCTTATTTCTCAATGTGCCATGTCATAGTATGTGCTTTCATAATTTACGTGTACAACAGGGTGAGTGGCTTAGTACATATGCACTCAGTAAATATTTGTTGAATCCATGGTGGGTTCAGTACATTACTTATATGGAGTTCTTGAAAGACTTTCTATTACCCTGAGGAAAGCATTCAATTTAACAGCTCATGTGAGAGATGAGGAAAAAGAACATGAACATTACATTTCGTCCAGGTTAAAAGTTAGAGTGCACTGAAATTTGCTTTTGCATCAGGTTCTTCATTTGGTTTATGAGTTGTAACAATAATTTAACTAGCAAGTTAAAGAATGCTAATTCCAAAAATGTTTTGAAGTCTTTAAAATCAAAAAAGTTACTTTATAAGATAAAAAATTGACTTCTGAGAAATTTTATATAAACAGTAATATCTTTATATTGATTTCTGGGTAATGTCCACAGAGGAATAAAATTTTCCCTGCCACATAATAAAAGTTTCATTATTTGATAAGGAAGTCTCACAAAGGGTCTCAAAAACAAGTTTTTTATTTTTAAGTAAAATTTTTTTTTCCCGTGAAATGACATTTACGGCTACACGTGGTATTATACTTACATAATGCAATACATAGGTATTGTGTCAAAATTACGTCAAGTTAAAATTGAATTTGCGAATGCAAAAATGTATAAAATATATATTGCCAGGCTTAGAATTGGCCCATAGCTCTAGTTGTGCCCTTAATTGTGTATGGTATTATTTTTATTTTTGTTTGTTCATCTGTTTTAATTTACTCCAAAGCATGAGCTGTGGCGCAGAGGTCGAGCTGAGGGACCACTCAGAAAGGCCATATTCAGGGCTGGCCTGACGGGTTTGCAGGCGACAGGGCGGGTAGGCTTTCAGCTAGACAGTGAGAAGATAACCCAGTAAGGACTCCGTAGGGCCAAGGGCTGGTCCAAGGGCCAACCTGAGGGCCTTTCCCCTAACTAGACTTAATCCCACAACAACCCCAGGAGGCAGGAGTTACTGTCCCTCTTCATCAGTAGTCATCCCAAGCTGAGTCTGAGCCCACAGCACAGAGCTACCAGCATTTAGGTGGCTTTGACCAGAGGGGAGGGAGCATGTGGGGCAGCAGGGTTAGAGGCAGAGAGACCAACCCAAAGTGAACTGCCCCTGTCAGGGGTGGAGAGAGAGCTAGCATGTGGGCAGAGATGGCCCTCTTAAAAATTTTAAGCACTTAACTATTTGTATTAAGAAAGTTAGCTCTTAGTGTAACCAAATCTAAATCTAATTACACTATAAACATAAAATGTTTGCTTTTAATACTATTAATTATAACATTATGCTGTTGCTAGTTTTAATAATAACTAATGTTATGAACTAAAGTTCCAAAAAACCTTTTCTCTAATTTTACCTCTTTATATTCAGAGCAGTAATATTCTTAGACATGTATTTGCTTTGTTGTTAGTATCCCTCTGTTTCGAATCCTTCAAGGTTAATTAAGCAGACAATGGAATCACTGTGTTTGTATTGCTTTTGCAGGCACTAATTTAGCTCCTGGAGGGGGTTTTAATTTGACTGATTCACAAATCAGCACTGGAGCTACTCTTAATATTGCTAAAAGAATATATCTACTACTGTCTTTATGAGAATGTCTTCCAAGTACTGTTTTATTTATTACATTTTTCTTTTTTTTAATTGTGTATTTTTTTTATTACATTTTAAGTCAATTTTGTTCTATTTTGATCTTTTGTCATTGCTGGCATATGTTGTTTGGTTTTCCGTATTCAGTCTACTCTTTGTGAACCATTTAACGTTCTTTTGCCGTTCGTTAGCAATAAAATTTTGACCCAGGAGTAGCAACTTGAGTCTTACTACATATTCTTAATGTGTTTGCCATAAATAACTCATTTTACATTTAGAATTTTTAAAATTTAAATTGTTAATTAACATATAGTGCATTATTAGTTTCAGAGGTAGAGTTCAAGTTGTATATAATACCCAGTGCTCATTATATCATGTACTCTCCTTAATGCCCATTACCCTGTTAGGCCATCCCCCCAACCCCCTACGTTTAGAATATTAAAACTGTTGTCTTATTCTTGACTCTAGAAGAGCCATCAAATACCTTTCTCATACAGATAAAGAGTATAAAGCTACACAGGTAAGAAAAAAAAAGTCCAGTGACTAAAGCAAGAATTAGTTGGAAGTATTTGAAAGTGGTAAAAAGAAAAATAGCACCAGTCAAATGCCTTACTGGATGTTCTAGAGAAACCCCATGTGAATATGTAGATTGGTTTTTCGAAGTGTAGCCAGTGGTCCACAATGGAAACTGGTGGCAGACATTATGCCTCAGAGCCTTACTGGTTTGCTCTTAAGTCTTGGCAAATTTGTATTATCTTGTTTAATTACATTTTAGGAAAAGTAGTCTCAACCTGAACATAGAGATCTGGGGGCAAAAGATAACCAAACTAGCACTTTTATCTAAAAAATGTGTATAAATTTCTCTGATATCTTCAAAAGGAAGCTGTTGAGAAAAAAACAATCAGTGAAAAACATTTTTGACACATGAGGGTGTCTTAGAAGAAAAAAAGTGCACCTCACTGGTACAAGCATTTCTTCAAAATCATTCACTTGATAATTCTTTTTTATAATTTCCTGTTATAAATATGCCACTGGTCACTTTCTGTGTAACTAAGAAATGTTTTATGACAATTTTTTTTTAAGTCCTGTGTCTTTCCACTTAATTTTATTTTCATGTTCTGCTCTGTTTTACTACCACAAAGTATGGTAGAGATGCTCTTATCTGATGCAATTTGGACTTCATTGTTATTGGGAAGGCTCAGAGTGGTGAATCATTTTAAAGAAAAACCCATACTATAAACAGCTTAAGATGTGTAAATGTCCATTCACCAGTGTTTTGAAGAGCTCAGGCCTTTCCTTTGAAATGTGTGGGATTTGCTGATGAGAAGTCTTTTTTTTGGCTTTGTTCTTGAAGCTACATTGATTATGCATCATGCTTGCTTTCTGATTCTAGTTTCTTAAAGTAGAGTTAGTTCTTAAGAATACTTTTAAAGTAGATTATTATAGATTTTTGTTATTTATTTCCTAATCTTATAATTAGCTCCTCTGTACCCAGTTTGGGTAATTTGCCTTTAATTAATCTTCCAGAGCTTTCAACTTTTCATAAAAAAGCAACCCTTTTCTTCTGCTCATAATTTGTCATTTATGTAATCATTAAATATCTAATTACAATAATGAAGTCACCTGGCAAACACACAGTTAGGAACAGAGACTCTTTGTGAGCAAGAATTCATTTGGAAGCAGAAGCCCTGAGGTAGAGTGTCCTTCTAGCGGTAAGCGTTCAGCTCTGATCCGCAATCCGAATGATTTGTTTACTGGGGCAGTAGAGAGATCAGTTAGGTGAATTTCTACTGTTGTATTCATGAAACTGTGAGAAGCAAACTCATGCACAGTCATTTGTAAGAGCACCTATCCTCAGCTGACTTTATGGGATAATTTATTTAGCTTTATTTTCTTTGCTGAAAATCTACCATTTCCAGCCTAACCCCTTAATAACATTTACCTTCTAGAACATTACCTTGAATGAGCAATATTTTCAGTGGTACCGATTAACTTGTTTAAGGGTTTGTTTAATTAGGCTCTTTTTTTCTCAATGTCAGTGGAAAAACTATAGCTGTTGGGATTGAAAACTTTTAAAGGAATTATAGATTATATTATATAGAATTAAAATATATATTTGCCTTGATGTCCAATAATCGGTTATATAATGATTTTTATAAATAGGGCATATACTTTTCACCTATCTTTTCTGAGTCCAATCAATTTACTTTCTACCACTTGCTGTGTACCATCTACACCTTTAGAAACTTATGAGATTAGTACACAGTTTCTGACTTTGTGGTTTAGGGCTATGCTAGAGTCATAACTAAGTGCTAGATCTGGATATTTTAAAGTACATACATGAGAAGACATGATAGTGTGCACATGTGTGCTGCTATCTAGGCTGGTCTGTGCACATATCAGTTTCAATTAATGAAGCTCTGTGGAAGCATTGGTGAAATCAGACACCTCTTCCTATGTATGCACCTTGGGAATTCATTATTCTTGAACATTGTACTTAAGAGGTGCATAGGTCCAAAAGGAAGACATTCAAACCATGGCTCAGATCCTTTCCTCTCCCTTCTCCTTTCCTTTCCTTTCCTTTCCTTTCCTTCCCCTCCCCTCCCCCACCTTCCTCCCTCCCTCTCTCTCTCTCTTTCTTTCTTGATTTCATTTGAGAGAGAGAGAAAGGGAGAGCACAGATTGAGAGGGAGAAACAGACTCCTGCTGCACAGAGAGCCGGATGCAGGACCAGATCCCAGGACCCCAGATCACAACCTGAGCCTAAGGCAGCCATTTAACTGACTGAGTCACACAGGCTCTCCACCTTCCTTGCTCTTTCATAAATATGTGACCTTAGGGAAGTCTGTTAACCTCTCAGAGCACTGTTTCCTTCCTTACAAGAGAAACTGACCCATAGTAGGTGTCCAGTAAATGCTCCAAAGTTCTTATAAATTCCATTTCTTACCTGTTGCTTTACACTTGTTTATTTGTTTATATGTCTGTGTGTGTGTGCGTGTGTGCATGTGTGTTCCCTCTTCATCTAACTAATTGATCTTTAAACTTGAAGATTCTGTTCCCCTTCAGATCTCCGTATCTACCCCAACCTGAATCAGCTGCCCCTCACCCTAGTCAACATTGTACATTCTTACTGCCTTTGTATAGTCTCCTCCCTCTCCCTGGATATATTGGCAAATGCCATTTCACATGGCAAATGTCAGTTTATGTTTCATCTTTCACCTCGAGTGTTATTTTTTCTTTGAAACAATATCTGACTCCACTTACAGACTCAAGGTTTCCTTCCTTTTTGTGCATCAGTTGTTCTGTGTATCACCTGTCACACATTATGTTTTACATTGTTTAGTTTCAAGGCTCTTCCCTTATTAAAGTGTAAATTCCTTGGAGATGGAGATCAAGTCTTATCTCCCAGGCTTATAGTAGCCTGGCACACAGTAGCTGCTTATTTAAATGTCTGTTGAACTGAAAGAATCCACAAAACAGATTGACAATAAAGCATGTCTTCTTTTCTTTTTAATGTTATCTCTCTTTTTTTAAATTAACATGTAATGTATTATTTGTTTCAGCGGTACACGTTTGTGATTTCAGTCTTAATTCATAGTGCTCACCATAGCACATACCCTTCCCAATGTCCATCACCCAGCCATCCCATCCCCCCGCCCCCCTGCACTCCAGCAACCCTCAGTTTATTTCCTGAGTTGAGCAGTCCCTTATGGTTTGTCTCCTTCTCTGGTTTTATCTTGTTTCATTTTTCCTTCCCTTCCCCTATGATTCCTCTGTCTTGTTTCTCAAATTCCTCGTGTCAGTGAGATCATGTGATACTGTCTTTCTCTGACTGACTTACTTCACTTAGCATAATACCCTCTAGTTCCATCCACATCATTGCAAATGGGAAGATTTTGTGGTTTTTGATGGCTGCATAGTATTCCATTGTGTGTGTGTGTACCTATATACACACCACATCTTCTTTATCCATTCATCTGTTGATGGACATCTGGGCTCTTTCCATAGTTTGGCTATTGTGGACATTGCTGCTATAAACATTGGGGAACACATGCCCCTTCAGATCACTACATTTGTATTTTTGGGGTAAATACCCTCTAGTGCAATTGCCGGGTCATAGAGTAGCTCTATTTTCATACAAGTTTGTGGTTAGGCAAAATAAGTAAAGAAATAAAGCATTGTTAAGACTTCATAAACTGAGACTACTAAATTTTTTTTTTCCTTACTGTCCCAAACAGTTTACTATAAAATTTTTTATGATTAGGCCACAGATCTAGGAGCAGGCTCCCTCCTTAAATCTTTTTTTGGGTCATGAACACCTTTGAAATTTGACAGCTTTGAAGGGTCTTGTGTGATTGGTGTGGGCAGGGCCGAGAATTCACCTATATAGAAGATTCCTACTGCAAGGATTCACAGATTTCTATAGCTCCAAATTGAGGAAATCAAGTTGAGACTCTTTGCCATACTTACTTCATAGCAAAGTAAAAATCATGGTTACAAAGGTCTAATCAGTTCTGGAGGTAAAAAGATTTAGTTAAATCTAAAGTTAAAAGGATACTTAACAATGAGAAATGACTGACATTAAGGGATAATCTATTACAAAGGTGAATAAAAATATCACACTTAAGATGCAGAGACACGAACAGGTTTCCTTTGAACTTGAATTGGGAATGCTGGCAAAAACTGGGCACAGTTTATTCTACCAAGTACTTAAGTATCTGCATTTTCAGTAGAAACAGTCACTGTGGGAAAGGAGTTGGGGGGGAGTAGTAGTAAAATCTCGTTTTTCCTCTGAACAGGAGGCATCTAAACTGGATACAATGGGCTTCCCTCCTGATTCTGTTCTTGTCTATTGTGGCCCTCACTGCTGGGACTGAAACTTCACAGCGTAACCTGCCGGGACATGGATTTCATCATGATGTCTTCTTCAGCCCATCCAATGCCTGCCTCCTTTTCAGAAGCGAGTGTCCCAGCACAGGCAACTGCACAGTAAAGGCGTGGACTTTCCCTGAAGCTAAGTGGAACACCACAGCCATGGTTTTCAGTCACATCCATCTCGGCTTGGGCCATGTGCTTATTATAGTCCAGTGTTTTATTTCTTCAATGGCCAATATCTATAATGAAAAGATACTGAAGGAAGGGAGCCAGCTGTCTGAAAGCATCTTCATACAGAACAGCAAACTCTATTTCTTTGGCATTCTTTTTAATGGATTGACACTGGGCCTTCAGAGCAGTAACCGTGATCAGATTAAGAACTGCGGGGTCTTCTATGGCCACAATGTGTTTTCAGTTGCTCTCATTTTTGTGACTGCATTCCAGGGTCTCTCAGTTGCTTTTATTCTCAAGTTCCTGGATAACATGTTCCACGTCTTGATGGCCCAGGTCACCACTGTCATCATCACAACAGTGTCTGTCCTGGTCTTTGACTTCAGGCCCTCCCTGCAGTTTTTCTTAGAAGCACCCTCAGTTCTTCTCTCCATATTTATTTACAAAGCCAGCAAGCCTCCAGGTCTGGAGTACACACCTAGGCAAGAAAGAGTCCGGGATCTAAGTGGCAGTCTCTGGGAGCGCTCCAGTGGGGTAAGTTTGTCAGGATACTGCCTTTTGCCTGTTCTTCCCAAATTCAGCACCCGGTTATACAAGAAAAGAAATTGGTCACTTGTTCATTTTTCAAAGGGTGTTTTGGATTTCTGTGACTTTTAAAAATTATTCAACAAACGTTCACTGGACTTAGGTGTGCAAGGGTTTGTGAGAATGCTGTAAGGGTCAAGAAAAAGTATAAATCACAGTCTTGAGGACTTTATGTGTTAGTTGCATCTAAGAATGTTCTAGTGCCAAAGAGCTGGGAGATGTGCCACAGGTATCTTCTCCAGTCTTTATAGGTTGGCAGATGAATAAACAGAGTCAGACTAAGTGGATTATAGATGGTACATTAAAAAACAAAACAAAACTATACTAAACCCATGAGGCCTGACTCCTAGTCCATAAGAAAAGTTGGTCTTTGACATTAGTTGCATCTTGTTAAATCTAAGTGGAAGTCCTGCCTCCTTGATTTTCCCTGGGTTATTCATGAACCTCAATGTGCCAGAAGGGCAGGCCTTATCTTGTTAAGGTGATTTTCAAAAGGATCTTCATAAGTAAGAGAAAAATATCTTCTAGTATTCTGCCAGTTGCTTATAATTCTTCTAGGAAGATCTGTCAGTCATGGTATTAGCAGATTAATAATGGTCTTTGGAGATTGAAGTCAGGAGTTAAGTATATGTTTAAAGGACGAAATAAGCTCCTCTAACTTTAAATTTACAGTTTTTATGAACACACAAAATATTAAGTACTTCACAAAATGAACATTTTACTCTCTGGGAAAATAATCTCTTGCCTATTAGTTCGTGGTGGAGCTTTCAGCAGTATAATGTCTCTGAAGTAGTGACATAACAGACTCTTAAGATGAAAAAATTAGAAGGGTGGGTCCCAAATGCCCTGACCTCAGCCAGAGTACAGTTTCAAAAGTCCTGTATTCTTTTTTTTTTTTTAATATTTTATTTATTTATTTGACAGAGAGAGAGATCACAAGTAGGCAGAGAGGCAGGCAGAGAGAAAGGAGGAAGCAGGCTCCCTGCTGAGCAGAGAGCCCGATGCGGGACTCGATCCCAGGACCCTGAGATCATGACCTGAGCCGAAGGCAGCGGCTTAACCCACTGAGCCACCCAGGCATCCCGAAAAGTCCTGTATTCTTTTCCAATGGTCCAATAACACCGCTTGCCTTACTTTTTAGGTAAAATTTACCGATTTTAGGTAAGGGCCTAGTTCATATTAGTTCTCCAACCACTAGCTGTTTCCCTTCAAGACCAGCAGAGGGTGCTCCATACTGCGTTCCGGTTGTTAGTTTTGAAATTCAAGTACTGAGATGGGGGTAGATCTTTTGTGATCTCATTATGTGTCTAAAATTAGCTTTCCAAGAACATAAGTATTTATCTAATTTCATTTGACTAGATTATAGTCATGGTTTAATGAAATAACTAGTAATAATAATAAATAAATAGTAATCATTACAAATGCTACATTCCTAGTATTTTAAGTAATTACTGATTTCATATTTCCTTTTAGGATGGAGAAGAACTGGAAAGACTTACCAAACCAAAAAGTGATATTGAGTCAGATGAAGATACTTTCTAATTGGTATCCAAATGACTGGCAGCTCTCAAAAACCTTATTTTCGCATTTTCAGCATGTGTCCTATTTATCTTTTCACTTTGATAAACAAGAACATTTCTAAAGCATAATACTCTTTGCATATATCTAACCACTCCCTAAACAGTTTCATCCAAGGCTTAGAGTACCCAAAGGCTAAAATGTTCTACAGAACTGGCATGGGAGTAATAGTATGGAGACTGCATTAATGGTACTTGGTAAGTCGACAAGACACATTCCCAAGTTATTTTCCTTGTCTTCCAAAGTTCCAAAAAACTTGCAATAATCACTTTGGCTGTACCCTATAAATACACAAATAGTGATCAGTTTGCCATATATTAATAATTATGTAATTTCATTCTGCATGCTAAAGTCTTCCTGTATGTATTATTATAAATATCACCTAGGTTGTCCCTTGAATTCTGAAGCCCTGGAAATACTCACTTTGCAGTTAAAAAGCAATGTGACTCTTTCTGAAAAGTTTGGTGGAAGGATCTTACCCTCTGGACCAAGACTGATTTGAGGGCAGTGTAGTTTGTACCAAATGTTTTTCCAAAGAAGCAATTTTTCAGAAAGAAAATGGTAGAATTTTTATTTTTAGAAATTCGTAGGGAATTTGAATTTAGTGATTATCTTTTGATATTTTTCTACACAAGTAAGCTTCAGTTTACATAAAAGTTGGTTCCCAATTACCACAATTCTCACCTGGATTTTAAATCACTTTAAAGAAGCCATGGTGGATTTTTTCCTTCCTTGGTTTGGCTTCATTACTCTTGGATTATTAGATTTTAGAGAACCAATGAACCATTTCATTATATTAGTTATTAATTATAACTTATATAACTTGTTATATATATTACTGTCATACCCTATACATAGGAATTGAGACATTGGCTTCAGAATCATAACAGACTATCAGTAAGACTGATGCCAGAGAGTTCCTTTTAAAAGGGTCACTTTGCAAACAAATGACTTTCACTGAAATGTGAATGGTATTACTCAGAAACAAGGAAACATCTTAATAAAGTACTACCGTAATAATATTGACAGTACAAGTGCATGATATTTTTTTGAGATATTTTTGCATGCAGCTAATTGAATGTGAGGTAGATAAGTCAGGTGATAGATAATTTAAAAGTGAGAAAACAGAAGTGACTTGCCCAAGGTCATGCAGCTGGATGGTGATAGGACAAGCCTAGCTCATAGGCCCGCATGTTTACAGAGCATTACACTGTAGATGTGAACTTTAAGGTGTCATTTTCATGCAGTCTGTACATCTCTTCTTTCTCCTAATTTTCATGCAATGAACATATGACAATACTGTGAATAATCCATCTGTGATATCTGGAATAATATGGCAGGCAAGAATTGGTGAAAATGTATAAATAAAATAATTATTAAACCTGTACCTTGAGTTTTCACTGTCATGTGAGGTGGGACATGGAGTTCTTTTTATTTTCATCTCAAAAAATGGAGTGAGGCAAGAAATCCAAACAACTTGTAAAACTTTTTTTTCCATAGATCTTGACTTCTGAGAATAGCAAAACTGAGAATTCATCTTATCATAGGTGTACCTCTCCATGTTGTGAACGAGGGAGATTATGTCATTATGGCTATTCATTTTAAAGGTAAGGAAATCAGGTATAGAAAGACCTCACTTCGGGGCATCTGGGTGGCTCAGTGGGTTAAGCCTCTGCATTTGACTCAGGTCATGATCTCAGGGTCCTGGGATGGAGCCCTGCATCGGACTCTGCTCAGCGGGGAGTCTGCTTCCCCCCTCTCTCTCTGCCTGCCTCTCCATCTACTTGTGATCTCTCTCTCTCTCTCTCTGTCAAATAAACAAATAAAATTTAAAAAAAATAAAGACCTCACTTTTAGAAAATACATAAATATACCTACCTTGTGGAATAGAAAAAATTACAACAATATCATTGACAAAGGTATTGCCTACATTAAATACATTACATTAAATTGGAGATTTCACCGGTTCAGAGCTTGATTTTCTTACTTACAACAACTTTATTTGTAATTACAGCTTTACTTGCATTAACTGACCGATTAATAGGATACAGAAGGATGGAACTAAGATGTGAAGTTCCAGTGTGGATGCACTGTAGTACTTTGTGGGCACTAATGGTTTAAAAGGAGAATCACTGGAAGGTGAGAGGTCCAGAAACCATAGCTTATCGTCCCAAGTGCTCTTGGCGCCAAGTGTATAATCTGGGGAGAAGAGTAATTGTCACGTGGAAAACGTAGTCTTTCCTACTCTAAAGAACCAAATTACAGTGAAAGTAATAGGGTGATGGTTATTCTTTCCTTATAAGCAAGATGCTTCTAACAAATGATCCTTTTCAACAGTAGAAAAGGTCCTGAAGAGTGGTGGGGAGTAGTAGTGAGTTCTCGATCGCTGAAATTTTCAGGGAGAGATTGTACCATCAAGATGTTTTAGAAGATGTTCTTTCATTGGTGTAGAAGCTGACCTAAATGGTTTCTGAAGTCCCTTCCTGTTTTTCACTGTTCTTCTAAGCAGTTATGACCTACAACTGATGTGGTGAATCTGCTAGCTTCATAATTTCTGAATAGCCTTTGGTTGGACCACAAGTGTGGCCTCCAGTGACCTGATTCCAGCTCTGTCACAGTCTCCGGGACCAAACTTAGGTCCCGCAGTGTGCCTAATCCTGAGGCGTAGCAGGACGTGGATGCTGCCTGTAGAGGGAAAGATGGCCTAGACCCAGGATCCCAAATACTTGGCCAACTGTGTCCTGCTTCTGTAGGTTTTCATGGTCCACAAGCAGAGGAGACTCCCAGCCAGATTCCTTTGTTTACAGCTCTAAGGCTCGCCTCTCCATCCCCATGTGGATGTTCTGTTGCATGTTAGTCCCATTGCTGCCTAATCTAGCTGGACTTGACTGTGGAGCTGCAGGGAACCCCTGCACTTTTGTGAACAGCCCAACAGGCTTGACATGACACAATCCTCCTCGGCTCCTTTCCTTTCAGTAAGTCCTGATATTTCCCACCAACTCTTACCACTCCACTGTGGAGAAGAGACAGAGAAAGCCAAACTCAAAGGAAAGACCGTGGCTTTCCTTCTCTAACACTTAAAGCTGACTTTATGAAATGGAATAATATATATTCCTCTTTTAAGAGAAAAAAAAAAAGTGTTTTCTTCACAGATCTCAGTGCTGGCCTTTTTCTCCTTCACTGTTATTTAAACTCATCAAACATGAAGTATAAACTTCCTTGCTTATAGTTTTTATATGAAAACCAAAACACATTTGCAAATTAGAATAGAAATACAGCTATAAAAGCAATTAACTTCTGATTCAAATACGAATATAGTGAGCATGTGTTGTTTTGCTCAAATAAAATCACAATAAATCCCTTAACAGACCTGCACAACATTTGCCCTCGCTTGCTATTTTATGTGCTTTAAGCACCATCCTGTCTCTGCCAAGATGACTGAAACTTGCTGACATTGCTAGTAATGCATTTAATCCTGCTGGGATTTATCAGCCCACATCCCTGACAATCCCATACAGATGTGGTTTGGGTCAAGCTGCCAACTCCCACTGGCCTTGGTGCCTGGGAAAGATTTTTAAAACGTCAGCTTTATGTGTTCCCTAAAGTTCTGAAAGAACTCCCCAATAAAATTACCAAGGCTTGGTACTTTTTGAGTCCCCTTTTCCCCCTAGAACATTCTCTACTTATTCCTTGTCCTCCTCTGGGTCCTCTCTGTCACTTCGATTTTGCTAAAAAATCATCCAGATATTCAAATTTATTTGTGCAGTAATTTTTGAATCATTCTCAAAGTTATTTTAATTTCTCCTGTTACTATAATTCTATTTTCTTAATGCTGTGTATGAATGGTTTCTCTATTCCTTTTAAAATAAGTTAATAAGCAGTTTCTGATTTTTATTTTATTGGCCTTTTGTGTTCCATTTTTCTAAGATTTGTCTTATGTTCTTCTTCCATCTTATGTATTTGAAATACATTTGTTTCCTTTCTTGTTTGTTAATGAACATTTTTGTAACCAGTAGGAATGTTTCCTGGAATCACGCCAATCCCCAAAGACTTTAAAATATGATGGTATCACTATTCTAACTAATCTGTTTTGAGTCAAAGACTGTGATATTGAGGCTTTTATTCATACTTTTGTTAATTTTTGCTTTTCATACACCTGATTAGAAAATGAGATCTTATTTTTTCTGTTGTTTGCATATTTTTATTGCATAATTTATCGTTTGGCTGGTCCTTTAATATGCAATAAATTTTTTGAGAAAGTTGATATTGGTTTAACATTTTGAACCATTTTGAACCATTGACATTTTGAACCATTGGTTTGACATTTTGAGTCTGAAAGTTCCTTGCGATATTTGACACTTATTCTACTTAACTTTCTAATCTGTTTCATCACCAGTAATTACTTTTACATTTAAAAAAAGCAAATTTAGAACCATATTTATAGATTTATCAATTTGAAAAATTAAAATATAGTCATTGACTCCTTTCACCCAGTTTTTCCTAATAAACTTGAGAATTTTATCCCGGTCTGCTATATGGTATCTTGTCTACTCTAAGACTCCTCTATGTTTTCACATTACCATCTCTGTAACTGGAATGCCTTAAGCAATGGTAGGTTAAAATAGCTACTGTCTTGTGGCCTAATGATGAAGTTGTCTTTGCTTGCATGTGCAGGCGTTTGGTGTGACTGGACAAAGTTTCAGTCAACAAGCCACTTTAAAACCATTTGAAGAGAGGGGTGCCTGGGTGGCTCAGTCGGTTTGGTATCAACACTTGATTTTAACTAAGGTCATGATCTCAGTGTTGTGAGAGCAAGCCTGGGGTAGGGCTCTGTGCTGGGCGTGGAGCTCATTAAGATTCTCTCTCTCCCTCTGCAACCCCCCGCACCCCCCTAAAAAAAAAATCAAACCATTTGAGGAGAGGGTAAGAGTCCTGGTTGTTGTCTGAAAAATCTTCCAATGAGACCTCCTGGTAAGATCAGGAACATGCCAGGATCACATTTTACAAAATGGGTGTCAATAGCTTGAAAGTTTTTGAAAACCCTGGAGACAGAGAAACTGAAGAAATCCTACATCATCATCAGTTCTTCAAGGGCCCAGAGAACTCTGGAAAACCTCAAACATCTGTAGCTCTCTGTCAGAAAGTGACTTAAAAGATTTTAGGCTCAAAATGGGAAGATGTTTTAGAAATAGCTTAATTTATTTATTTAAGTTTCAGTTTCCCTTTTTATGTAACCAGAAAATGGTACATATGTCTTTAAGAGCTCTTTAAAGAAATGTAAAGTAAAAATTCTAAGTCATGAAAAGTAGTATGTTTCATCGACAGTGTGTTCTCTTGTGGGGCATAAAATAGTGATTGATTCCTTTTGAAATTAAGGTCATAGGCATGGTGAAATTTGGAAGTTCATTCAATTTTTTTTTTTTTAAGATTTTTTATTTATTTGACAGACAGCGATCACAAGCAGGCAGAGAGGCAGGCAGAGAGGCAGGCAGAGAGAGAGGAAGGGAAGCAGGCTCCCTGCTGAGCAGAGAGCCTGATGTGGGGCTCAATCCCAGTACTCTGGGATCATGACCTGAGCTGAAGGCAGAGGCTTAACCCACTGAGCCACCCAGGTGCCCCCATTCAATTTTTTTGTTGTTGTTTTGTACCTTTTGTTTCAACAATTAATAGTATTCCCAATTATCACAGCTAATTAAGCTTAATTTGTTCATGACATAATTTCCTCATTCATAACTTTTTAATGCTAAGTTATCTCTCAGCTGGAAGCTGCCACGAAATAGATTTTTCTCTTCTGAAAGGCCTTTTGACTATACACTCCCTGAGATTTGGGTTGTTTATTTCTTTTAGCATCTAGCAATTATTTACTAACAGCACTTTTTCTAGTCACATTGCTCAAATAAGAATTACATTTTTTTTTATTACTTTCTATACTCATTTAACATAAATAGCATCTTGTCTGGAAAATATTTGAGTCACCCTTTTTTACTATCAGAAATCTCTTTTTTATCATTTAGTGTTGCAAGAAGTTAAATGTTTCTTTCCCTGCTATTTTATTGTGTGTGGATGTGTGTTTGTGTATTTTTTTCTTCCTTTTATAGGTGAGCTGTTTTCTAAGCCCAAGTGATTGAATGCCTGTTGTATGGGTCCTTTCTTTAAGGTTTCTGTGTACTCATTTTTAAACTAAGTTTAACACTCTGAGTCAAATATTTGCCACAAAACGGCATAGGTAGAATCTCCTTTGCCTGATTGCTCTTTACCTGAATTCTAGGAAGTCAGGACTTGTAGAAAATTATAATGAGGGAATTTTGTAGATGATACTCTCCTTCTATATTGGTTGAAACTTCTGCTTTTAGGGCTAGATCCACAAATACGGGGGCAAACAGTCTCCTATCTGTGAGAAGGAGGTGTCATTTGAGTTCTGACTTATTCCTCTATCGTAGGTGGTACGTCCTACTTTGGTTACGAAGTCAGGTTAAGCAAAATGCCTTGAAAGTAGCACATAAATTTTCCCTACAGCTGTGAAATTTAATGCTAGAATTTTTATATCATATACTTCTATATCATATAATATTTTATATATTATATTTAATACCCTATTTACATCTACTATGCTATATAAAATGCTATATTTTGTATATTTTTTTAATTAATTTTTTATTTTTTATAAACATATATTTTTATCCCCAGGGGTACAGGTCTGTGAATCACCAGGTTTACACACATATACATATACAAATACATACTTAAATATCTATAGACACATGCATACATACATATACACATACACACACCACCCTGCAAAGATTTCCCAAGTTCCTATATTTGAAAGGACTCACCAGACTCCACAGAGTACACTCACTTTTATTTAATGGCCAAGGATACAGTGCAATAAGAAAAGGAGAGCGTAGACATTGGTGGTCCAAGAGAGAGCTCATGACTACGCTCTGCAGGGTTCTCATCTGTTCATACAGCCCACTCTGTCTCCACTGTCTCCTGCCTGAACTGCCAGGATCTGTGTGAGGAATCTTGACTTTGGGAAGCTCAAAGCAGGATTTTCCAGGATTTTTATGCTTCGCTGGCCATGTAATCAGCTGGATTTACTCAATCCTTAGGCCAGTTGGAAACCATCATTAAAGAAACTGACCCTAGGGATTACCAGAGTAGTTCCAGACTTTAAAGAGCACATCATAAATCCCACTCCTGTAATCTTGGCTGTGGGTCAAAAACCAGACAGCCTTATCTCCCCAGAGATAAAGATGAAGCATTTCTAAGCCTCTCTGTAAACCAGCTCTGTTCTCCATTTATACACCCTCACCTCCAAACCTCCTTCCTCCAGTTAGGAAGCTAGGTGAGTCAGAAGGGGCACATTAGGAGGACACAGCCATGTCGCCTATCTTTGGCCTCTCAGACAGCTAGCTGACCCTGTGTGGGCAATGGACGACAAGTGTATTCCTTATCTTTCCTCCTGCCATGTTTCCCCAAGTTCAGTATAGTAAATAGGTATGCATAACTCAAAGTTCATGCTATAAGAGTAAAGCCATTCTCTAGTTTCGATTTTGATGAAGTTTTCTCCTATAAATTCACTACTTTTTATTCATTTTGGTTATCTCAGGGAATGTGTGGTGTTTACAGATGAATTAATGCTGCCATCTTCTATAGACAACTTCATATCTAGACAACTTCTAAAATGTGGGAGAGGGAAGAAGTTCCCAGGAGAAGCAGTGCTTGCACTGTGAGTATCCAAAGCCCTTGACCATGGTGACAGTCAATATAAGGCACTTGCTCACATCATGTGGAGCTTGAAAGGAAGAACAATTTATAAATCTAGGCTCCAAAAGACTGAAGAACTATCACCACTCATCTCTCCTTGGTTCCCTCTGCACCCCTTACCCCTCACATGAGGACCCAATATTGGTTATTCATGCACAGTATTTCAGAATGGTGCATATGACTGTTCTCTACTAGTCTGTGAGCTTCTGTGCAGGGAAAAAAAATTTATTTTTGTTTATATTCCTGGTTTCTAGCAGACTACACAGAAAATAGTATAAATACAATGAATGTTTGAGTCATTATATAACTTGAGTCTAATCTATAAGCTAGTGTCTTGGATTAAGAACCAGAATGAGCAGATGGTTCTTTGCATACACAAGGCTTTCAGCTGTTGGGGATCAGGTCTTGCCAAATTTGGCAATATGCCAGCCTCTGCCTACCCTACACTACTTTGGCTCTCTAAAGAGTGCTCATCACAAAGAAGTAAGCTAAAGATAAAAAAGAGGACTGACGGAGACAAATGGCATGACAGTGAGGTCTGCAGAGGAATTTACTCTTTCTCTAACATTTTTGAAAAGTGAGGCTTCTTCTAGGGATTGGCAATCTTCCAGAAGTGGTTTGTTCCCTGCCTCTCTCCTTCAAGGATTTTCCTTTGCATTGTAGATATTCTTGGAAAGCACGGCACCTTTAGCCTATCAGTTATGCCTAATCAATTGTAGCCATCGCTAAGCCAGAATAGGTCATGAGAAAGTGGCTGGAAAAGGGAAAAGGGCCAGGAGAAAGGAAAAGGATCTTGTGGAAGAGATGGAAAGCCAAAGAAAATTTTGTGCAGGGTCAGTTTTAGCTACTTACAATCACCCCCTCTCTTCATCCTGTCACTATGAGTATCAACCCATAGACTAGAGGAATGGGGAATCACTCTTTTGCTTTCTAGAAGGAACATGCTATTATTTAAGATCTCTTCAGTCTGATCAGGGACGGCCCCATTTGTCCAATCTTCAGGATATGAGAGAGGTGATGCCTATGGTTGCCACATTAGGAAATTGTGTTAGAGAGCAAGGTTTTGCCTTGTTGGAGAGACTCCATCAGTGTTAAAGATGCTCAGTCTTTGCCAGCCTGAATGTCCTTGGAAGCTCCAGTCTGGCTCTATGGAGATAATGAGGATTACTGAGTTAGAGGTGATGAGCCCACTGGGTCCAGCTGCAGCAGAGCACCATGCTGGAAAGAAGTTATTCAATACATTTCTCCATTCCCAAAGGAACCTGGAACTGGTGTCTGAACTATGATGTTGCAGAAAATCTGAAGGGACCAAGGAATCTCAAGCGGCATATGGAAATCAGGGGAAATGCAGCTTTATTATCTATCACCGGCGGGCTCAGCGGGATCCTTTCCCAAAGGCTGAGCACCTGACTGGGTTAGGGGTGAGTTTTTATGGTTACGGTGATGGGGGATGGGAACGGGATGTTTTTGTGGTCTCTCAAGGCCGAATGGCCCCTGCATGTGGAAGTATAATCGATGCGGAGAAAAAAAATAAAAAAATAAAAAATAAAAAATCTATGCGGAGGCGTCTCAGGAGAGTGGTAAATCATCCCAGGGGACTGTTTCTTTTTCTTTTCTTAATCAAACAGGACAGGCATCTGGTCTTTTTCTTCACCTCAGCAGGAGCAATGGAGAGCAGTGGACAGGAAGGGAGGAAAGGGCTGGGCCCCGGGAGTCTCTATCCGCCTTAGTGAAGTCTGGGTTCTCTATGAATTTAACATTAGTTCAACTAGAGGAAACCTCTGAGTTTAGCATTCTGTTCCCTACAGGCCAAGAAAGAGTCATAAATACCATAGAGTTAGACGGTAACTTAGATATCTATTCCTACTCTCTCATTTTGTAGATGAGGAGCTGAGTCCCACAGGTAGAATGACTCATCTCAGGTCATACAGGTCGGTCTGTGGCAGAGTGAGGCCCAGCTCTTTTCCCAAGTCCGGTGGCCATTTTATGACTCCCTTGAATTCTACGACAACTGACCCTTTGCCTCTCACTGTCCTAACCTTGGTTCCTGAGTTCTTAAGAATATGTCCAAAACCAAGAGAAAGTTTGGCATTGGGACATTTGCACCAACTTTGAGAGAACTGAAGAGAAGTAGCATTTAACTGTGCTTCACTTTGTCATGGTGTTAAGAGTACTCATCAGGCACACCCCACTATCTGCACCCCCCAAATCACTAAGTACAGGGCCCCCAAGGTGGAAAAAGAAGGCAAGGAAAGCAATCCTGCAGGGAAAGGGGACTTAGTGGTGGCAGAAAAACAGACAGGGGTTCTTTTCAAGAGGCTTCTCTTCTGAAATTTCCATACATTATTGAATACTGAGATCATCCATCAGTGCTCATCGAGCCATTACTGCCTCTGGTTTTGAGCTGTTTTTATCACCAAGGCTCTAAAAGTTGAGACAGTGTGAACTTCAATGTTAACTCTACTCCAGAAAATGAGACCAACTGGGCTCTACCGATTCCACTGTCTGGACTGCCTGCTTCTGTCTCTGCCTCTGTGGAAGGATCTCTCTGCCCTGTGATTTCTCCAGTGAAAAACAATTCCTGGAAATTCATGAAAGTGAATTGCAACAGCCAGCAACTTTGGCCTCCTCAGAGTCTTCCAGATTTCCCTCACTCTCCTGGGTGTTTTCTTTCTACATACTATAATTCCATAATAATTCTCAAAAACTATGTCTTCTTTGTTGCTGTTGTTTGGAAGGAACATTAAAAAACAAACAATGAGGGGCACCTGGGTGGCTCAGTGGGTTAAAACCTCTGCCTTCGGCTCAGGTCATGATCCCAGGGTTCTGGGATTGAGCCCCGCATCAGGCTCTCTGTTCAGCAGGGAGCCTGCTTCCTCCTCTCTCTCTCTGCCTGCCTCCCTGCCTACTTGTGATCTCTGTCTGTCAAATAAATAAATAAAATTTTAAAAAAAGATTTAAACAAACAAACAAACAAATAAACAATGAGCAAAAAATACCCAGATTACAAATGACCCGATCTGAACTCCCAGAAGACAGGGATTCACGTGATCTCATTCTCTAATCCTCCTGTTTAATTTTTCATTCTTTAATCCCCGTTTGTACTTTATGTTTTTCCAGATTACAGGATTTGAGGACATTTACCAATAGCATTTTCCTCTACATGTGTCTCAGTCCCTTTGCTGAGCTATGGCTTATCTACAGCACGGCAAATAATGATTCATGGCTTCTTGGCTCTACTCACAGGAGGAAAGAGAATTCAGACACATTGCTAATTATTATTGCAGTGCCAGTGAAAAGTCATCTTGGGTTATGAAAAAGTGTTGTCTTTCTTTGATTGTGGAAGCTAGAACCTTATTCATATTATTCTGTAAGTAAATTTTCTATTATCTGTTTGGTTTCCTTGGAAGATGAAACTCCCTCATTATTATATTTCCTGAACTTGAGATTCTTTGGGCCTCTTACTTAGAAATTGTCCCTACATAATTTCAGAAGCAATGGTAATGAAATCCATTTTTTTTTATTGGTGATTTTAAGCTATCCATCACCTTGGTAATCTAAGAGCAATGACATCATCCTGGTTCTCCCACCAGCACACTGTGCAGCTGGTATAGACTGTTCTAAAAAGTGAGATGAAGAAAGCTTCTCATGTTGGAAGGGGGTGAGGACGGGAGCATAATGTACCCAATAAGGGAACTGTGTTCTAAAATCACTTGAACTCTCTGGACTTCAGTTGTCTATGAAACAGGTAAGAATGAATGGGCTTCATGGAGAACAAAGGGCAAAATAAGGAATTTCTCAAGTTTATTGAGCTACAAATTCCACTTTTACAATATAATTATGTATAACAAAGTCCAGAGGATATAAAAACAAATTTGCACAAATAGTTAAGAGCTAATGTTCACATGTGGCTTGAATGCAGTTATTAATATCTATGCTTGTTAGAGTTAATAACCAATACCAAGATGATCTGGAGAATTAATGATTAATAAGAGGAGCAAAAAAATAAGCAGCCCCATTATCGATAGAGACTGGCACCATTAGGATACTAAAGGCCTGGGAATCAGACTGACTGCCCAGGGCAAGTTCACAGATATTTGTTGGTAGTATTACTTGGTGTTTGTTTGTTTGTTTGTTTGTTGAAAAAAAGAAAAGTAGGAAAGACAGCAGGGAAAGAGGGAGGGAGGAAAGGAGCATATTTAGTTTGAATTGCCATATCCTCTTTTTCAGGGATAAAGATTGTATTTTGCTCTCCAGCTACACTTCTGTCCATTGTAACTCAGTAACATTTACCTCTGAAGACAAAAGGACCCTTGGATATAATCTCCTTCTTTGTAGTTTTCTTTTACAAGATGCCAGTATGGTAATAGTTCTGTTAATGAGTAAGTAGAGAGGTGCTAGGTGTGAAGGGTCACGTTTTTCCGTGCCAGCAATTCCATGGCACCTGCCAAAATTCCGAAAGTATCATCTCCAGCTGCAGTGCCAGATTCTGGTGATGATGTAGGGATTCCTTTTCCTGGCTCTCTGATCTAGCTCTGAAAAGACAATAAGATAAGAGAAACAGGGCAGGAAATGGTCATGATAGCAAAGCTGGGTTTGGTGCTTTTCCTGACTTTGGTGGCCAATACCACTGGATTCCGATGGTATCAAGCTTTGTGAAAGAAACTCACAATATAAAGCAGAGCCATCTCAATCATTTCTAGACTGACATTTCCAAAAGTGTTAAGAAGCTGTTTCCTCTGTTATATGTGTTCAGATGTTTCCTGAAAACATCTGCACTGTGATCTTTAGTTTTCTTTATCAGTTTTTACTTACCAATGAATACTTTTAAAAAAGTAAATGAGAGGTGTAAATACTTTTATATAGAATTTCATATTCCAAATAGTATCTATCATATAAGAAGAGGGAATTATCCATTCAGCACCAGATCCCCTCCAATTAGAGAACTGGAGCATTCTTTTAAACATCTTTATGATTTAAGGTTTTAATAACAACTCACAAGTAGGCAAAAGTCTGCTATTTATTTAATTTTGAAAGAACACATAAAGAAAAAGGCGGGGAATGTAGGCAGTGTGGAAAAACTCCTTCACATAGCTGGCCACTTGTGGCTTTAACAACTGCGGGGGGAAGTGGCTGGGGCTAAAGTTACGCATTTCTGTTCAGTAAGGGTATCCATGGTGGTAACTCTCATGATGACGGTAGTCATCCTGGTAACCATCCTGGTATCCTTGGTGGTAGCTATGGTAACCGTAGCCTGCGTACTCATCTTCTGGGCAGCGCATTCCCAGTGACTGCTGAATGGCCATTTCCTGTCTCCGGAGTTGCATGGAATCAATTAAATCATACACAATCACCATGGACCACATTGGGGAAGGATACCAGGATTTGACATTTCCATCTTTTCCAACAAGAAGCATGGAGAAGTACTCCGGGCTCACTTGAAAATAGTTCCGGATGTCTTTCACCAAATGGGCTGGTATGTCTTCTCGCTCCACAACAGAACTCCCTAGAACAGAGTTAGAAAAGTTGTTAGTGGATTGAACAGTCAGCCCTCAAGCAAAGATCAAAATGAGAAGAAATCACTATGAGAATAGGGAGAGGACCCATGAGTCCTTTGGTTCAGAATCCAATTAAAGAAAGTTGCTGTACTTTTTCCACTAGAAATTAAATGTCTCTGATGTTCTACAATATTATTAGTGTCAAACTTTGGGACATGTGACGTCTTTTTTATAGGAATGTTGCAAAATATAAAACCAGTCCTTTAATTTAATTCTGGCAAGATCAACTTCTTTCAAGTGTATCACGAACAAAGATTATATTGTTGATATTTCTAAGTTTATTTCCAATTAGCTTAGTTACTTCTTTGCAAATTTGGCTTTCTTTTTGATGCTTTTTTTAGAACAAAAATCTTATAACAAAAAAAATTTCTTAAAGGGGAAAATACCAATTACCTAAGATGTGGATACATGTATTTAAACTATTATGGGCAGTGAAAAGGGGGAGGGGGAGGAGGAGGGTACTGAAGCTTTCCGTGCCAAGGGGTTTATGCCACTATCTCTGGTGAAGATCTTGATCTTGCAAGGAAGAACTGATTTGCTTTCTGAAAACTCGAGTCACTAGTCATCTACTTTCAGCTTCTCTGAGCCTTTCTGTACTGAGCCCATCTATTAAAAGGGGATTAGTAAGATACGATCCATGAGCTTCATAAAATTATTGTGAGAATTAAACGAGGTGGCATAGATAAAAATGCTTCGTAAATCATACAGTCCTATGCAGATAAACAGCATTATTCTAGCTAAGAAAATGGTTACTTTTACTGCCACTTACGATTTTCTATTAAAAACAATATTAATGATTGCACCCTATTTCCCATTTATGTGCACATACACTCATGCGCACACACAAGGTGGATGAATTCAGTGAACTGCATTCACCTTAACGGTCCCTCACTGCTTGCATACCGTTTAATATAATTTAATTTAATGTAACCGTAGTTCATAATGTTTTAAAAGAACAACACTTTACCATTAATTGGGAACAGTTCTAAAACTCCCCCAACTTCCTCTCCAACCCCTAAAAGTTTCAGAATGGTTATGTGGCGCAGACCTGGAAGGAGAAAGAAAACCATAACGTTGGTAAATCATCTTTTACCTTCAAAGGCCAATAGCTGACAATTAGGATTCTCTACATTAAAAAGAACATAACTTCATTAGACAAAATACTCCATTTTTTTCTAATAAAAGAGTCATTAAATAATTTTAAAACCTTGAAAAAGACCTAATTTCAGATTTAGGATTAATAACAGGGTCAGATATGGTTTTTGTTTTGTTTTGTTTTGCTCTGTTTGTAGATGGAAATAAAAGAATTTGCTCTTAAACTGTCATTCTATTAAATAACAAACAGAAATGAAGCTGTCGGAACATTTAAATATCTGGGATGATCTGAGCTGATTCGAGTGCTGAGAAAAAGTCATGCCAGAGGTTATAACAGTTTAGGTGGATGATGTTTACTGGGCTAATTCAACTGTCTCTTGGAGAAAAAAGCAGAACCTATCCAGTGTGATTGTTAAAGGAATATTTCCAGCTTTCTTGCACAAAAATTTGTCAGTGAAAAGGGCAGGTTCTTACCACTTACTTAGAGGATTCAAAGGAGAAGCACTTAAGCACAGCGTGCTTCCTACCCACAGCTAAAGTTTCAGGAAAGGAGAGAAGGTCATGCCTTGGTAGCTTGTTGGAATTCTTTTGAGGATGAAGTGCACACCAAGGGATTCAGGAGAAAAAACACTGGAGGACAAGGGGGCTGCTAGTTCATCATATCAAGATTTCATATCATATCATTTCATATCATATCAAGACAAAATGTCAATCTATTCAGGGTCATAACTTGGGACTAATAATACGAATATCGATGGAGTTTATTGTTCAGAGGAGAAAACTGACAGTTGCCACGGCTTGAGGCTGTTTTAAGGAGGGGCTAAAATCCTAGCAAATGGCTATCCAAAAAAAAAAAAAAAGTTTGTGGTCTTTGCTCTTCTCCCAGAGAAGTGAAGCATTCTGTTCTCAATGTCGTTGAATCATGTTTTCAAAAGGGAAGATCATGAATTTAATTATTCCTGGAAAATAAGACTTGTTTACATTTCCTGTATATTGCAAAAGGGTTTGCTTGCACTAATGTGATTTAAGTTTTGTGTGCAGAGATTAAATGAAACATCACCTAATAACTGTTCCAAAACTGCCTTTAGACAGCTGAAGTAAGCCATGATTTTATTTACATTCTTATTGTGAAGGGCTATTAACCGCTCTAAACTTCTGCCTTACCTAGCAACATTGGTGGCTACAAATAATTTAAAATATACTTAAAATACAAAAAAACCCAACCTTATATATTGATATAAGTCATTATTTATTAACTTTGATAGTAGGACTATACATTAAATAATCATGAATTTTCTAGTTATTTTTACTGTTATGAGCTTGTTGTCTACCTCTTTTGAGTTATTATTTTATATCTTAAAACTAAAATGTATTTAAATTTACAGATACTGAGTCATAGTAAAGACCCAGGCTCTGTTAATGCTTGACAAAACTTATACCCCCATTTTTAAAAATAAATTAAGCACGGTTTTGTTTTGTTTTTTTTTTTTTTTTTAAAGATTTTATTTATTTATTTGACAGAGAGAAATCACAAGTAGATGGAGAGGCAGGCAGAGAGAGAGAGAGAGGGAAGCAGGCTCCCTGCTGAGCAGAGAGCCCGATGTGGGACTCGATCCCAGGACCCTGAGATCATGACCTGAGCCAAAGGCAGCGGCTTAACCCACTGAGCCACCCAGGTGCCCCTAAGCACGGTTTTATAACTAATAAATGATTCTTCTTCCTAGCAGAAGTATCAAAATAATGCTGATTCATTTGTAATCCAGTTAGAAATGGAATTTTTAAAGTCTGTGGCTTCTAGATACTCCCCCCTCCCACCAATGACTGTCAAAATTCTTCCTCTGTAGAAGTACATTTTAAATGAGATTTCAATTGTAATTCCAGTTTTGAAACTGCCCTTAGCTCCTTGCTTCACCACTGATTTTAGTAGTAAGTTCTATGTACTATGCATTTTCCTTTGTATGCATCCTTATTCAAAATGATACTTTAGGTCACTAGGATAATAATTTTGGTAAAGAAAGCAAATGTTCGTTTTTAAAACACTGAGTAGTTCACTACAAAAAAAATAATAAACTATGTTTCTCTTTGACCTACTTGTCCTAAAATAAGATTCTGTTTGACAGATCTTGCTGTATTTTTTTTTTAAAAGATTTCATTTATTTATTTGACAGACGGAGATCACAGAGAAGCAGGCACAGAGAGAGGAGGAAGCAGGCTCCCTGCTGAGCAGAGAGCCCGATGCAGGGCTTGATCCAAGGACCCTGAGATCATGACCTGAGCCGAAGTCAGAGGCTTTTTTTTTTTTTTTAATTAAATTTATTTATTTTCAGCATAACAGTATTCATTGTTTTTTTCACCACACCCAGTGCTCCATGCAATCCGTGCCCTCTCTAATACCCAGGTGGTGGGTATTAGTACCCACCACTTCAAACCCCTCAGATTGTTTTTCAGAGTCCATAGTCTCTCGAAGGCAGAGGCTTTAATCCACTGAGCCACTCAGGTGCCCCCTTGCTGTATTTTCTCTCCAATTATAGATCAAAATCCTTTTTAAGGGAATAGTGATATAGTACAGTATGCTTCCATTAATATATTAATTCTCAAAGCCATTCCTGTTTTGCAGAAGACATTTAACCTACGGAGAATGACCCAGTGTTTATAGCTAAGTATTACCCAAGTAAATGATGATACCCGAGTTTTAGAATGTTGAGACAAATTTTAAAAAACAACAACAACAACAAAAACTCCAAATAAACCAGAGGGTACATAGCACAGATCACTAAAAGTAAAACAGCAGGTTTTTCAAACACTTCAGTGAAGAACCCCAGAGAGGAGAATATTGAGGAAAAACAAAATAAAACAAAAACCCCAAAAAACCCTGCATTTGATGAAGGCTCCAGTCTGAAAGCAACTTTATGCTCAATACAACTGAGTAAGTGTCTGGGAATCTCCAGTCTGGACTGAGGAATATTTGGATGATCTAAGCTTCTATGTTCCATTTTAGAATTGACCAGGAAGAGGGTGGTATGGGAAAACAGTGATGACGAGGCTTCCCACTCACCAAAATTGCAGGCCTGGCCACTGAGGGCCGAGAGCTGTTGTGAATAGGCCCAGTCTTCATCATTAGGGGCAGAGATCACCAGCAACCGCCTCCTCCATCGGAACCTGGAAAAAACAGGAGACCGTGATTACTGCTTCAAACAAGAGAGGCTAATGTAAGAGAGCAGTCACTTTGCCTGTCGGGGTTGCCTATGCCCAGAATAAAAAACACTGGCCCTTAGAAATATCTCATAGTTCCGCAAAGCCATTAAACTTCCTTTCCACATTTCTTGCAGTTTTTCTGTTATAACTTCATGGTCTGCCTACTGTGGCATTTGCATGAAGCATCAGGCATGAGTCTGGCCACCACACCCAGTAGGGTCACTTGGGGAGACATGAGGTCCTCAGATGCCATGAAGACTGGCCAAAATGGTATGTTATATAGTAACCACAGAAAGAGGGAATCAGAAGAACTGAAGAAAACTCAAGTTCTAATAGAGTTCACTAGGGCTTGGAGGGGGTCAAGAATCAAAGGTAGGGACAGAAATAGAGTAGAAAAAGAGAACTAAATTTAAAGTAGATGACAGTGACAGGAAGAAGGAAAATGGGGAAGTGGTTCAAAGAGTCAGGGAGGATTCCTGGGAAAACAAAGCCGAGGTATCTTTTTCGGTAGCCAGTGGTTCATCCATCGGCAAATGCAAGTTCTAAAAGGTAGCCTACCAACTAGAAAACCAACATTATAGAGCCCTCCTGCAAAGTGGAATGGGGCTACACCTTGAGCCTAGGATTTAAGCATATAATACAGTAAACCTGTTTCTGCTCTGACACTGTAGGGTAGTAGAAAACTTTTGTCTTATAACCTGAGTTCATGTTTTGTCACTGCTAACTTTTTGGGTTCCCTGAGCATGTCACGGAGTTCATCCAAGTCTCAGTTTTTCCTTTTCTCTGAACCAAAAATAGCATTTACTTCAAAGAGCTCATAACACCTAAGAATTAAATTAAAACCCGTCAGTGTAAGTTGTCCACACGAGGGCATGGCTATAGATAGTGGCTGGATCTGTGGCCTTCTAGATGGAGGATGTTGTCTATGAAGAGACCTCAGACATTTATCTACCAAATCCCATATGGTAAGTGATTTAATCCTTTGTGTATCATTTCATAGCTCATGTTCATCTACACAGAAATCATTAGAGGTCAGTAAAGGCACAGCCTATTGTCTTCATTTGATGGATGACAAAATGAAGCTTAGAGAAGAGAAGTAATTTGCCAAACTAGTCAATCAAACAGTTGGTACTAATGGTTTCTCTAGTCTATCACCCTCAGAGATCCTGGTGGTTGGCTGATGCAGTCAGGGTCCCTCAGGAGATAGGAAGGAGAGGGTATGCATCTAAGGGCTAACAGTATGGAGTTGTCTCTAATTCCCCTTTCACTGGAGGGGAGGAGTTTTGCATTCTGCCTTCTGTGCAGACAACCGGGGGATGTTAGTACCCTCGCTGAGCTGGAAGCCAGTTGATTATATTCACGACTTCTCTCCCTGTGCCCATTCTAGCCTCACAGTGAACACGAGAGTTTTCAGCCCCAAAGAAAATGGCCTCTTGGGGGAATAGTGGTTTGGGTGAATGAGAGAAAATGATAGTCTGATGAAATACAACCCCTCAATGGGCGCCTGTAGCAAGGCTTGCCAAAAACTGCTTGCTGTGACATTACATTTGCTTCCTCTGCTTGTTTCTCTTCAAAGGGAAAGAAAAACTAAAATGTCCACTGAGAATAGGGAGATGAATGTATTTAGCATGGAGGAGGGGAGAGGAATGTCTGAGACTGTCCAAGACCTCCTGGGAAAGGGAACAGTGACTGCTGTCGGATCACAAACATGGGTCTCCTGTACCCTCCCTGCTTCCTTAGGAGACATGCCAGCCCAGCACTGCCCCGCCCCCACCCGGCCCCCAGCCAGCATCCAAACCAGGCCAGCCTTCCTGGCCTCACACAGAGCTGTAGGGTATCCTCGAAGGAGCTATTTTGGGTGAGGTATATTTTGGCTTGTTTACCGGTGTGCACCACTGGATGCTGTCCTGATTAGACAGGGACAGGATCTGAGACTCCCTGTCGCAGACACAACCAGGCAAAGGTCATTTCCCCTAAGGGATGATTCTTTCTCCCACGGACCTTTAAGATATGAGGCTCCAGCTTGCAACACTGAAGGAAATAACTTCCACAGAGTGTAACAAGAGATGTCAATGTGGCCCAGATCCTTATTTCGGACAAATTGTTCTCCTGTCACTTTAACGTATCAGTAAATAAAAATTCTGTGAGCTGTATGTGTGTTTGCTTCTCTTAACTGGCACTCCCAAATTAGTGTGCATTTGCCCACTCTTTGGGGCTTTTGTCTCAGAGGAACGTAATTATAGCCTGAACCAGATGAGTGTCACTGAAGACCAGACCGGCTTCAGAGTCTGGTCAGCTGAAACCAGGCTGTGTAGACTCACCAACAACTCAGCAAATGTGAAGGAAAATTCCGATTGGATATTCATTTATTTATAGAACTTCTATTTAAAAAAAAAAAAAATTTCCCCCCGTTCTCTCTGCCTGGTTTCAATCCTGAGATGTTTACTAAATCTCCTCCGACCTCTCCCTTCATGACAAAGTTTTCTAACTAGGAGCTGAATAACTGGTCCTAACACTACCGATAGCCAGCATTCGTTGATTACTCACTTTGCACTAATGTGTGGTCCATCTTTACCTTTATTTTTTTGTTGTTGTTTATTTTTTTTACAAGATTTTATTTATTCATTTGACAGAGAGATAGAGAGAGCCAGAGAGCAGAAATGGGGGGAATGGCAGAGGGAGATGTAGAAGCAGGCTCCCCCGCCAAGCAGGGCATCAGATGCGGGGCTCCATCACAGGACCCTGGGATCATGACCTGAGCTAAAGCAGGCGCTTAATGGACTGAACCATCCAGATGCCCCATCCCCCATCATTACCTCTAGTACTGAATTTACCTTTCACAACAATCTTAGGAATAGGTACACTTATTATTCACATTTTACAAATGAAGAACTAAAACCTGGAGAAGTTAAGTCATCAGCCCAATCACACAGCTAATACATGGAGATGCCAGGAATCTAACTCAGGAATCTACTCATGCCTCTAGGTAATAATAAAAAATTCCGCTTTGATTTTTAAGATCAATGATAATTATCAGCACAGTGATTGCATGAGTTGTGACCACAAATCATGCACAGTTATAGGACATCCAAATTAGAATTGCATCCATTCTGAGTATCTGCAGCTGATGCCTTTTCCTGACATAGTACTGAATACGTACAAGACTCTGACATTCGAAGGAAAATACATTTACATATCATAGTGTCCTGGTCAGTACAAAAGGTTTTAGATGAAAAATGTGCATACAAGTGTTAAAAATCAAAGATAGGCCAGATTCGGATGTGTGATCAGCCAGAATGAATGCTGCAAGATTTGTGTATGATTGAAATTGAGATAATGTCAAGCTTTTCCTGTCAAGGTTTGAAACCCATGACACAGTAATTATAAAAAGACAGCCTGCCTGGAGATGGTAGGAAAAATCTCTCAGAATGTCTCTAGCTGCAGGTCTCCCGGCTGGCCCAAATCCTTGGCTATAAATAACAATAATGAACTGGGTGGTAACTGTCTGCTGTTGAGGACAGGTGACTTGAGTTTACAGGGTTGGTTCAGCAGGTAAGCATCTTTTAGTCCTGGAAAATTTAGAACTAAGAAGAGAAGATTTTCAAAGAATCATAGCGATAATCTATATTTCTAAGAAGGAAACTGGTCTTTATAAACATAATTTATGTTATTGTGAAATTTAAGAGAATTTGGTTTATTAAAATGACAACCCTAAGACTATGATTAGAATGTGTAATTGAGTGATTGGCTTAGATGTGTGTTTCTAAGTCGCGTGCAGTTACTGGAATATCTGAGAAAACATTGGATTTACTGTATTTATAAGATTACTGGATCATTTAAGTATTCAGCAAGGTTTTGTTTGTTTATGTCAAACAATTCAAAAATACATATTAGGGGCGCCTGGATGGCTCAGTGGGTTAAAGCCTCTGCCTTTGGCTCAGGTCATGATCTCAGGGTCCTGGGATCGAGTCCCATATCAGGCTCTCTGCTCAGCAGGGAGCCTGCTTCCCTCTCTCTGTCTCTCTGCCTGCCTCTCTGCCTACTTGTGATCTCTCTCTGTCAAATAAATAAATAAAATATTTAAAAAATACATATTAAATGTAAAAATGGCTGTTTGAAATAAAATTGTTTAATTATGGTATTTGTAAGCAAGATCAAACATTATTCAAAGCCCCTTAAAAATGATAGCTAAAGTTTTCTAGGTTATAAATAGAATAATACAACTTAAAAACCTAACTTAAAAGTTTAAGAGAGAACTGTGGTCTTCAATGTATTACTTGGGTATATTTGACTCTAATTGTGAAAATCAAAACTGAACTTCTAAGAATCTTGTCTGCCACAAGAAAGGTGGAAGGAAGGACGGAAGGACGGAAGGAAGGTGGGAGGGGTGGGGGGGAAGGAAGGGGAGTGCAGGGGAAGGAAGGAAAAGGAAGAAAAACACCTCAAGGGTGACAGAAAGGTTTTCTCATCAATCCTGTAAGTCAGTGCCATCGAGAGGGATGACCCTAGACCAGAAGCTAATGTTTCAGTGCCCCCAAGACTAGACAAAAAGCCATCTGCCCAGTGGAATGTTAGAGCCCTTTCTTAGCCAAGAGACTGGCCTGAAGACTGAGCTGAACCTTAAGTCCTTATAAAGGCACACCCCTTCTGTCTTCAGTCCAGATGCTTGCACTACCCTGAAAATCTGAATGAAGGAAGAACCTCAAGTTCCTTTCAGTTCTGAAATCCTGTGGTTTTAGGGATGTCTCCCTTTGCTTCAAACTCTGGGCTTCTGGCTCCAAGACTAAAAATAATTCACATTATAGTTTCAAAAGGAGTATCAGATAAGAATGTGAACTTTAGGAGCCAGATTCTCCTGGGGCCACTGAGTCCTAGAGCTGGCACTAGCTCAATGTTGACCAAAAGTTAGTTACTTAATCTCCATTAGCCTCAGTTGTCCCATCTGCACCACAACAATAGTTACAGTATTCAGATCCTAGGGTTGTTTATAAAGATTAAAGTTGGAAAGGAAGATGAAGTGCTTGGCAGAGAGGTGAGCATACAAAAAGTGGTCACTTGGGGCACCTGGATGGCTCAGTTAGGTGTCCGACTGTTGATTTTGGCTCAGGTCATAATCTCAGGGTCATGAGATGGAGCCCCTATTGGGCTTTCTGCTGGGTGTGAAGCCTGCTTAAGATTTTCTCTCTCCCTTTCCCTCTGCCCCTCCTCTGGCTACAGTACATGCACTCTCTCAAAGAAAAAAAAAGTGATCCCAGCAACCCTGGGATGTAGTCTGTAGTCAGATCTACTTGCTAATATTCTCCTTTATGGGTGAAATTTTTAAGGCAGGTTAATTGAGAAGCATAGAGAAATCAACATAGCTAGTAAATTGCAGGCCCCAAACTTGGATGAACAAGAAGTCCTATGCTCTTTACACATCATGAGGTTCTCTTTTAAGAGACCCAAGCATCCTGAACCTAGAGGAATTCAGATGATCTATCCACTTACTAGTCATAGCATTCTTGATTTTCCAACTCATGAATGGAGAATACACAGGAAGTTAACAGTTTCCAAGTTAATGAGACTCCAAGTAAGTTCTTGCTCCATTTCTGGAGTGTCTTGGCCACACAGTGTAACTAGGTGTGGGAGGTGAGGAGAGGAGATGTTACACTGAGATTTCTGTGCCTTTATTTGCTGTGGGAGGAATTTCTGCAGTTTTCACCTTCTAGATCCCCAAAAGCCTTGTAGAATTTTTATCCAACATGAGGGAAGTGATGGAGAAGGAAGAAAGTAGAGCGATTTTCTAAGACAATCTTCTCCATGTATTTACTGAAATTTTCATACAATGGTTTTCAATAAACCCTACTCCTCAGGGAATCAGGGAGCTGGGTCAAGAGAATTTCTTCTTTTGAGGTCCTAGAGGGGGTTTTTGTTGTTTTCTGAGGAGTTAGAAAGAAGCAGAAAATCAAGGAGAGTGTTCCAAATCCTGTTTGGAACCAGAGTATCCTAATAAATAAACATGTAAAATAAAAATGCTGTATACAAAGCCCTCTAAATTCACTGGTGGAATAAATGAAATCTCCCGGGTCAGAATTCTCTATTCTGTGCCCCAAGAGGAGCAGAAAGAAAGAAAAGACCTATCCAAAGCCACCAAATCAACAATCAAGCTTGGAGCTGACCCCAGTCAACATTATAACCAGAGCACTTTCAACAGGAAAAGACTAAGCCCTGTGGCCAGGGGCTATGAAGCAGACAGACATTTCACCAGGGAGGGTCTGCACACAGGTCTACTTCATGTTTCCTTGATCTTTTTATTAGCTCACCCAGAACACCTTCCCACCTGCCTCCTCAGGGTCTCCAAAAGTGGGATACCTGGATAGGAAGTTCTCCAATGACTGCTTCTTGTCTTCCTTACAAGCAATGCCCTCCTTCTTCTGCTTTTCCATGTCTTTGATACGGGACTGGAATGTATCAATCAAATCGAACACGGACTTCATTGATATAGGCACTTCATAGTATTGCTGTTTCAGAAAGAATAGAAAGCATATAGTGTATAAGGGTGTTTCTTCCCTATGTTTGAAGGATAGAGAGCCTGGGAGAACTCAGGAGAGCACTGGAGAAATCAGAGCCTGGAGGGTACATTGATTAATAAACTAAACTCTCTTCTTCAAAAGTACCTCTGCTGAGGCTTTGAGGTTCAGAATCCATGAAACAACTGTCCCTTACCTTTTATGAGAATTTCTTAATTGCATATGTTTGTTGGAAAGGGTCCATGCCTTCCTCATTACATGTATCTTAGGTTTGCTTCCCTATCTCTGGGACTAAACTGATTCCTATTCACTGCACAACTGGAGAGAAGGTAAGAAATACTGTAACCAACATGGGAATGGAATAACCTTTTAGAACACCTGACATGAACTATAATGGTAATTTTGCACTATGAGGAGGACTGTTCTTTGACCATCAGGAATCTGCATACACTCTTTGTGATTCCCAGAGACTGTTTTATTGAGCAAGTGTCACTTAAAATTAGGTCATGTTCATATATGTATTCTTAGAAAAAAGTTGGAATCCAACTTCAAGATAATGCCATTCAGTTTCTTGGATCCTAGCTGTCTGGACTTCCAACAGCAACCTAAGATGGATTTGAAGGCTGGCTGAGCATAGGCAATGTAAACTAGAGAGAAGTCTGGACCTCTCTTGGAGCTATGCCTCCAGTGGGAATTGAGTAAACTACAAGGTGAAAGCTGTCAGAGACCTTTGTATCCATCTAGCCCCGCCTTAGAGGTGGGGCAACACAAGTGAGGAATGGATTAATAAATGGACCGCTCTCCAGATCCAGAAGAATAGTGCAGGATGGATTAGCTATTTTGGTAGCCCTGGTGACCTTTTCCCTGATGATTTTCACGTAGCATGGTATGCTATTGGTGTACAAGAATAGTTCAGAGATGCGATCTGGAGCTCACCCACATGGGTAGGAAGCGCAATGCTAACTGGGTGAACTTGGGCAAGTTACTTAACCATTCTGGGCCTCTCTTTTTCTTCTGGGAAATAAAAGTAATACTTGTTATTTATCTCAGAAGTTTGGGATAGGGATTGTAAAGGGTTGAGGTGAGTGCCTGTCATGTGGAAAACACTTTAAAAAGTTAGATATTTTTGCTACTATTTTTATAATTATTATTATCATTAGTATATGGCACAGTTTTTCATGCCTCAGAACTTCTGTTCCTAAGCATAGGAAGAAAGTAGGTATAAAACTCTGCTATCTTGTCCATGTTGAATCAGAAGGTAAACTTCCAGGACCTTTCAGAGTAGGTCATGTTCAATCTGGCTTTCCTGAAGGAAGAAGCCAAATACTCTTCACCTTTTATCCCTTGCGCCTGGCAAATCATAGCTATTCAACCAGTATCAGTGTCAATGTTTGACACTGAATTTGGTCTGAGTCAAACCACTGGGCCATAGGAGGCCATCCAACCAAGCTCTTTCATAGACTGCATTTCTAGGCACAAATTCTATAAGGTAATGTGGAATATCTGAAACATTCCCAAACCTTCCCACTTATAAAATAATTTGTGCTTATTCATATGTCTAATAGATTCACTGGCAAAAAAATTCCGAGTTGTATTCAAAGGCATATAACTGTATCACCTAAAACAGAAACCCATACCTTGACTCTCAGGTCCACATCTGTTAGCACCATGAAGAAGTCATTATAGGTCATTCCGTACTCTTTCCTCAGCTCACCGATGAGATGCTGGTCTACCAAGTCCTCATCATCCACCACTCGCATGGGTTTTTCATTATCTTAAGGCAAATGAAATGTGAATAAATATAGATATGACAAGACAGAAATAAGTAGGAAGCGAATGGGTGATGGCTCCCGGTCTCCATCCTGAGTTAATTAGAACAGCTTTCATTAATTGCACACATTCAACTAATGTTCTATTTGAACAAAAGTTTCCCAAGTGGATAAGTAAATACAGAAATAAATGAATAAACTAATTTTGAAAGTCAGTATTCTACAGATGATCAAGCCCCACATCTGCCTACCTTGATCGTAGTGAATCAGAAAGCACAAAGTGAGAGTGAAGGCAGCTGAGTCATCCCTGGAAGATGACTGCCAATTCCACCCTGGGAATGAATCATCACTCCACCTCACCAAGGAGTTTTTAAATTTATTTTAGTTTTATTTACTTAGTTGAGTCTAAAATCTGTGTCTTTTCTTCACTTTTATTAGAGAATCACTTTGGAACTCAGTGAACTATGTTGTTGCTATAGAGAAAAATAACCCTATGTTCAAGCCTGGCCACAGGTTCATTTTAACTCCAGAAATGTAGGGCTTTTCATAATACAAATGTTGTAAGTAAATACCATTTCCAGCCAAGTGCTACTAAATGTATGGTAGTTTTTAACCATTATGTATTTTTTAACATTAAATCCTAAAAATAAATTATTATAATTTGAAATGGTTCTTAAAGATGTCACTAGGTTGATGAGAAGTATGAACATGGCAACTCCTACGTCTCTGGAAATGATTTTCACATTTCTGAGATGAAAATGCTACTTCCTTCCCTTTTACGTCCCAGTGTTTCCCTCAACCCTATAAAAAACCTTCCTTTCCAAAATAATCCCCTGTCCTTAAAAAAATGTGAAAAAAATTAAAGTTAGCAAATAAGTGATAATAGATCTATTAGTGAAAAGACTCTACTAGTTACTATCCGCATTATTACCCAATGAGTAATATCATACTAGAAACAACCTCAGCTTTGCAGATACAGAGCTTATAAAGCTTGAGTACCATAGACCATTACTCTTTTATGGATAAAAAGGGGATGATTACAAGTTAACTGTTACTTTGATTTATTTGATGAGGATCACTGAGAGTATACCAACAAGGAACTTGATTTCCCCCAAAGAAGATCAAAACACAAAGAGAAAGAACCAATTTTCCTCCCCAAGATTGGGACAGTTCTTTATGGAGCGGGTTCAAAGGCATGGGAGCTGATAGCTTATATGAGGACCAAGCACTGTCTGCAAAATGAAAAATGACATGCTTCATGCATATAAACTATTTTTAAATGCACATTTTTGCTGCCATTAATTAACTACAAAGTGATGAAAAAGAATTGCCAGATTCATGTTGGTTTTTGTTTAATATGTCTCATTGGGAAAAAAAAAAGCTGAAGAAAATGCATAGTGGATGTTATTCTTGGTTAAAAGGAAATAAAACAAAAGAAAACACATATGCACAGGAATAGACACCAGAGAATGTCCAGAAGGACAACTGGCTGGTAACGACGGCTGCCTCTAGGAAATGGAAAAGGTGAGTGGAAACATTCACTGTTTATTCCACACATGGCTATAGTAGTTAAAATTTAACAAGGAGGGGTGCCTGGGTGGCTCAGTGGGTTAAAGCCTCTGCCTTCGGCTCAGCTCATGATCCCAGGGTCCTGGGATTGAGCCCCGCATCGGGCTCTCTGCTCAGCAGGGAACCTGCTTCCCCCACTTTCTCTCTCTGCCTGCCTCTCTGCCTACTGTCATCTCTGTCAAATAAATAAATAAAATCTTTTAAAAAAATTTAACAGGAAACATAGTTTATACTTAATAATAAGGTAACTCATTAAAAACTGATTTCAAAAATGTTTTTAACAACTGATTATTTTAAAACTTGACAAACCAAGTTTTATCTAGAACCTAGGGATCACCATTTTTAACTCCCAACATACAGTCATTTTTGCTTTTGTTCATTCAACAAAATATTTGTTGTCAGTGCCCTGAGCTAAGTCGATGCTGGGCCCTGGATTCAGCGATAAGTAACTTGGTTGGAGTTCAAGTTCCTAATTAGAATCAAAATTAGACCATTATATCTACCTAACGGAGAAAGCTACAAAAACCACTGAATGGATAATGAGATGGAAGGAAGTTGGAGGTTGTAGCAGATTTCAAAGGCAGCCGCTATTCACCACCCTCTCCATATTTAGACTCTTGGCTCAGTAAGTGCAGCTCCTCATTAAGGTGAATGAGTTAAACTGTCCTGCCTCCTGATTCTCAGGTCATCTATACAACTTGCTTTGGCCAATGCTAGCTGATGTCAGCACGAATGACCCAGAGAATAGAACTGGGCCTGTACATTTGGGATTGCTCTTGCCTCTACCATGGCCATGAGAACAACACCCACACTAGCCTTCTGAAGGATAAGGTACACCAACTTACCCTGGCCTCAGCCCAGACAGGGCCACTCCAGATCAGCCAACACCAGTTGGCCCGTGAAGTGATCAAGTCCAACTAAAATCAGCAGGACTGCAAGTACATGGACCAGTCTCGCTGAGGCCCACCAAACCCCACCCAGATGAGCAGAACCATACAGATGTGTGACTCAATGTTTAATAATTACATGCCACTGAAGTATGCGGGTCTTCATTACAAAACCTTATTGTGGTAATAGAGAAGTGGTGCAAGTGTTATCTGACACAATCCAGTCACATTATTGAGAAAAAATAATATTGGGAACATATGAAACAGGAACTAAAGCAGACCTTGTGGCTTGCGGTCCAGATCCCACCTTCAGAAGCAAGGTCACTGTGGAGAGAGCTGACTCCCTGTCTGGAAATCACTCTCCTTAGAAAAGAGCTGCCTTTGCCCCAAGTCACACTCTCACTAGGGGGCAGCCCACATTCAGACCTAAAAGATGTCCCCCTTGCCTCGAAGGGGACCACTCTAAAGAGTTGACGGCAGTACAATTAAAATTCCCTCTCTGTTCTCCTGTATCCCTCACCTCTCATAAGCATCATTCCTGAAAACACTCCCCATTCACCCTGTGCATGTAAATCTCAGAGTCTCAAGTTTTTTTTTTTTTTTTTTTTACCAGAGGATAAACCTATCACAGAGTCCATGAGGGGAGCAACTTGCTCAAGTTCACATCACTAGTTAGTAACAGAGTAAAGGTTAAGCCTCAGATAATATGACCTCACTCTTCTCTAGCGTTCTCTTTAGTTGGCCAAAATATGTCCCACTCAAGGATAGACTGGACCTATAATCAAAATTTAAGCCAAACTTCGCTCTAACTGGGATATAGCAAGAAACCAATTTCATGGTCTGGTTTTTCTTTTCAACTGAAATATTTTCTGAAACCGTTTTGATGCAACATCAAACATAAAACACTTTACATTTCCAGACTACAGAATATCTAACATCCCAAATGAATGTTTGTGTCAAGGAAGAGCACCTGCGCCTCCCCCCACCCCCGACCAAAAGAACAATGAAAGCACTGATCAACCGTGGCTGCAAGGATGGGTGCAACTCTCCGCCGGAGCTCCCCTCTGGCCCAATTCTGAGCAAGGTACAGGCGAGGCCAACTCCCAGCTCCAGCTACCTCCCTGCCCCAGGTCTCTGTTATGCTCTGCATTCATTCTCGGTCAGGGCTGAGATGGAACTGGGTGAGCACAAGGCTCTCTTTGGGCTGGAAATGCAGCATAAATCTGCCAGCTTCTTGTTCTATTTATCCAAGTTTTGCCAAGGCTCTCCAGTCCTCATTCACAGGACTTAGAAGCAAACATTCTTTAGGACACATCCTATAAACAGTCCACATGGTCTTGATCCCACTAAACGGATTCCCAGACCCAGATCCATTTGGTGGGATTTGTCTATCCCAAACAGATTGTCCCTGACCCAAGGTGACTGAGGGACAGAAGGGAGCGTGAACTCTGTTACATGCTGGTGGGGACCTGTCCTGCAAGGGGGGCATCAGCCTGGCTTTCCATCCTTGAAGGACCTCAATTCCAAAAGTCAGTGGCCAATTTCAGGTTGTGGTAGATTCCTTCACGTCTTTGTTCTTCCATGTCTGACTACAGACAGTAATGACCCCACAGAAAATTTCAGCTCCAGCCACAACTTATTAATCACCAAATGTGTACCAGGCATTATGTTCGAAGCTTCCATCCATGATGGCTTCTCCTCTGTTAGTATTCATGGTATATCTCCTCCTCCTACCTGTCCTACCTGAGTTTAGGCATTTGACCAATGTCCCTGGACAGCATCAGCTTCTCTGCTGCTTCAGGAGTTGATCTCCTCCGGCAGTTTTTCAAAGCATGTTCCACTGTCTACTTTTATCACAATCACCTGGGGCACCAGTTAACATTACAATCCTTGGATCCAGACCAATTGGATCCGAGGGGCTAGTGGTGAGGCCCAGGAATCTGCATTTCTTTTAAAGATTTATTTATTCATTTATTTGAGAGAGAGCATGAGCAGAAGGGGCAGTGGGAAAGGGAAAGAAATCTCAAGAAGACTCTATGCTAAGACTGGAGCCTGACTCAGAGCTCGATCTCACAAAACTGAGATCACAACCCCAGTGGACAACGAGAGTCGGACACTGTGTCACCCAGGCATCCCAGGAATCTGCATTTTAACATATTTTCTGGGTGATTATTATGCAGTCTAAGGACAGAGAACAAGGACAGGATAAAATCCAAATCCTAGATTTAGCAGCAAGGGCACTTCTGCTAGATTCAGCCTATCTTAGCTCGCTGATCTCTTACCTCTTCCAAATATCATGCTCCAGCCTCTATTTTCGGTTTCTAGAAATATGCCTTCTCTTTCTGGAATGCTATTCCTATCCTTGTCCACATGGGAACAAATTACCTGTCGACTTGCCTCTACCTCATCTGTGCACTCACAACACTTTTCTACACGTTTCTGCAATCATGCCTATCACCTTGCATCACAACCAGTGATTATGCATCTGCCTTCCCACTAGATATGAGCATTTCATCAATAGGGACTGACTTTGACCACCTTCAAAATCCTGTAGCCTGGCACACGTAAACACTAGGTACAGATTTGATAATCATGAAATCTCTCCCCTAAGAAGGATGTCACATTAAAAAAAAAAAAAAAAGAGTAGTGAAGGGTAAAGAAGGTGAGCAATTCTGAGTCTCTGTAGAGAACCCACCATCAAACCCTTGCACTTCCTTTATCTTGTGAGCCTGTAACACAGCCAGTCTAAGTGTAATAGGAGAAAACTCACCCTATAGATTTATTTTCTTAATCTGGGTTTTCATGTATGAAGTCTCATAATGGCATTAATCATATTTTTTATTTTCTATATATTATGATCTTTTGACATCTTAAAAACCCTTTCTGACTGGGGAGAGACGGCCCCTCCCAAGGCTAGCCAATTCTTAGAGACAACAACAACAAAAAATAATAAAAATAAAAAATTTCTTCTGCCATTGGAAGAGCTTAACCCTCCATCACTTTCTTCAAGCACTTGTTTCGTATGGTTGACTTATCAAGTGCTTTTCGCCCCTTGATCATCAGGGCTTGATCTTGACACTGACACACTTGAGAGGCAGGAGGGCAGTGAAATGGGATGACTGAACAGGTGGCGGCGTGCTTGCCAGCTTCGAAGGCACACAGTGATTGATAATCGGAGACTGAATAAACAGAGAGGGACACCCAGCCAGGATCTGGAAATCTTGATCACTCACACAGCCTGGCCTCCCAGCACAAGGTGGCAGAGTCTAGAGAAGGCAACTTCCAGACTTTGTCACCATGATGAAAGGAAGAGTTGGGGCAAAGGGTCAAATTTTCAGGTGCTCCCCAGGGAAAGTGACATTTCTGCATTGTTATGGAGTCAGTGAGGCTTGTCCATAAGAAACAATTCTCTTCAACAGAATCAGAGACAGAAAGGGAATATTTAGGCTGAGATGGAATCTGTTGTTCTCACCTATAAAAGGTATTTTAGAAACTCACCCATGACTTCCTTACTCGTATGACTATGGAATCACTTTCTGTCCTGTTGTTACATTCCAGCCCCAGCCCCATCAACTTTCTACCCCCCTTTTCATACACTCAAACTCTTCCTCTTTCAAAGGAAGTTTTCAAAGAACTTTTTTTTGTCCATAAAAAGTCCTATCTGTTCTAACCCTTAAAAGCTGGTGATTGGATATCAGTGTCAAATATTTTTTTTATCCCTGTATCTTTCTAAGTGAGGAACATACTTCCTGTGTTTTCCCCATATTTCTCTTTCCATTCTGCAGTAAAGTGCCTTTATTATTAATTTTTTTAAAATTTATTTGAGAGAGAGGGAGCATGAGAGAGAGAGAGAGTGAAAGTAACAGCAAAGCTGAGAGGCAGAGGGGGAGGGAGAAGGAGAAGCAGACTCCCTACTGATGCCAGGCTCAATCCCAGGACCCTGGGATCATGACCTGAGCGGAAGGCAGATGCTTAACCGACTAAACCACACAGGCGCCCCAGCAAATTGCCTTTAGCCAGCTACTTCTTTCTCTCTGGCCCTCTTTGTCAATTATCCATCCTCTTCATATGTACACCAATTTTTCTGTCCAATTGATATTTTAAGTACCAATAACAACTGAGAATGCTTTTGTGTGTTGTATCTTTCTAAACTCTCCTGTATAATGTTATTTTGGATGGCAAAACCACAGGGGCTTAGTCTGCATTGTAATTTGCTCAGGCATGAGTGACTTTCATTAGGTTAATGACTGAAATCTTAAGGTAAATTTCTAGGTATTTGTAGGTCCATCACCTATAGTCCAAATACATTTAGCAAAATAGACCAGCTGGTGAGTACAGCCCACAGTGTAGTTGGATGTGGGGCTCTCTTTTTAGGGCCCAGTATAAGTCTGGAAGAGTAGACTTTCTTTTTTTTAAAGAAAGTAAGGCCATCTGATAGATTTCCAGCTGAAAATTGGTCAAGGCTAGAGTTTGGTTCACTGAGTCCATGGTGGACGCCAATTCCTGTTTTCCCATGGCTGGATCCCAGTCTTGGCTGAAAGTTCTACAGCCTTTCCCATAAGGAGGGTAAACTGGGACATAACACAAGGAGAGAAAGGCCTTCCAGGAATTAAATGAGGATCAAAAATGAAGCCGCGCCCTGCCCCCAGATGATGTCCAAGCTAACATTCAGTGAGAGGCAAACACCCAATGCACAACACCTGACTTCCAATAGGGCAGGAAAAAACCCCTCAGTGCCTCTACAGCCTATATTCAATCCAGATGTCTAAAAAACAGCAGGATTAATGCTAAAAATTTGCCAAGGCAGCACCAGATGCTTTTAACAGTTGGGACCACATAGAGGCTGAAGTAGAACATATAATGATTTTTCCAAGCTTCTTTGAAATGAGGAATGAGGATTCTTTGTGTAAGGGTTGGTGGGCAACACAGTTGACACTGGGAACACCTGGCAGGGGAGGCCTTTCATCACCAGCCAGCACCAGTTTCTGCACTGGACTGAATACCTATTTCCTCTCTAGACATCTGGACTGTAATTAAGCTCACTGGCTCTTGCTACTATTTGAAAAATCCAGAAGTAAATGGCTGAATCTCAGTTAAACACTAAATAGGTGGCTTTGCAGTCTTAATCTTCTGGGCTTTGGTTTTGTTACCAGGAATCATAATGTACCTGGTGACCTGGAAGGTCAGTTGTGAGGGTTCCCTGTCAACATTCTGTCATTAGCAGAAAGCAGTTCCAAGTTCTTTTTAATCATAGGTGCTCTAGTCCCTGTGACAGCTCACTGATCTCCAGATCATATAATAGTATTTATTATATGACAGATATTTATAGGCATTATCTTACTAAATCCTCACCATAGCCCGTGAAATAGGTTTCATTATTTTCTAGGGTGAGGTTTAGGAACCAACTTGCCCAGAGTCACGCAACAGATAAGTTAGGACTGTGGATTTGAACTGGTCTGACTCTAGAACTTCTTTTCTGTCTTCTGTTTTTATGATTATTGTTGTGGTGGTTAAGGGCTTTGTTGTTGTACTCCCTCCCAAACACAGACACAGCATAGGGATTGATGTCCGCAAAACCAATCACCTATCCACAGTGTTTTATGGTGGGACATTGGAAAGGATGGTATTAATTTTCCTTTGGAGCTAACTCAGGGAAAGGTGAGCTAATAAAAATAGACAAAGGATAACTGAAACATCGTATTTGAATAAGGTCTAGAGACCTGCTATACAATATTGTGCCTATAGTTACCAATACTGTATTGCACACTTAAAAATTAGTTAAGAATATAGGGCTCAGAGCACATGGGTGGCTCAGTTGGTTAGGCATCCTACTCTTGATTTTAGCTCAGGTTATGATTTCAGAGTTGTGAGATCAAACTCAGTGTCAGGAGCCTGCTTAGGGTTCTCTCTGTCCCTTTCCCTCTGCCTCTCCACATTTCCGTCTCTTTCCCTCTTTAAAAAAAAAATTGGGGATCACATGTTTTAAATGCAAACTTATCTTTTTTCTTTTCTTTTCTTTCCTCTTCTTTTCTTCTCTCTCTCTCTCTTTTTCTTAATAGGCTCCACACCCAGTGTGGAGCCCAGCATGAGGCCTGAACTCATGACTCTGAGAACAAGACCTGATCTGGGACCAAGTGTCAGACATTTACTCATCTGAGCCATCCAAGTGCCTCTTTACCACAATTTTTTAAAAATATGAATTAGAAGCTAGACAATATCCAAACCAAATTGGCATTATATGACATAATTTTGACTGCTATGTATTCTATTACATCAAGATCACATGACAGAAAAATCTGTGAGATAATGTGTTATATATATTGAAGTTAAATGTTAACTAATGGGAAAATATGTTTTATATTATTTCTGAGTAAATGTATTTTATGAAAAATATGCAGGATCTGCAAATGTGAAATATGAAGGACTTCAGTTGTAGTTAAAATAAAAAAAATTAAAAAGTAGAGAATGCATGAAGGGAAAAAGGTTTTTTGTTTTTTTTTTTAAGACATAACGCCCCAGAGATGTAATAATTATAGAAGAAACTGGGTGGATCAGATCTGGGGCTTCTGACTCTGCAACCAAACCACTCACAGTAAGTCTTGCAACATTCCCATGAGAACTGCAAGGAGTTAGGCAGCTGCCCAGCGCTGAGCTGTATGCCTCATGGGCCTCACACGCACCATTAATATGAAAAATTGTGAAAACTCTACAGTCAGCCAAATTCTTTGGCTCTCCAAAAGGATTTGGGTGCAGTTCAGTCCATACTTTCAGTGACTTTTTATTTAACTGAACAGCCTTTCTCTGCCCTCCCCAGGCTTGCTAGACTAGAGTCAAGGGCTTCCAAAGGTCTGGCAGGTCCCCATCTGTGAGTGAGTCACCTGCAGTGTGAAAGCAGCAGGAAGATCAGATGGTATCATTCACAGGCTAGATGACTCTGGAGCCAGAGGAAACTGTCTACATACCTTTCTGGCTCTCCCACCACTGTATTTCTTCTCTCATTTTTCTCTGCCTTATTGACTTTCAACCCATAGAATGCTTGCATATTTTTTTCATTGTAACGTGCCAAAAACTTACACCAGAACCATCCAGAATAGTTACGTAAATAGGCTGTTAAACTGACCTTTGTCACCACAGGAAAGGGCCCTCTGAATAACTGAATGATCCTCTTAATGCCCCACTGACCTCTCCCATAAAGTTTGTCCCACCTTAGGTATGAGAAAAACAATAATGCAATTAAAATGTTGAAGAGAACCTAGCTGGAAGTGGTCGATTTTCATGGTACTGTTGTTGACAGGGCCAAAGATGGTGATCACGGAGATTTTCCTGGTGGCCATCTTACAGAAACTTTCCAGATACTCATCTCGCTGCTGCACGTACATGTTGTTCTCAGCCTTTGGAGCCGTGATCAGCTAGAGATGGGAGGAGGCAAGCAAATATTAATTCACAGTGATAGTCGTACACAGAGGCAAAGTCCAAGGGGAGAATTTGAAATAGAGGGCCGGTAGTGACTGACACGAGAGTCAACTAAAGTGTTCTATTGGACAGTTACCGTAATTAGGGCCCAAACAAGCCATTTGGAAAGCTCCTCCCCCCCCTTTTTTAAATGGTTCCAGATACCTTAGGGTTTTCTATTCTCACTAGTTATCTTTAGTACTAGTCTTCATGTGTCCTAGCTTTTTCATTTGTGAACTCTTCACAGGAATACTTATTTTGCAAGGCTGTTACATGAATACTGGGCATGCAGTCATTGTTAGCAAGTGCTATCCCCCTTCCTTCCTTTTGAGCTTTATTATCCTAATGGACTGCTCTCGTGAATTCAGTGGTTTCCACTCGTTTGTTTCATGTCCCACAGGGTTGAGAGAGCTTCATACTCTTTGTAACTTCAAATCCATACATAGATTCTGTTTCATTCTTAATCATACTTTAATAGACAATCTCGCAGAAAGTTTTTAGGATGGCCTTTTGACCTATGATTTTTTACACAGAATATATTCATTGCCACACTGGGCCTGTACAGGGTTTGTGGCAGATCTCTTTGACACTGGAGAACCCCCAACAGGGTGGATTTTGCTCTTTTGGTTCAGCTTTCTATAATTCAGGCTTGGCATTTTTCAACAAGCTCCTGTGTGTCTTTGAAGCTCACTGCCAACCCCTGGCTTCTGGGGAAAAAAGAGGAAAAGACAGAGCAAAAGAAAGAGATTTGACAGTCTCCAGAGACATCTGGGAAGGCAGATTTTATAATTTTGGATAAAAGGAGAATACCCTTCATTTTTAGGGCTCTTGTTGAATGCTCTAGGAATGTCTCAATGTTTCCATCTAACTGGATATAAAAGCTTTTCTACTTCCTTGATTCTTTTTGTAGGCTTTTCCTGAGCCCTCTCCAATTTTACCAGGTTTTTCATGAGCAGAGACCAGAACTATGTACCACACCCCATGAGTGGGCGGTCATGGTTCACCCTGGAGGTGGAAGGATGTGGCATTTCATTCTGATGATGAGCAGGTCTTTTGTTGAGCTCTCTGACCCTAAAGAGCTCCCTAGACTGTTGTCTGCATGACCCTTTGCAAACTCATCATTTGGCTTAGAGCCCAGCCTCTCTACCCTTTCTCAAACCTGACAATATTCAAATTTGTCAGCCACTTTTCTATTTACTCATCTAACCTTATAAAAGATTTCTGAAGTTTGGGGCTATTAGCATGGCATTTTTCAGAAGGCAAGTTGCCATGTTGTTAATCCCTTCCAAACACTTAATCCAAACGGTTAATAAATCTGCTCCCGACTTGAAACTGCTATTTATACTGCTCTGTCAGAGATGTGTTTATTGGTGCCTGCAGGCTTTCTCTTTTATAAATTCCCTGCGCCAGACAAAATACTATCCCTCATGGAAATCAAAATGTGTTCGATAACTTTTGAGTGGGACATTAACAAAGATTTTTCTGGGATGTAGCTTTTTTCCCCCCTCAGGTTGTTATTTATATTTAGTTAAGTGGTCATGATTTTGTGTATTTTTGATTTTGTGTTTATATGCCTGTTCAGGTGGACAGGGTGGGTAGACCATGCTTATTTTAGAAATGTAATTCCCGAAGAGGAAAAATAATATTTTCCCAAATTTATTCATTGATTCATACTTAGCCTTAAAAAAGATTTAAGGTGGCTATAAAAGGATACGGTGATGGTATTTTTGCTTTGTTTGTTAGTTTTCAATTGGTTTTATGACATTTGAACATATTTCTTCAGGTTTTAATAGTGGCTCATACCTTGGAGCTTTATTTTCAGTTGGTATATTTAAGGTTTTTTTTCCAGGCCATTCTTTGCTCACAAACACCCAACTTTGAAATAAATGAATGTTCAAATGAAAATACAAAATAGCCAGGAACAAAGATAAGCTTTACTGGTAATGACTTTGGATTCCCTTCTCTAAATGAAGGATGTGCCCATATTTAGAATGTACTTAGAGGAGTCTCTAGGGCACAGCTGTCCACATGCTAGATGACTGATAATTACTTGCTTTTGTAACTTCAAATCCATACATAGATTCCATTTTATTCTTATCATACTTGGCGATGGACCTTTACAGCCCATGGACAAGATGATAGGACAGGATTTCAAGAGTCCTCACAGCTCCCTCTGGTCTGTTTCTCCCTCCTGTGAATAACTGGGACTTCAGACAACATAGAATCATTCAGAAGCCCATCCTTCCCGGCCTGGCAGCTTCTCTCAGTACCTCTGAACACAGTAGCCCTAGGGCATTGGATACCCAGCAGGAATCAACATAAATAAATAAAGAACCCCGATGTTTATTTTCACCTCAGGACCTGTGCCCAGGGATGCCTTAACCTACCCCTGAGGTGACATTTATTTTGCATGACTCACTTCCTCCCTCCTGCAACCTGGCCCCAGACTCTCTCTTGCTAACCTTTCCTCCTATTCCTCCCTTATATGACCTCTTCACCCTGCAGCCAGATTGGTCTCTGTTATGAAATGAAAGGAATCTGGGCAGAGTGGCAGAGAAAGGATGAGTGTAGTTAAAGTGGGAGGGACTGCATTTGTTCTTAGTTCAACACTGGCCATCTCAACAAGGCCACTTAACTTTCTGAACCTTGGCTTTTGCATCTTTATAATGCAACAACTTCCCTGAAAATAGGAGTGAGAATCAAGGGGAAAAAATTTTATGTGTGTGTGTGTGTGTGTGTGTGTGTGTGTGTTGTAGGTTGTGTGCACATAAGCACATATAGGTATGTTGCCTCTGAAGAGTTGACTCTCATTCCTTCCTCTGCCTTGGCCCCTAGTACCCTTTCCACACAAAAAGCTCTCCCCTCCCCTCCACCTTAACTACAGGTAAGAAGTCTTCAAATGCAGCATCTTCCTTAACATCTTTCCTAGACCTCAATGGTCACATTCTCCTTTCAATTGTTGTTCAAATGTTGGCCCATGTTCCTTAGTTTCCATAGATCACGTCAGCCAGATGTGAGGTGTAGTGTCCCCTGCTTAAGAATGTCTAGATGACCCCTGAGAACCAGTTGCTAAAGACCCCTTTCCCCTTGCATTTAATCTGCTGCTCAAGCTAGCATCAGGGACAGTAGTAGAGGCTGATCACATGAACATATTTCAGCCACTCTTTCCCTGTGTGCTGACATCTCCTTCCCCTTTGCTGTTAAGTTTGACAGTGTTTCAAACGGTGTTTAAAATGGTAACCATGTCCGGGGCGCCTGGGTGGCTCAGTGGGTTAAAGCTCAGGTTGTGGTTCCAGGGTCCTGGGATTGAGCCCTGCATCGGGCTCTCCGCTCAGGAGGGAGCCTGCTTCCCCCTCTTTCTTTCTGCCTGCCTCTCTGCCTACTTGTGATCTCTATCTCTGTCAAATAAATAAATAAAATCTTTAAAAAAAAATGTAACCATGTCCAATTCTCTCTTCCTAAAAAGAGCATCCTAGAAATTCTCAATAAGCATTATTGTCTGACACTTGGCCTCTTTCCAGTTTGGTGGTATAAATCAGGACATGTATCATGGGTTCAGAATTGTGTTGTGGTTCTATTTTATGTTTCTGTTCCAACTGGCATGTTGGCACAAGGAGCCTCAGAATATAATGGAGCCAGTTTGCATAAGTGAAGGGAAAAAACAAGAATGAGAAGATGCTAAAGGGAAGATATAGTAAGTCTCAGCTTATTTTAAGCACTGTGTTAGGCTCAAAACACTAGATTTTTACAGATTTCTGAAAAATAACTTTCAAGCTAGGAGTATGCCTTAGTAAAGCAGAGCTTTATATACTTTTCTAAAATTAAACCAAATAAATAGATTGTTGTTTCAATATCCAAATTTCTGAGGTAGTGTTAAAAATAAGAAGCTACTTGAATTACAGGAGATTGTCTCCAGAGCGTTTAACTTGATCTTGAGTCTATGTAATTCCACAGTGTAAGGCCTCTTGCTAGGTGACAAGTAGGTACATCTCAGGGCACAAAATGATGGCTTTTCAGCTCTACACCACATAGTCCAACGTTTTAATAATAAACAGTGTTTCTATATTCTTACTGTTGTCAACTCTAAACTGACACCAACCAGTCTGAGGGGTTAAGTTAACTGGGATTCAATCTATTATTCTTGACTGACCCCCAGGCAAGCCAGAGGGCTCAGGTGCAGAGAACCAGCTGGGCAATAAGGTCGGAAACTCTACACTGTTGCTTAGCACAAAATATTGACAATTGTTAGACCTTACCATTTACCTGAGTAATTTAGGTTAAAAGTGAATTTTAAAACATATGAATTGATGAACTAACAGGATGATTTCTCAGTTTCTCCTTCACTTTATGTCATATGTCCACTGAAGGCTTACACTCAGAGGATGCAGAATGGCGGGAGTGGCTGGAGTATGAATTTTAAAATCAAAGGGACCTGAGTTCTAATTCTGACTTGGCCATGTATTAGCTACGCACCTTAGGAAATTTCTCAAACTCTCTAAGCTTCTTTCCTTGACTATACTGTGGAGTTAGTGAGTCCTTCCTCATGGGATTGTTATGAGAGTTAAACCACACAGCTTTGGCAAAGCACCTTGCAAGATGTGCTCTTGAAGGACTGACCTCTGGTCTCAGAATAGGACACCTGGTTTTACCTGCAGCTCCTTGGAAGGTCCCTCAGATGCTGTTCACCATGGTGACCATTGTTTCTCTAAAAAAATGGGTTAAGGAGGAGCTACATGATGTTTTCTCATCCAAAGAATGATATAAATACATGTAAAGCCCTAGGGGTTTATGATACATTGTAGCTGATTACTGAGAAATGGAAAGAGGAGCTAAAAGTCCAGTGTGACTTCTTAGAATGTAACCTCACATCAGTTTGCTCACACTGGGTTCGGTTGAGGCCAGTTGGAGGTGTATCTCGTCAGACCTCCTTTTATAGCCCGGAGACTGAGAAGTCTTAATGAATATTAATTGAATCCCTGCACTTCCTGAGTAACATCAGCATGTGTAATAGGAAAAATAAGTGGAAAAAAGATAAATGGCACCAACCAGCTCTTTTACCCAGAAACCCAAGTCTCCCCTCTGCCTGGTGAAACAGATTCCTTTTCTCTCCATCTTTTGATATTATATCATGTTTATTTCATCTTGTCTTTTCTAATCAGTGCCTATTTTAGATATTAGCTCTTCTAACAACAAATTTCTGGTATGATCATCAGCTGGGCACACGTGGCATGGTGAGATGGAATCGCCTCCTGTTGGTACTTTCTTCCTAATAACAAACCTGGTTCTCTCACCATCCCCAAAGAGCAACGCTGCTATGAGCCACCCCAGTTGGTTTCTGGTTTGCCTCACATGACATCAGCAGAGGCTGTCGTTTGAATTTTCATTTGCTAGAAATTTATGATCAGGGACATGGTTTAAAGCAGAAAATACCCAGCTGGACTTTCAAATCCCTGACTAAGCGAGTAGAACGAAAGGGGAGAAATGAAAGGCATGACTAATATCAGGGCTAGAGTATGAAAACCTCTTTCTTTGGACTCACAAACCAGGGGCAATGCAAGTATTTGCCAGACGGGTGCACAATTACAATCCCGACATTTTACCCATGATTATTTTCCCCCTGCAAAAAACCTGCCCATGAAGAGAACTTTGCCTGCCCTGTTGGCTAAACAACCAGGGTTGGGTGATGAGCTTTAGCAGGCTGGACAAAGTCCTCGGTCCTCGGGAGGAGCACACTGTGCAGACTTGCCCACACCTCAAAGAGAGCAGTTGGCTCCCTTAATGTCTATAACAGACATTTAAGTCCCAGGTAGAATTCTCCTCTGAAATGAATGACTTTTTTGGCTCTGACTAAAATATTCTCCTTTAGATTTATGTACTCTGAAAATAACCAAGTAGCTGGTTAGTAACCAAGTAAACTACTCTAGCAGACAGCCTCTCCTCTGCTAATTTATATATTTTAAAGCTCTGGTTAAAAATGAGTGAAATATACAAAAATGCGTAACAGCACACACACATACACACACACAAACCTGTAGAATCAATGAAAACTTACATTTTGTTCTAATGCATAGATGCACCATTGTGAAACAGCTGAGAGAATTTTGGGATATGCCCTACCCACGATAAACACCACTAGGAACTCTGCTCTGAGCAACATTTCAAACCGTGCGTATTTAAACTTTTTGAAACCACTAAAGATAAATGGACACCAGGGCCTCTCTGCTCAGATTATTAATCCAAATTTAGACCAGATTGGAAAAATTAAAAGCCCCAAAATGCCTTGAGAGAAAAGTGCCTATCTCTTGGCGGGGGTGGGGTGGGGTGGTGGTGGTGGTGGTAATGATGCGGGGTGCAGTCACCCTGTGCCTTTAGTAGGACAAATGCTGTCCTCAGTGGCATGAAGTGTCTCCTTCTCACCCATGTATTGGAAAAAAAATCCTTCTTGACCCACACTGCCTGACATTAATTTACTGATATTTTTCTCTGAAGTGATCGTGCCGTACCTTCTCCTCCTTGATAGCCTAGAGTGAAATAACAACATTAAGAAGGGGTAGAAATCTTGGAAGGGCCCTAAAAGAGGGCACAAGGAGACATGGGAGGGAAAGAAGCCATTCTTTTTTTTTTTTAAAGATTCTATTTATTTATTTGTCAGAGAGAGAGAGAGAGAGAGCACAGGCAGAGTGGTAGAGGGAGAAACAGGCTCCCTACAGAACAACGAGCCCGATGTGGGACTTGATCCCAGGACGCTGGGATCATGACCCGAGCCGAAGGCAGCCGCTTAATGAACTGAGCCACCCAGGCGTCCCAGAAAGAAGCCATTCTTACCTGGCTGATGAGAACTGCCCTTACATTTAGGATGAATTTATTTTTGTCCAAAGGCTTCCTTTGGCTTGACTAGATTCTTCAGTTATGCTTTGGATGGAGGCTAGTAATGGCCAAAAGAGAGAGCTCCTGAGATGGATCTATGACTTGCTCTGTATCAGTGGCTTCAGAAACACAGGCAAAGTGGGAGCAAGGTTTGTCTGTCTCCTTTCACACATACACATACACGCACGCACACACACACTCACGGAGGGACACTTTTGACAGAGGCTCAGGAGAAATTGACATCTGTTCCCTAGCACATTGGAAATTGGAGCAATTAACCCAATTCCCCATGCTGTCTTTTTGGCCTCTCACTGGAAGTTGGGCAGTGATGCAGGAGGCAGTCTTTAAGGAAAGAAGATTTCAACTACCTGGTTTTAAAGCATTGGTGAGGGTCAGGCCAACAAGGATACTTCCCCATGCCCAGTCATACCCACTCCCCACCCCGGCTGTCTTTTTTTCCTCATTCAGGCTTCCACTCTGATAGAGACCTAATTAGGAGAAAAAGGAGAAATTTTACCATTTCCCCATACACATAGTTCTAGTTCCTAAGCTCATGAAGTGATATGTCCTTTTCCTAAGTCATGACAAGAGTCAATGCATGCCATTTTAGGAACTCCTTTGATCTTCTTTTATTCTTTGAACTTGGTAAAAGAGAGCTCTACCCAGAACTATCTGTTGGAAGAGAGCTAAGGACAGGGGATGGATACTGACAGGTTTGGAAGAAGCTGAGCATATGTGCTTCCCTGGGTTTATGTCTAAGAGCTCCCGGCCATTAAGTCTGGACCTTAGGGTCACAAACCTGTGTGGACTGAGGTTCATAGAGCACTAAACCAAAAGAAGCACCTGGCCTGGCTCCCCTTCTGGACAAACCTCCTGATCTCCCTTACATGGCACGGAATCAGCCACAGTCTGCCATCCAGCAACATGATTTTAAGAAAAATAACAAAGCAAGCTTTAGCATGCCCTGCCTCAGCCCACAGAACAACGCTGGGGAGAAGATTACTTACAAGCAGCCTTCGTTTGCCCTCAAAGGACCCCAGCAGATCCGTCACAGACTTCCTGGGACTCTGAGTGAAGTGTTTGGTGGTGGGTTTCAGGTAGCCCTCCTGCTCTGTTTTACCTGCTTTTTTCTTCTTGCTCTTCTCTTTCTCCTGCCTGCTCTTTTTCTCAGCCTTCTCCTTCTTCACCTGCTTTTCATTCTTGAGTAACTTGTCTGCTTTCTCATTTTTCACCTTTTTTTTCTTCTCCTTCTCAGGTTTCTCAAGCTTTTCATGCTTTTTCGATTCCTTTGCTTTTTGGGGGGGGACATTCCCCACCTGCAACTCCTCCTCCAGCTGAGAGGCAGTAGGCCTGCTGAGGTCATACTTACTCTCATACTCATTGCTAAGAATTTTGTCCTGGGCTTTCTTTTTGGGAGGTTTCCCCTTGGCTGGCTTGTGAGGGCCTGGCACCACATTTGGGTCCTGGTGGCCATGCTCCCGTCTGTCTGTGCGGTTGTCCCGGAAACGTCCGGCGCCCGCCCTTGTGCTGTGCTCGGAGATGGTGGTGGGAGGGGCAGCCGTGAAGCTCTCGAAGCTGGTGGCCTTGCTGGGCCTCCTGGTGGCCTGCAGCCTCTCCCTGTGCTGATCCTTCCTGGGCTGAGGGTAGAGATTCTCTGAGGCCACCGGCTCCCTGGCAGGGGCCACCTCCACCGTCACCGGGGCCCTGTGGGCATCTGAGGAGGGGTGCACCCTGGGAGTCCAGGGCCTCTGGGTGGTGGGAAGGGCCGTGGTGGTGGTCAATCTTGCAGCTGCAGTTACCACCCGAGAGGTGGCCCGGGTCACTGTTGGGACTGCAGCAGGAAGCAGGGTGGTGGCCCTTGGGGTTGGAGGAGGCGGGGGAGGGGCGGCCGTGGTAGTGGCCGGCTTTCTCTGCATCTTCACCCGAGTGTCTCTGGTTGGTGGGACTTGGGCTCTCCTCTGGTCCTCCTTTCTCTTCTCACTGCTCACCGGCTTTCCTGCCCCTCCACCATTGTTCCCCTCCTCCACCACCTGACCCTCGACCCCAGAGGCCTTGCATTTTTGGACAAAACCCTTCTGCCTGATTTTCTCAATCCTGCGGATGGGGCCTTGGTCGATGATCTCATACAGGGCCTCCAGCCTGACGGGATAAGGGTAGCGCTCCTCAACCTGCAGCGTCTTCTTCAATAGCACCATGCCGAACTTCCCCTTCTCCAGCTTCAGGAAGCTCATCAGTTTCGGGATGAGGCTGGGGTCCAGGGGCTGCTCCAGGACCCGGCCCTCGCTGGTGATCCTCCGCACTTTGCCTCCTTCCTCGCCTGCCTGGTGGAACAGCACGATCTGCTGGATGTGCCTTTCCGCCAGCTCGCAGTACACGTCGTCCTTCAGGAGGCTCATCATGAGACGGTAGTAGCCCTCGGAGGAGTGAGGGGCCGAGATGACCCACACCCTATTCTTCCCCGCAAAGCTGGCGAGGATGTTAGGAGAACTGGACCCAGAGGGGAAACGCAACATTCTTGAGCGAGCGGAGGACCCCTCATCTCGGATCATGTCACGGGGAGAGCTCGGGGCTACTGGTCTCTGCTTAGGTCTCACCGGGGCCCCAGTGATGCGTTGGGGGGCCAGCGGCGCAGTTGTCGCGGGAGCTACTCTCAACACCGGCACACTCCTCCTTCTTTGGAGAGGCGGAAGGTTTGGTTCTTCCAGAGTGGTCCTCTCAATTCCCTGAGACCTCCCTGTGTGCCTCAGAAGCCGAGCTGGCCTTCTGTTGGCTGGGGAAACCAGAGGTGCTTTCCGCCCTCCAGGGCTCCCTCTATTCATGGCATGGAGGTGGGGTTCTGATCCACACACCAGCCACATTGCCAACAGCATGGTCAAACTGAGTCCCATTCTCCATGTCATTGTGCAGTCCACTTTGAAAGGCAGCAGGGTCAAAAGACAGAAAGGGACAGGGGGAGTGGGAGGGAAAAAAAGAAGAAGAAGAAGAAGAAGAAGAAGAAGAAGAAGAAGAAGAAGAAGAAGAAGAAGAAGAAGAAGAAGAAGAAGAAGAAGAAGAAGAAGAAGAAGAAGAAGAAGAAGA
>NC_081558.1:160275571-160295555 GCF_022355385.1 Mustela nigripes | reverse complement strand
AAGAAGAAGAAGAAGAAGAAGAAGAAGAAGAAGAAGAAGAAGAAGAAGAAGAAGAAGAAGAAGAAGAAGAAGAAGAAGAAGAAGAAGAAGAAGAAGAAGAAGAAGAAGAAGAAGAAGAAGAAGAAGAAGAAGAAGGAGGAGGAGAAGAAGAAGAAAAAGAAAATCATTTAATTGCAAACAGAACTGGGCATTTTCTTTTTTCTCTATCTTGGCCAAAGGGTGGGGGAAGGGGTGGTGAGAGAAGCAGCAAGGAGGTCAGGGAATGGAAAAAAGGATGAGATCCTGTTGCTTTTAAACCCCTGTAATTTGTTAGTGCTTAACAGAGACAGTTACATTAAGTAGGAAACCCAGCTCCGCTCCCCATTCAGCATGCTTGCCCTGTTTCCATCGGGCTCTCTGATGCTCCAGAGAAAAGGCACACTGAGCATATTAATTGTGACAACATTCCTATTTCATTTCTTCAAAGGAGCAACAAAGAAACAAACGCACCAAAGACAGAAAGGATTACACACTTACATTGTGGCTCATGGAGATGGAATGCAGAGGGTTTAAAAGGCAATCTGAAGTGTGGTCCCAGGACAGTTTCCTAGATGAAATACTTTTCCTCCCAAGCCTCTTTCTCCTTCGCCCGGCTGAGCAGTACAAAGGGGGGTGTGCTGCAGCTCCAGCTCCCAAAGGCGCCACGGACCCACAGCCTGTCCTGACCTGAGGGCCGAACTGCTTTCTTCTTTCCTCTGGCTGTCTTTTCACCTTCTTGACAAGTAGGATGAGGGGAAAGGAGCTGTCCTTGTGAGTCTTTGCCTCTCCATTTGGCTGTAGTTTCTGCTCGCGTGCGTGTGTCTGTGTGTAGCAGTCCCCTGTGCCGACAACACAGGGCGCCCCTGAAAGTGAAGTCCCAGCTATTCTTGAATCTTGCTCTTTCTCTCTTTAGAGTTCCAGAATCCTTCTTATCACCCTTTCCCCCACAGTCTGGCTGAGTCCCTTTGTTTCCGAGCGTGAAAGCCCTGGGATTAATATGTTTTCCAGGCTGAGGCAAAACACAGGAATGTGATGTTGAAAAAGGACTTTCTTTTCCTGCGCTTCTCCCCTCCTTTATTTCTCCCCACTTTTTTTTTTTTCTCCTCTTTTCCTTCTCCTTCTTTTTCTTCTTCCTCTTTCCTGGACCCAGTCCCAGAAATGCCAGGACAACCTCAGTTTTGATCCAAACCAAACTCAAACAACAGCAGCCGCTGGAAATCAAGGGAACTTCACTAAGAATTTAACAGATCAGCAAAACACCACCTCCTTCCCACTTCGGCACATTGAGAGTGGCCTCGGTGGGGAAGGGGAGGGCTGTTCTTTGGGGTGGGGGAAAGTTTTGAAACACTACACATCATCATAAATCTCTTTAGAATAGGATGGCTGAGGACTTAACCCCTTCCATACCAAGGAACCAGGATACTTTCCCTTCCTGTCTGGACTCACATTGTACACCGAGAAGGGAAAATTCTCAGATTTCTGTATCTGGCTGCTTGGTTTTCCTAGAGACAGATACTCATTTGGGTCAGAGTGCTTGGCTGTACGTCCATGGATGGTGTATATATTAATAGTTCAGTGCATATATTTTTATCTCTTTCTCCCTGTTTTATGTGTTTAGTTTGAGGTTGGAAAAGCCTATGGAAAACATGACTGGGTTGTTTTTATTTTATGCTAATTGGGGATCATATTACTGAGTTCTTGTTTGTAGTTTTCTCCTTAGCATAGAAGGAAGCTGGGAAAAGGTCAGAGATGGCAGGCGATGGCTGCTGTTCCCCTGAGACTGTAGTTGGTCATTACATCTGGGGAAGAGAATTACGATCTCCAGCCCTGGGCTCTGGCTAGAGATGGTAAGCTAGAAGTTTCCTCAGAGGCCATGGATGTGTGAGGGAGTATGGGGAAACAGTGCAGGATTGTGCTTTCCAGAGATGTCAGGAGTCTGGAGTGTTTTAGGCAATCCTTAGAAGTCACCAGATCAGGTTCTGAAGAAGAGATTGAGGCAAATCTGTGGATCCACCTCCTGGATCTGCCACGGGCATCAGCTTTTGGTGGTGACAGTAGGTGACTCAGGATATATAGATATTTCTTCCAGTGTCTGAAGAGCATCTTTCAGTCAGTATTAATTGTTACAGCAGTGGTGAACCAGGATTTTCAGAAGACTCCTTTGAGCTAGGCCATGACAGTGGCTACCCTCACCTGGTTCCTAATTGCTACCCATTGACCAGCCCCATCTCTGATTGGTCACATTTACCTTTGCTTCATATAAGACCCCAGACCTCAACCCCTAAAGGTTGAGTGTAGGCTTTTCAACCCACAGCTTGGAGACCAAGGGGTGCCAAGAGGAAGGGCACTCCTATGGAGGAGCTCTTTCTGACACTTGTGAGTATAGTAACAAAGGTGGACTTCAGACAGAGAACTTCTGTCCACTAGAGTTGTAGAAGACATCCTTTCTCATGGGATTCATCTGCTCAGTTGATCAAATAAATTATGCCTTTGGCTATGTTGGACAGTCGTAGATGTTATTTCCCTTCTCACATCATAGTGTGTTCCGTGCTATCCTTTACTGAGCCTACTTCTTTCCTCCCCTTTTCCTTTTGTCTTTTCCCCACCAATAACACTACCATTGGTTGAGCATTTTCCGATGCATCTCTGGGCTTGGTGCTTTCATATATATATCTTTCTCTATCCTTCACATCATCTATATGAGATAGGTGGGATGATACCCATTTTATAGATGGACATATTGAAGCTTAGTAAGTTTAAATAAATTGCCTACCCTCACACAAATCATAAGCTCTGAAATTTGAGCCCAGGTTTAAAACTACCTAGAAAGTACTATGCTATCCGGTCCCCTTCTTTCATTTTCTTCCCATGCTTTCTCTTTTTTTCTCTTCTTTCAACTCCTTTTTTGTGTTTCTAGTATTCATAGAGAAGTAGTAATGGTTTGTTCAACAGGAGCACTTATAATTTTAGAGACCCACTTTCTGGAATAATTGTGTAACAGTACTTTTTTCCTTTCTTAAGAGGTCCTTAAAGTCTTTTATCCTTTTCCTTAAATATCCCACGGCTTCCACCAACTTGCTGACCATGTGCACAACATTTGTCAGCTGTGCACTGGTAGAGTTGAAAACAGTCAGTTTTGCCATGGCAATTTGACCCAGAGGGGAAGCCAGCCCAACCTTGAGCTGTTTGTGTCTTCCTGGAGCCCTCAGACTTTCTTCCCTTCCGTGAGCCTCACTAGATGGCGCGCTAAACACATAGGCGGGATAGCGCCGACTGCACCACCTCCAGGTCTTCTCAGCATTCCCCATTCTCTGCTCAGACAGACTAGCAAAGTGGGGTTTCTCTCTGCCTGTTCAGAATTTTTCCAACCTCAATGCCTAAAGCCTTCCCTGAAACCTCAGAAGTCCATAAAGCACTTACTTAATAAGAGCAATTAAGAAGCATGGGTTTGTTAGAAAATCCTATAAATCATTATCATGGTTTGTAAAGATTCTCAATTTCTAGTCCAAGATTTAAGAGTTCTGTATTAAAAAAATCTCTCTCTTAGATCTTTCCATTTCTTCCCTTGTAACTTAAAAAAGAGACATTAACCCATTAGCGGAGAAGAGAGATTTGGAAGAGATGGATGTCGAGTCAGAGAAAGGTAAAAGGAATAACATTTGAAAGTAGAATTTAGAAATACTACCTTGGGAATTCACTGTGTTGAAACTGCCTGACACTGGCTGCATAGTGATTTGGAGGAAGGAAAGGAAATGAATGCACAAAACAATGACACAGGCATTAGAGACACAGGGATGGGAGTAGCCATTTGATGGAAGTTGGAGTAAATGGAAGGAGGCATCCAAAAGGAGGTGTGCTAACTGGTCAGACTCACATAACCCAAGGCTTCAGCAACCTAGGACTAAACCTCTGGGAAATAGCAGAGCCATTTTATCACACTTTTGTGGCAGAGATGCGGAATTATATACTGAAGATTGCTATGTGCTTTTCCTTTTCATTTGCAGACCTTAATCAAAGATTCAGTCTTAAGGATGAAGACCACATTACGTCCTTCAGCATGAAAAAGAATTCTATTCTTTCTCACTATTCACAGGGCAGAACAATGACAGAAATAAACAACAGGGACCAGGGGAAAGCCAGCGGTGTGCAAATTCAGGAGGCTGCCAGCCCAGAGAGGCTCTGAGAAAGAGTAATCCCCAAAAAGAAACTCTGAAATTGTTTCTGGAATGTTAACAGGGTCACATGTTTAATCCAAAATTGATAAATGTGTGTATTTAAAAAGATAAATAAAAATAAGAAATATTAATGGCCCAAACTCTTGGGGAGCAGTTATAAATATTCTTTTTCTATTTGTTTATTTTTAATTACTTTAGAATTTGCTGGGGGAGGAGGGCATAAAGGCACTTTTTCCCCCCAAGTGGAAGGTTACTTAGTTAAGAGAATGTTGAACTCCTAATTAGAACAAATTGAAAGATGTTGTCCTAGCAGAAATTAAGGAACTATGTAAATAACTTAATGGCTCATTTTAAATCTTTAATGTTAAGATTTGAAATTTAGATCAGTATTAATTGCCATTCCATCAATACCGATGCAAGAGGTTAAATTTGTGGGCTTATCAGTTTGCTGCGTGGGGGTTAGTTCCAGGTTGGCAAGGGATAGACAGTACTGTGTTCAAAGTCTTAGCCATTGGCCATTGAATGCATGCAAAAGATTCCTGTCAATCAGGTTTAAAGAGGCAAATTTTAATTATGCTGCTCTGCACACCTGTGGGTATAGCCAAAAAGAGACCAATGGTCCATTTTTTTCTCCCTTCTTTCAGCCATTCTCTCAAATTTTGCCAAGAGTGCAGACTTTGTATCAGGAATGATACAGAACCAGGAAGTCTCTTCCCCCTTAGAAGTTCCCACTGGAGAAGCCAAACAATTGTCAATTATATTTCTACAGCCAACTTTCTCATGAAAAAATTCAGTGCTGACAATGGCTGCAGCCAATATGCATGGAGTCCACTCCTGTTGGAGACTGCTCCTTTTATCCCTGGAGCAGGCTTTTCCCCAGAAAGAGGCTTCCCATGGCAGCTACTGCATGGCACTGGAAAATCCTGTTTGGTATGTTTCATTGGCCCTAGAATCCACTTAAGTCTACATGAGTCCAAGATAATCTGAGCGGCAGGAGGTGTGTGATTACCTGACAGTCCTTCATCCTTGCTGTCTCAGTCCCCATCTTGGTTCTGTCTGGTGCGTTTTCTCTGCTGGAATCACCCCATCTTTCACTTGTCATTTCTCTGTATTGAGCCTGCCCTCTGGGTTTTGATCACATTGCTAGAATACTACCTTACATAGACAGGGATTAACCAACAAGATGGCAATTCATTCACTCAACAGATATTTATTCAGTGCCAGACATCGCTCTAGTCACAAGGGATATAGCAATGAACAAACACTCCCTGACCTCATGAAAACTATATTCCAATAGTAGGAAACAGACAAGAATATTAAAAAAAAAATACACCTGTACCTAAATAAGTGCTTGGAAGCGATTGTTTTTAAAGAGAAGGGTATAAAACGCGATGGAGGGAGGATGGCCATCTTAGACAGATGTCAAGGATAATGGCCTTAAGTGAAGCTGGAAGAGCTATACACCCAAGTACTGGGGAAGGGGAAGAACATTCTACGTGGAGGGAATAGCTGGTACAAGGCACTGAAGAAGACTCTGTTATACAAGCGTGTCATGGACGAGTGACGTTTGAAGGATCGTAAACAAGGAGGTGGCCAGAACTGATACATAATTTGAAGCAATCACTATGGATACTACATGGTGAATGGACAATGGCAGCAGGAAGACCAGTTAGGAAGACATTGCACTAGATCAAGTGAACTGTGTGGGAGCTTACATTAGGCTGCTAGCAGGAGTATGGGTGCGGAAATGCCATCCTCTTTGGTATACACTTTAAAGACAGAGATGATACTAGTAGCTTGGGAAACAGACAAATGTCTTGCTTGAAAATTGTGTTAGACACTCTGGTACAGAGGTCAAGCTGGCAGTTGGTACATGAGTCTGGGTGTCAGGGAGGACTGAGGCCAGGATTATAAATCTGGGAGGCTGTTTCATGCATGAGGCTGGAAGAAATCACTTAAGGAGTACACATGGAGAGGAAGAGTCCTGTGGCCTAAAACACAATATTTAAAAGATGAGAAGAGGAATCCAGATTGTGGAGGAGGAGAAGCTGATGTGGTAGGAGGAAGGCAAGAGGACGTGCTGTTTTCCACTGCTCCACAGCTTGAATCACATATTGCCTCTGACCCTCTCTCTGCAGGTCCTAACCACATGTGCCCACATTCAGCTCATTTCTCAATGTCCACGCTCTGTACCATCTCTTTCACAGTGTTTTCTGAGAAGTCCCCGCACAAACCGTTCTCCTTTCTCTGTGAAGGTATTCTGCAGAACATCACTCTTCTAATTGTTTTGTACTTCAAATACTGGCTCTTGTCCTTCCAAGCACATCTTTAAGCTTCTGAAAACATGCAGTAACCCTACACTTATTTTGCATTCTTAGCACCCTGCATGCAGTTACGGTACAAAAATGGGACATTTGTACTGATCTAATATAATTAAAAGGAGAGACAGCAAAGTTTCAGAAAACAACCCAACTATGACTTATCACCTTAAAGTAGGAAAGAACAGAAGAAAAGAATCTACACTGCTAATGGACCAATCACTTTATCTCCATTTATTGAATAATAATAATAGTAACAGAGCACATGGCACTGTAAGTCATCAAAATGGAACCTTATGCTTGCATTGAGTCATGGAATTGTGAAATTGAAGCCAAACATTTGTGTCAAGTAATGTAAATCCTCGTTTTATTCGTTCCTTCAATCCCACGGTAGATGGAGCACATTTTGTGTGTTGAACCTTATTCCGGTGTCAGAAATATGGCAACAGACAAAAGTCTCTGCCCTCATGAGACTCACATTCTCTCAGTGAGAGATAAGCACTATAGAGAAAAGCAACGTGGGGAAAAGTAATAGCAAATGAAGGAAGAAAGGTACTATTTAAGATGGGGTGATCAGCTATTACGAAGTGCCAACCTTACCAGAGTAGCTGTACACTACGTGTAAAGGAATCTTAGCATACCCTCCACTTTGTCACTTCTTCAACCTCTGAAGTTGGAGTTGGGTTTTAGTCATAGCCTGAAGTCTCTAGAAGACAAGCCAACTGAATAAAGTAGATGACAAAATTGTATATTTCTGGCTGTGGTCAAAATAATAGATGACTATAATGACATAAGTTTTCTAGGGACCTGGGTGGCTCAGTCGGATAAGCATGTGCTTTCAGCTCAAGTCATGATCTCTAGGTCCTCAGACTGAGTCTCACAGCAGGCTCCCTGCTCAGTAGAGAGTCTGCTTCTCCCACTGCCTCTGTGTTCTCCTTCTTGTTCTCTATCAAGTAAAAACATAAATAAGCTTTCTGTATCGTTCATTAACTGGCTTTGGAAGAAATATAAAAAAAGAATTTCAAAAATTCTTGAGCACCTGACATAGAATAAGTACTTCTTATGTTTCAGTGAATGGATAATTGAAATATCGCTATATACATTTTCCCAAGATGTTTGCTTTGATGTCAATGATATGAATTTGGATTCTACTGTTTTCTAAAAAGTCACATTAGTTTGTAATCACACCCCAGAAATCTCTGTTTAAAAACTATATTGTTATAACTTAAATATTCTTAACCAAAATCTGTTGCAAGAATTCCAGAATAAAGATCAAATACAATGTGGTCTTCAAAGAGAGTTTAAAAATTCAAAATTCATTCTGAATATGCTAACAGGTAACATTCCAAAGCTTTAAATATTATTTTTATTTAAAAGTTAAGCATGGAAAATAAAAGCATGTGGTCCCCTTTATAGATAATTTGAGATGATGGATTTTGGCAGGAGTCTTGGCGTTAACTACCAGGAAATTCAGTCAGTACAAATAAATGTTGGTAAGTAACTGCTTTGAAAACAAGAGAAAGGGCTTAGATTAAAAAAAAAAAAAAAATCCTGTTTCTGGTTGGGGAGCAGTTCCCAGCTCCCATATTTGGAGGTTCCATATATTCATCAGCACAAAATTTTCAGCTGGACAAGCCTTAGATTAGAATCCGAGGTTCATGCTCACTAATGGTGTGAGAAGCTGGGCAAGGTTGGGCAAGCTGTCAACCTCCCTGAACCTCTCAGTTTCTTCATCTCCAAAAATGAGAATGGTTATTTTTTACATAAAAGGCTCAACTTTTCTCTAACAATGATTTTATTAGAGTGCTTCATGGTTCAACTTACAGGAAATCCAGAGCTAACTGCTGAAAACAATAGGGAATTTGTTAGCTCACACAAATAAAGTATCTTGAAGTAGAGCAAGATTCTGGATTGATTTGCCCCAGAAGTTCTCATTCTTTTATTTCTTTGTTCATTGTGGTAAAATATAGACAGCATAACATTTACATTTTAATGATTTTTTTCATTTTAATGATATGTAAGCGTCCAGTTGAGCAATACGAGTGCATGCCCATTGCAGCCATCACCACCATCCATGTCCAGAACTTTTTCATCTTCCCGAACTGCAACTCTACCTATTAAATGATTTCCCTCTGTTGCCTTCCTTTCCTCAGTCCCTGGAAACCACTATTTGACCCGTCTCTATGGATTGGACTGTAAATGGCTATTTTTTATGTATGCGATGTGCCTACCACAGTGCTAACTCTCAGATAATCAGGACAGAGGGGAACAGTGACTGCACAAGAACATCCAGCCTAAGGCAACAGCTTACTGGAATGATGTGGGAAGGAACTAAAAGATCAGACAGAAGTGCTAAGCTCCAAACACAAAGAGAAATGGTTAAAAACTGAGGAGGAGTCACCTATTAACTATTTTGGGCCAATCTGCCGTGAAATCAGAAGCCAGAGTAGTGTTTACACGTTGTGTCTTCTGTTGGCTTTTACCTTTACAGCAGCAAATGTCTTCCAATTGGTCTTCTGGCCACCAGACCCATCCTTCTAATCTATCCCCTAAAGGGTTGTCACTATAATTTTCCTCAAACATCAATGTTTTATTCCTGCTGCAAATTCCTCAACTGTGAGCAAAGAACTTTAGAGAGAAAACTCAAGGCTCCCTTGGTCTAGAAGTGGGCTGAAAAATAGGTACTGATTCTAGCAGTAACCTTGGAAACCTGCTGATGGGCACTGATTTTAGTAGTAATTGTGGAACCCTGCTGATGTTGTGAAGTTGGATCAAGCTGCAAGCGGTCATGAGATGGTAGGCCCTCAGTATAATACCTGAGTGGAGCTTGGGACCCTGGGATTTCCTCCTGCAAAGAAGGTTTTGAACTTTAACCAACAGATGAGTGTGAAGGTACCCTAGAGAAGCAAGAGAAATGCATGACCTTCAGGTCCACAGTCTTTAGAAGAAGATGGTTTGAATGTGAGCTGCACAAAATGCAGGGAACTATGAAACTCCCCAGACACATCTTATGGGGTCCACTGAATGGTGAACATCCCCATGTAGGAAGAGAAAGCAGAGCCCCAGAGCTTCTGTATTCAATTAAAGAGCAGTGCAGTTGCATTGGAAATTGAGCAGTGATTCCATTAATTAAGGGTTTTAACAACGTAATTATAAAAGTTTTCCTGAGTGTAAACTTGGATTAAGATGGAAATCATTTCTTTTTGCCATGTTGCACCTAAATTAACCTGGCTATAACTTAAAACTTAAGAAAAGAAAAAAAGCAGGAAAGAAAATTATGCCTTTAACTTTATTTTTAGAAATAAAATAATTTCTGTAGTGTCATTTGCAAATATCTTCTCCCATTGTGTGGTTGCCTCTTTGTTTTGTTGACTGTTTCCTTTGCTGTGCAGAAGCTTTTGATCTTGATAAAGTCCCAAAAGTTCATTTTCGCTTTTATTTCCTTTGCATTTGGAGACATGTCTTAAAAGAATTTGCTGTGGCCAGTGTCGAAGAGGTTACTGCCTATGTTCTCCTCTAGGATTTTGATAGATTCCTGCCTCATGTTGAGGTCTTTTATCCAATTTGAGTTTATCTTTGTGTATTGTGTAAGAGAATAGTCGAGTTTCATTCTTCTGTACATAGCTTTTCAATTTTCCCAGCACCATTTATTGAAGAGAATTTTTTCCACTGTATATTTTTTCCTGCTTTGTTGAAGATGATTTGACCATAGAGCTGAGGGTCCATATCTGGGCTCTCTACTCTGTTCCACTGGTCTATGTGTCTGTTTTTGTGCCAGTACCATGCATCTTGGTGATCATAACTTTGTAGTAAAGCTTGAAATCAGGCAATATGATACCCCCAGTCTTGTTTTTCTTTTTCAACATTTCCTTAACAACAACAACAACAAAAATAGAATAAAGTTTAAAAGAAGAAATAAAATAATGCCCTTGATTTTTAAAATATGGTAGTTTTTAATTATTTTAATTTAAGTGTTGTCTCAAAATAGGCAATAAAACATGACACACGTTCACCTGTTCGTGGTGAGCTAGTATGTCTAAATTATCAGCATTTCTCACTCGGTAAGTAATATAGATGGACATAGAGGAAAAAAAAAAAAGGATTTTAAATCGACAGGTTATTTCTTAGAGTTTTTTTCTTTTGAAAAACAAATACTTCATTATGTTTAAATGTTTAATATTTATGCAGTTTATTGAAAATACACAAGTACTTAGACAGATTTCAAACTATTTTTTCTATAGATATTCAGAGCATGAAAATCTGACAGATACTTAAAAGAACAATTTCTTTTCTGTGTTTTCAAATGCAGTAAGCCAGTTAAATGTTCACCCAACTATTCAAACTCAATTTGCCTCCATGGCAAAAATAACCCTATTGATCTTTTCCCTCCCTTTTCCCCACTGTGTTTTTTCCAGCATCCTGACAGCTGTACTCTCATATGCCCAAATATTAGATAAGATTTCAGCTTACTATAAGGAAAATGTTGTAACACCAGAGCTGTTCAAATGCGAAGCAAAATGCCTGGGGAGACAGCAAGCATCCTGTTGGAGAAAGTGTTAAAATAGAGGTTCCCTCACAGAAAATTCAAACATTTGGAGAGTGGCTACCCCAGGTGAATAGTTTGCCTTGAGTCTGGTTACTATAATTACTGTGTATGACTTGAAGTAATTTCCTTGGCTCACTTTTATTTTTTTTTTAAGATTTTATTTATTTATTTGACAGACAGAGATCACAAGTAGGCAGAGAGGCAGGCAGAGAGAGAGAGGAGGAAGCAGGCTCCCTGCTGAGCAGAGAGCCCCATGAGGGGCTGGATCCCAGGACCCTGAGATCATGACCTGAGCCGAAGGCAGAGGCTTTAACCCACTGAGCCACCCAGGCGACCCCCTGGCTCACTTTTGAGGAAAAAAAAAAATATTTGAATGAAATACCTGTCATCAGAATTGTTATCTAAGGAAAAAAGGTAGAAAAGAAGCAAGTGTCATAAAAACACAAAAATAGTGGACTGTCTACTTACAAAGTTAGTTCCTGAAAGTTCTTCTCCATGTGACAACTGTGCCCATCAATTAGCATCTTTATCTAACAAGAAATAGTGAAGAACTGCTAAAGTTACATGCAATGGATCTGGCAGGAGACAAAATCAACAAGGGCAAAAAGAATGATTGGTACCGGGCATGAAAATTATTTGGAAATATATCTTTCAGAAAATCAGTTAAGCCATTGAAAAGCCATTGAATAAGCTTAAAAATGTGATCCTCATTGGGACTGTGCTATATTAGTCCACTGTGAAGTGATGGATGCTGGGTCACATTATAGATTTGGTTGGGAAAATTGTGCTCTATCCCAAAGCAAGGGCTGAGTCATTTTTTCATCATCCTAAGAATGTAGCCCACATTTGCAATTGCAACTCAATATGTTACACCTAAAATAAACTTTATATTTTTCTCTCAGATTTCAAGATAAGGTTGCAAAGAAATTTTGAACTATTTGCTATGGCATTTAGTACTTGTTGAGATGGATTAATTTTGGTGGTCTTCTCTCAGAATGACATTTTTGTTGAGAAGTAAGGACTTCGTGTATTTTCCAAGGGAGGTCCTTAAAGCAACCTGAAAACAAACATATACCATGAGAGGCACTGTATTAATAATTTTTAAGAAGTTATTTAAACTTTCCCACCCTACACAAGTCCACAGTAGAAATAGCAGATGTTATGTCAATTTGAAAGGAAAAATTCCATGCCTGTTGTGTCAGAAGCTTCTTTAGGAATCTGAGATAATTCCACTAATCAATTATACCCAAAACAACTAACACAAGGTAGGAAGCATGCCCTGGGACCTCGGTCACTGAATGCAGTTATGGGTGACAATGGGTGATATTTTTTAGGTGATTCAGCATACCAAGATTCAGGTGTTTATGGGGTGCCTGGGTGGCTCAGTGGGTTAAACCTCTGCCTCTGACTCCGGTCATGATCTCAGGGTCCTGGAATCGAGCCCCGCATCGGGCTCTCTGCTCAGCAGGGAGCCTGCTTCCTCCTCTCTCTCTGCCTGCCTCTCTGCCTACTTGTGATCTCTGTCTGTCGAATAAATACATAAAATCTTAAAAAAAAAAAAAAAGATTCAGGTGTTTACCCTGAACTGTGTCTGTCCCAACTCTGCCTGTGATCTCTAATCCATGAACCCTATCTTGGTCTCCTGACCTACCTCTAGTGCTTTGGGATCTAGCTCATCAGTTTGAGTGCCTATTAGAATCCATTTTTACTCTCACAATCCTCACAGGTATCATTTGGTTGCTTAAAGTAAATTTAACTCTACCCCAAGTGAAGGACTAAGGAATATTGTCCTGGATACCCAAAACCTCTAGTTTACCCGAAGCCAATATTCTCCTTCCCTCATTACAGAGTAATGTCCTCCAGGAGAGAGCAGGAAATCCTGATGTGGAAGTGGAGGTTCAGGCCTTCTCATAATTGAACTAGAAAGACTTTGGAGGCAGTTTCAGACAAGATAGAGCCGCAAATATAAACTAGAGCCCAAAGACCAGCCAAAAAAAAACCTTTTAAGACCTTTCTAGCAACTTCCTTGACCTTTAGAGAACTCATAACTTCACACATTGGCCATAAAAACATTGGGCCAAGGCAGCAAGGTAAGGCTTCTGGAGAACAGGCCTTCAGGTGATCTTTTCCAGGCTTGGAGATTTCCAGGTTCTTGCTCATCATTGAGAGAAAGGGCTTAACCTCTGGATGCCTCTCTTTATTGCATAATCTTTTTATCATGAGGCCCAACCCTAGTTGCTAGTTGCTTATCTGGATAAAGAGAATTTTAAATCTTGAACTTTGAATTCTTTAAAAGCTTATGTAGATGACTTTGTGTCATTTTTTTCTATGTTGGTCAATTCATGCTAAATGTGTCTATTTAATGTGAAAACTTATATATAAAGTAATACTACAAAGCCTATAGCTATCTATCCCGCTCCTACTTAATCAATTCTCCTTGCCTTGGGAATAAGAAGCCCAGTCCCATGTTTGCCCCAGCTCTAAACAAACCCAGTGCAAGCCCTGAAAGCTCTGTAGAACATACCAAGACAGTGTCTCACATTCTCTGGAGTTCATCATGGAAATGTGATAAAGATTAGAAATATGTAGACCTTTCTCTGAGTCTGTCTTCCAAGCGCCCTGTGAGGGCTGGCAAAAAAATGTTCTTATTCTCCAAATATTCACTGGCATGTATTTGTGCAGTAAAATTATGTTTGAGGTTTGTAGTTGGACTTTTTAAGTGAACATCTGTTATTCTCTTTCAGTCAAGAGGTTCTGAACCCAGCTGGGCAGAGCAACTTGGCTTCCCCCACCACCTCTGCAGAGTCACAGATGGAGCCTGTAACCCACCAGCTGTTTGTTGATTGGCTGACCAGCTGCCACTCATCTCCCACAGCTGTTTTGGCTCTGAGAGGCTCTTGGGTGTGGAGGGAGAGGGTCAGGGTCAGCTTGTTCTGTGCCGCAGCCCTTGGGAATTCCAGAAGCAGGGATATTTCATTAAACTGCTCTGATCAGCCGTTACTGAATGCTAAAGTCACAGCCCTGAGTGGGTGTGAAACAGGGTCTGGTGTATACCTTTTAGAATGGTGAGTCATTGCAGCTTGGTTTTCAGAGCAATTGTTTTTACCTCCTGGTGTCTCTCTAGTCTATTTCTGTGAGATGAGATTATAGATAATGTGATGTATACTAAGGCAAATGAGAGATGTGGTTGCAAAGAGGGCTTTATTTTCACCAAACAAAAATGCTCTTTGGATCTATATTACGAGTTCCATACTCTTTGGAAAAGGAAGCCTATTTTCTACCTGTGCCAGTGCCAACAACTATAAGAATACTTCAAGTTCCCTAGACCACTCTGACTCTGATGGCTTCAAGACTCTGGATTTCAAGAAGACAAAATATAAGACTTCAAAATCTTCCTCTCCAGGCTCTTCAGCAAAATTATATCAATAGTCGTAACACTCCTTTTGACATGCTATTATAGGATGATTACTTTTCTTGACTCACAGCTCCAGTCATGTTATTGTCTTACTCAAATTCCTTCCATGACTTGCAGCTGTCAAAAATACAGGTCATACTCCCTCTTTATGCTGTGATCTCAATCTACTTGTCAAAACTCTTAATTGCCAAGTACTTCCAAAACACTTCCTTGAGTCTAGCCATAAAGCAGCATGTACTGTTTCTTTGTTGCCCCTTGTTCTCCAGCTTCTGTGCTTTTGCTTATTCTGTTTTCCTGATCTCCTCAAATCCAAATGCTTCCTGTCAAGGCCAGTTCAAATATACCTGCTCCATTAAAGTCTCCCTAAGCCTTCTCAATCAAGCCCATCTTTGCTGCCTCCAAGTATCTAATTACTTTCTGTTGGGTCCGTTATCAAAGGAACGAGACTGAGACAAAGTTACGCAAAGCCTTATTCTATGCCAAGCATTAGAAGTTAGACTGACCGGCCAGGGAAATGAGGCTGAGACAAAGTGAAAGTTATGTAAAGCTTTATTCTATGCCAAGCATTAGAAGTCAGACTGACCCTCCCGGGCCGCCTCCGAAGAGAGCGATGCCCCTTGGTCTTACAGGCTAGTTTTTATAGGGCACAATGGTAGACATCTGCATATGTGGCTTTGGCTGATTGGATGTCTCCTACCTGTGTGTTTTAGTAACGGTTACCTGGAACCAATACTAGTAACTGTTGAGGCATTTATTAAACAACAAAATGGCCTTGTTTTAGGTGTGTGTTTTAGTAACAGTTACCTTGTTTTATGTGTTGTGTTTTAGTAACAGTTACCTGGAACCGAGAGCAGTAACTTTTCTAGACAACAAAATGTCTACCTAGGCAACATGGAGTAACTATGGCTAAGTAGGCCCAGGCAGGCCCTAGGGGGTTAACATGTTTTAACGTGGAATCGACCCCAACACTTTCCTCAAGTTCTCTCAAAACATTTTTTAGGACGTACTGCCTGGAATTATAGCTCACAGTGCCCAGTAGTCCTACCTTCCCCCAGAAGGGGCAGATAGAACCTGTGTCCAGTTAATCTTCGTACTTGCCCTAGGGCCTTGCATGATCAAGTTTTGTTGCAAATATAGTAATGGACATTTGTAGAAAGCTGTAGAATTTCCATCCTCCCTTTTGGAAGTAGGATCTCCTATTGATATAATTTTGCTGAAGAGCCTGGAGAGGAAGATTTTGAAGTCTTATATTTTGTCTTCTTGAAATCCAGAGTCTTGAAGCCATCAGAGTCAGAGTGGTCTAGGGAACTTGAAGTATTCTTATAGTTGTTGGCACTGGCACAGGTAGAAAATAGGCTTCCTTTTCCAAAGTAGGATTCACATTCATCAGTTCAGTTAATTCTTACAAGTGAAAGTACAAAGAACAAGTGTTCTCTTTATTATAAATGAGGAGAAGGGAAATAGAACTAATTTTTAGTCAGAATTAACTTCCACTTATTTATCAAACTATGATTTGTGTCATTCTTAATGGCTGCCTCTTCCACCATATTATAAGTTCCATAAGAGCAGGAACCTCCACTTATTTATCAAACTATGATTTGTGTCACTCTTAATGGCTGCCTCTTCCATCATATTATAAGCTCCATAAGAGCAGGAACCATGTCTATATTTCCAGTGCCTTGCACATCGACAGACATAATATAAGAATTTATTAAACGTTGTTGAATGAAGGAAGGAGTGAATACTATGAGATAAATAGTAGGCTGAATGTTCTATGCACACTATTTTATTCTTACAGCAGGTATCATCTCCATTTCACAGGCAAGGAAATCTAGTCTCTGGGGCACAGAGTGCTTACACAAGCAGCTGAAATGGAAATCTAGTTTTTGTGATTATAAATATGATGTATTTTCCTTCATACTATCAGCCTTCTATGAAGTGCCTTTAAGTAGTCTTTCTTTAGTTACATTTTTACATTTAATTGCTCTGTAATTCTAGAAGAAGAAAGACATTTTCAAGGGTTACCTTAACTCTTAAATATTTATATCTCTGTTAATTATAGACTTCATAGTTGTAAAATAGTGGGTAAGTTTATTAGTCACAATTACAGAGTCCAGTGGCATCGTTATGTGAAGGTAGATGTGGGTGTACTCTTGGAAGGGAAGAACTTGGAAGGGAAATGATTTTCTAAGGATTTCTCTACCTCTACTGTAGTTCTCTGCTTTTTTTGAAATAAAAAAATTTGATCTAAAAGTAAAAAATAAGTCCCATCACAATTTACTTTGTCCTCAGTGATCCGGACGAATATTCATAGTTACATTTTAATTACTGTCTTTGAAAAGAGAAAATGAATTTATATTGAGCAATCTCCTCATGCCAGGACTTCTCAGGTGAATAGCCTGATGAGGCAGGCATTATTATTACCTCTATTTTATAAAGGAAAATGTTAGTGCCTTGTATGTGCTATGATGAGTGCTGTGAATTGTGTAAGACTGATGATTCACAGACTTGTACCCCTGAAACAAATAATACATTATATGTTAACTAAAAAGAAAGAATGGTTTATTTTTATATCTTTTGAATTTCAAAAGAAAAGTCTATGATTGAATTGTCCAAATCTCCTTTTTCTTTATGTGAAATTTGGGAAAAGATTTTCTTCTAATTTAACAACATTCCTGAGGCCTAAAGTCAAAAGGGAGTCTTTCAACTTTGTAATTTTCTGAGTCTTCTTTATAGTGTTTCCATACTGTGGTTAGTAGTCAAGTCATTGGGCTTGAAATGGTGTATTTGGTTAACGTGTGTATGCAAAAATGAGAATTAAATAATGCCTATTATTATTATTATTTTAAATGTTTGCTTTCTTTTTATAGCAAGATCAATATATATCTTTGACTTCTCTTTCTCAACATACATTTAGAAAGCCATGTCTGAAACTCCTTTATTTGAAAGGTAGCATGTTTCAACATGATTTCTAAGAAGGAGTCCAGTTTATTAATATTTTATAAATCTTTGTTGATCTATCTAATCTATCTAATCATCATATAATTTGCATTTTTAATATCTACTGTGCCTTTAGTGACAATGACAATGTGTTTTTCTTTATATCTGTGTAGACCTCAACTACCAAACTACTGGTATGCAGTTAGTCATTCACAAAGTGCATTGGATCAAAACAAAGACCTTAAGGCCAAAGTTTTGTGCTCTAATACCATTCCCATGAGCCCTGCTTGTTACCCACAGCATGTTCCTATCACTGTGATATGGATCTTTTAAAAACATAGCAGATTAGCAACATCTAAAAATCCCTGGATGGAACCATTACTCTCAAAGTGATCCAAGACTGACATCACACAGAATCTTTTGTAAAAATTTCTGTTCTCATGGCTACTTGAGGTGCAAAATATTTATGTGAACCCAAACTTTTTAAAAGAAAACAACTATTGGAAAGATATCTCATGTCTTCTTCCTACCGTTTTCATGGTCTCACTTCAAATTTGTTGCCAGGCAGTTTTACAGCCAAGGCCCCCTTGAAAGAGACATCTGTGAAGGGAGTTAGGAACACTGAAATGCAAACTGTAAAATAAATTAATCAATAAAAACACACCTTCTAAGTAGAGTTTTCTAAGTAATTACACCAAACGATTAATAAATTATTAATTATTTTAAATTTACTTAGTTAACATACAGTGCAATATTGGTTTCTGGAGTAGAGTTCAGTGATTCATCACTTATATACAACACTCAGTGCTCATCACAACAAGTGCCCTTTTTAATACCCATCATCCATCTAGCTCATCTCCATTGCCTCCCTCCACTAACTGTCAGTTTGTTCTCTATCATTAAGAGTCTCTTAGTGTAGGGGCACCTAGCTAGCACAGTTGGTTAAGCTTCTGACTTTTGGTATTGGCTAAAAATGATTTCTTTTTGTCCAAATCCAAATTTTTGAAAAATCATCTTGAATCTCGGGTTCTTCTGTAAAGATTTTGTGAGCTATTTAAAGTATCTACCATCTCTGGGGCACCTGGGTGGCTCAGTGGGTTAAAGCCTCTGCCTTTGGCTCAGTCATGATCTCAGGTTCTTGGGATTGAGCCCCACATCAGGCTCTCTGCTCAGCAGGGAGGCTGCTTCCTCCTCTTTCTCTCTCTCTCTCTGCCTGCCTCTCTGCCTACTTGTGATCGCTGTCTGTCAAATATATAAATAAAAAATCTTTAGGGGTGCCTGGGTGGCTCAGTGGATTAAGCCGCTGCTTTTGGCTCAGGTCATGATATCAGGGTCCTGGGATCGAGTCCCACATCAGGCTCTCTGCGCAGCAGGGAGCATGCTTCCCTCTCTCTCTCTCTCTACCTGCCTCTCCATCTACTTGTGATTCCTCTCTGTCAAATAAATAAATAAAACCTTTAAAAAAAAATAAAAAATCTTTAAAAAAATCTTCCATCTCTCATTTGATACTTATTAAATCCACTTCTTCATCATTGCTAACTTCCTAACTTACCTTCTTAGTATTTTTAATATTTTCCTAAAATCTTAGACCTTCTTCTCAAAACTTCTAGAAGAATTCCCGATTATAGAGGTCACATATCCATGAATAAATATATATCTTCTGTTTCAGAACAAATGGCAAGATTTCATTTTTGATGGGGGGCGTAATATTCCATTATACACATACACAGACACACACACACACATATATAAAGTTTTAATAGAAATATAAATAAAATCTTTAAAAACAAATAAATAAGTAAAAAGATGAATAGTGGGATCAATAAACAAAATGGTTTGGGGAATCATTGACCTTTGGATGGAAGCAAAGATGTGAGTCACATTTAGAGATCACTGCCATATGGAAATTTACACTTCTGGAGTTTGGCCTCTGGGTCAATAACTTAAAATTCTATGGGAAATGGAATAAAAGGAATTAAATACTCCATAGTATAAAAAGGTCCCATTTACATAATTGAGATGGACTTTGTCATTTTTATAAAACCTAAAATAATTAAAGAAAGGAATAGGGGTATGACAAATACTGATGCTTGTCTTTTAATATTTACTCCCCTCTTTTTTAGTAATAAGAGATACATATTTTAGCCTAGATTATAGTAAAAAATGCACATGTTCACTCTCCCTTTCAACTAGGACTGACCACATCATTCATTTGGGGCCATATGACATAAATGGAAGCATTGTGTGACACTTCAGATGTTCTCCTTAATTAAAAAGCCCTCCATTGCCTTTCCTCCATCCTGCTGCTGCAATGGTTGGAGCTCGAGCAGCCATGTTGAACCCCAAGACCAAGGACAACCTCTTAATCATGTTGAAGCAGAACCTTGGAGAAAATTGGTTCCTTGATGATTGTGAGGTTGTCATCGTTCCTGGACTTACTCTCTCTGAAATTATTTCACAAGAAGGAGTGATACTTCTATCTTTTTTGCAATGGTTGGAGCTCGAGCAGCTATGTTGAACCCCAAGACCAAGGACAACCTCTTAATCATGTTGAAGCAGAACCTTGGAGAAA
>NC_081558.1:160264632-160275561 GCF_022355385.1 Mustela nigripes | reverse complement strand
GATTGGTTCCTTGATGATTGTGAGGTTGTCATCATTCTTGGACTTACTCTCTCTGAAATTATTTCACATGAAGCAGTGATACTTCTATCTTTTTTAAGTAACTTTTTGTGTGTGGGGGGAAGAAGAGGGGAAAAGTGGTCCGTTTTATTCACAGATGAACCTAATCCTAACTGATATGTTTTACTTTCCCATCCCCAGTGCTCTTCTGGAATGTGTGTTGGATCTGGGAGACAGCTGGAGGTGAGTGGGGCAGTAATCAGGACAGCCCATAGTCAGAAGGAATTGGCATTCATTTGAGCTATAATCTGTAGTCATAATGCTCCAGAGAAAAGGTGGACAAGAAGTAGTTTACCTAGAAACTGAAGCAATTTCTGGATTACCTGCTGTGTTGGCCCCCTGTTACCCTATTAAATAAAAGACATGGTCAAGTGTATCTGTGTAATTTTTCCTTTTTTTTTTTTTAATTCCAAGGGTGTGTGTGTTGTAATTTTTAGTACATTAAAATTCTGATGTTCTCATGAAGATTAAATAAAATGTCACTTTTAATAATTTTCATTTAAGTGATTTACCCACAGGATATCCTAGAATCTGAGTTCCTGGGTTCACTTTTAACTGAATGCTGATCAGCTCTTTATTTCTGAAGGTAAATTCACCAGAAATGAGGAGTCCCAGAAAGAAGAATACTCACACACTTGTAGCTCAAATTTCTTATTTGGGAGAAAAAGTGTAACCAGTATGGTCATGCTTCCTATGTGGCTTCATAATTGTTGGGAAAAAAATTATTTGATGTAGACACAAAATTATCTTCCAACTGAGAGATGGACTCCATTTGCTTCATTAAAAGTTAACTAATAATGTAAGATAGTGGGGGGGGCACTTTTGTTCACTCTTCCTTCTTTCTAGAAATTGAGTAGATAGTCAAATCATTAAGATTATGCTAAAATGAAATTAACTAGCAAATTAACATTTGTCCTGATATCAATTATTCTTGCAAACGAACCGCAAGGTGTTGTGCTTTTATATATTTTAAGCAAAAGAGTCAAAGTAACACCAAACATTTTTGGACAACTTTAAAAAATAGTTCAGAAAGCAGTATTTTCTAATTTTGTAGGTGTGTAGAGAAAGAATAGTATCTGATAAGATGAAATCATTTTCAGCAACAAAATCACTTGTTAATGGAAGCATCATTTTCATAAAGCATTTTTCAGAGTATGGGGTTCTTTTGAAAAGCAATTATCATCTCACCCATTGTTAAAATACTTTCTTTACCTTGAAAGAAGACATTGAGTTTACATTTATAAATATCTATAACATAGCATACTGTCATATCTCCTTAAATCATCGTTTTAATATAATTTCATGGTTGACAAGTTTATACTATGTTGAAAACAAGAAGACAGACCCCAAAAGGAGTTGCTTATCCTTATCCCTACATCAGTACACTGAGACTTAATTCCAGTTTCAGCTATCCCAGAATGGAATCTAAACCAGTGGATCAGGAATCTCTTGATTAGCCGCAGTTAGGTCATCTGCCTGATAGACCCCCACCATTTCCTGAGGGAAAATAACTTCAATAACCAATCCTCTTTTTGCCAGTACAACTTCCTAGTTCCTGTTCTGTTCTCCCTATAAAAGTCTTCCATTTTGTATTGCTCTTCAGAGCTCCTTTCTGTCTGCTAGATTGGATGCTGCCAGATTCAAATCAAGTTCTGTTCAAATAAACTAAAGATTTTTGGTATGCCTTCAGTTTATCTTCTAACAACTAAAAATAAGAAGAGTGTCGGTTCTGACGTGTGTTAGTTTTTATACTGTTAGTATTATCTTTAAGATGTGGAGTATTGTGGAGATCCGGGGATTTGGGGGTTTTTGTAGAAATCTTTTTTATGCTACTTATTCATTTTGTGAGGCTTGTCTATGTTAAACTGAACACTATATATTTTTATAATATATTAAAAATGACAAATAGAAGTTCTAATATTTTCTTCCCACACTTCAGTGGACTGTCCTGCATAGCCTGTGGTATATTCATCAATTTTGGATACTCTCAGGGAACTGAAAATCAACCCCACCTTATAGAGTCCATTCATTTCACAACTAATGGCAACATCATAATGGGAGGGCCCCATCCCCTTTTTAAGTGTCCTTACACAACTAATATGATCCAGTTTCAATCCAGAGACCTGATAAGGAAGCCCATCCTTCTACCTACCAGTCATGGGAGTCAATCTGAGACCTAGACTCTCTTTTGTTCAGTAAAGTAGTATCTTGGCCTGAGGGGCACCTGGGTGGCTTCACTGGTTAAGTGCCAAACTCTTGATTTTGACTCAGGTCATGATCTCAGGGTGGTGAGATCAAGCCTATGTAGGGCTGTGCACTGGGCATGAGCCTTCTTAAGAGTCTCTCCCTCTCCCTTTGCCCCTCCCCTGGCTTGCACTCTCTCTCATTCAAGAAAAAAAAAAAAAAACTATTTTGGGCTGTGAGGTACATTTCAGCCTAGCACTCCCACTTGGCTGCACTAGCTCTGGGTAGTGAGACACTGAGAGCTGAGGAGAAGCTGGCTGTGACACCTGAGCCCAGCATTCTGTTGTAGGGCTAGTTCTCAATTCCCGCATTTTTACATCAGTGATTCTTTCTTGTACAGATCACCCCACTCTAACTGCATGTCAGACCTGGAACGCAGAGTTAGGTTTAGCTGAGCTGTCTGCTAGTACCCAGAACCCTATCCTCTTTTTCCTTCTTCTAAGCCCAGGGTGTCAGCTTCAGTACAGTCTTAGTCTGTCGTTTTCTCCATCCCTTTACCCTTCTGAGGGCAGGCATTACCCTTCTGAGGGCAGGCATTCTAAGGAACATCCCTCACCCCAACCTCCTTCTAAATAAGGTTAGCCTCCCTGAGTTCAAAGTGCTTTTCTAGCTTCTTTTTTGCTGAATAGAGAAAACAAAAATTTATCTTCACTTGTGTCTGTACTACAATATTGAATATACACTGTGTTCAGGGCACTGTAATAAGACGCTGACCGTCAAAATTTCTTTTTAATACTCACAGGAGGCTGATTATTATCTCTGTTTCATAGATGGAGACATTGAGGCTTAAAGAGTTTACAAAACCAGCGCAATTCAGAAAATGGGGGGTGTCTATAATGGAAACTCAGGCAATACTAACTTCAATATCCATGATATCATCATTATACTATATTATAATCACATAATTATACTTAGGGACAACAATAGCTTTCTCCCAGAATTATGTTCATGTGTACAATGAAATATTTTCCTTGAGTAGGTCAAAGTGTGGAAAGAGATAAAATGTGTTAAAATAGAAATTGGTAAAACAATAGCTTTCTACCAGAATTATGTTCATGTGTACAATGAAATATTTTTCCTTGAGTAGGTCAAAGTGTGGAAAGAGATAAAATGTGTTAAAATAGAAATTGGTAAAAGTTGCGGGAGAATGTAGAGGGTCCCTAAATACTTAGAAGGGGATCAGAGAAAGATGCATTCAAGAGGGAACTCTTGAAACTCTTGAGTTAATCCTTGAAGAATGAGTAGATGGTAGCCAGGGAGAAAAGGCTGGTGGACTGCCTGGCAGAGAAACAAAAAGTGAAGATGTTTGAGAGTGTCTTACACATTGGAGGTTAGCAAATAGTTTTCCATAGTCAAAGGACAAGAAATGGAGCTTTAAATATTGAATTGAAGAGCACTAGACAAAATGACAAAAAAAGTCAGAGGGGAAAACATGGAGCACTTTGCATGATGGGCCAAGGGCTTTGGACATTTTCAGAGTGTGGCAAAAAGCCACTGAAAGTGTGAATATCACATGATCATGTTTGCACCTTAGACAACTCTAGAAATGGATTAGAGGCTGGTATAAGGCTTAGAGACCCGGGTGGAAAGATTGTATAATTTTTTTATGCCATTTTATTCTAGAACTCAGGGGATATCCAAGTATGGCCTGGGCCACTAGGATAGCTGCACAGACCAACATACTCTTTTTCACATTTTCAGTTTGAGGGCTTATACCAAGATTGGTTTTCTTAAGTCCACTTCCTCACTCACTGACTCATTTCTTCATTCAGCAGAGATTAATTTGGCAAGAGTTTCTAAGAGCTGAGTTCAGAACTAGAGCAAACTTTTCCCATCAAGTTCACCCCAGGACAAACCCACATCCTTTAAGCTAAGCCAGCCTAGACAGGCTCTTCTACCTGAGCCTGAGAAAGTATGAGACCGCCTTCATGCTTCTCTCTCTCTCTGCCCTCTCCTTGCACTACCTGCATGCATCCATCTGGCTACCAGAATCTCAGCAGGAAGCCAGCCGCAGGAACACTGGCCCAGGATGAGTGCCTCCCTGCTACATAATCATGGGGGGTGACAAGAGGTGGGCAACACTCCTGCCAAAGCCCGGCAGAACTTTCTGCAGAGAGATGTGTAGACTATTTTGAGAGAAAAGCGAAACTGGAATGGTATTGGCTAATGCATGTCAGCATCTTTCTCTTATTGGATAAACTTGAAGACAAACGAAAATTCCTATGTGGTTTCAGAGATAATATTTCAAAGAAAACCCACATGGTATCAACAAAGAGAACTATGATCATCCCAGCTCTCCAACTCAGAAAGGATGAAAATTCTGCATTCTTCAGTATCAGAATAGGAGCTGGCACATCCAAAATAGAGTTTCTTTATTTTTTATGCCATATTCTCTTCAAATCTTTGTTACTGTTTTCCCTAGTCCCAGTGAACAAGTAACAAAAATTACTTGAGGATCAATGTGGGCGAAAGACTGTACAGGACATAAGAGATAAAAAAAACTCATATAAGAGCATTAAATTGTCCTTAAATACTTTAGTCTAATTGAGGCATATAAAAGGTATATTAGGAAAAATTCATTATACAATAAAGACAGATACGCTATGGATTAAGTACATGGTACTAACAATAGTTTCATAGGAAAGAGGAGATTTATCTGAGATTAAAAGGAACAGGAAGGGTTCAGATTATCAGAAAGGAATGACCCAGGAGGAGCTCACAGGGAGAAAATATGAACTTGAGTACTGAAGAGTAATTATGGCTAACATTCACATAACATTGTCAGGCATTGTTCTAGTTACTTTACACGTATAAAATGATTTTATTCTTTACAATAACCTTATGACATAAGGACTAAATTACCCCCTATATTAAAGATGAAGCAATGTGCACAGAGAAACTAAGTGACTTGCCCAAAGTCACACGGACAAGAAATGGCAAAGCCATGCCATGATCTCAGTCAGTCAGCCCTCAGAATGTGGACTTACCACTAACACATCCTAGATTGTGAACAGCAGTCAGGCTTCATCCAGGGGCAGCAGGTGAGAACAGAGGTGGGCAAGTATATCCATGTGACGGGGGTGAAACCTGATGAGAGTGGGAGCATATTCAGAAGTGCCCCCAGAAACCTCGATATGCTCATTGTGGGTGTCAGACCAAAAGGCATTCACTTCTGGATTTTATTTTATTTTACTTTAATATTTTTTGTAGGGGGAGGAAGGGGCAGAGGGAGAGAGAGAGAATCCCAGGTAGACTCCCCGCTGAACGCGGAGCCTGATGGGGGCTCTATCTCATGATCTTGACATCATGACCTGAGCTGAAATCAAGAGTTAGCCACTCAACTGACTGAGCCACACAGGCATCCCTCACTTCTGGATTTTAAAAGGCAGTTTATTTCACATTCGCAAACATATCTAATTTCAAAAGTCAAAATTCAAATGGTAAAATTTTAAATAATCTCAGACTGCAGCAATATTAGGGTTGAATGGAAAACTAAGCAAAGTAGCATATTATGTGGCTACAGAAATGAATATTAACATGGTCTTCAGATGGGAAAATGTGCAAATGTAGAATTTTTTTCCTAAAATTTGTATTTATAGGACTTATACATATATAAACCCAAATTTTAATTATGGAACATTCATGAGTGCCCTTTATGTTCTTTATGTTTGGCCTCTTAATTTATCCTTCTCCCCAGCACCATGTTTCTTTGACCTTCTTCCCTCTGCCACAGGTAAGAGAGAGTGGGTGATGCCACCAAGCATCCTGAACAGAGTCATTTCAAGCTCGCTCATTAGTGTTCTGCTGAAGTGGGAACCCTGGACTAGCTCACTTCCTCCCAGTGTGGTTACAGAACCTTGCTTCTGGTAAAAAGGAGAGGAGAAAAGAGGGGTATGGCAGAATGGGGAAGTTGGTTTTATTTCAGGTTGAGGGAAAACACTAACATGACAATATTCTAGAACGAATCTGCAAGACTTTTTTCCACTCCAACACTTGTTAGCAAAACAACGATCTCATTTGAAGGGGTAGAGAGCCTTTAGATGATGATAAAAAATTAGTGGACATCTGAGATACCTAAGCCTCCTCCCTCCCCCAAAACAAATCTATGGTTTTGGGGTGAGGGGCAAAAGGTGGAAGGGGTGGGGAAAAGTGACTACTATCTCTTCTCTAACTCCAGTTCTAATTCCAAGAACATCAAACAAAATCTTTACATGTCTGGAGATTCATTTTTTCCCTCTATTTTTGTTTCCCTTCCCCACCCTGAGCTGTTTAGTATTTTAGGAAAGTTTTTAATCATATTAAGTTCACTGGCACCCTTCTGACAGCTCCTATATGTCTAGATGCACTCTAGTATTTCTGGTTCTCCCAGACTTCAGCCTCACTCCTTCCGGATAATGTGCAAAGGGGGCTTGTGCCAGGAGCACAAGAAAACACCTCTTTTGCTCTTATAGTTTGGACCAGGGTTCCCTAGAAAGCCCCCATGCTTCCAAGGAGCCCAGAAGAGGCATCACCAAGGGCAGGGTGGGTCAGGAGATACAAGTCATCTTCCAAACTGCCTAAAAGAGACGATTCTCTGTAGCCTCCTCTCTGTGGCCTGGGACCAAAGCAGGAATGTGGAGAGTGCCTCCTTCCATCCTCCACTGTCTCTGAGTAGGTGATGTTAATTTAAGGCACTCAGACTGTGGTTTCCATTTATAACTGTTCAGAGTTCTTTAGAAATAAGAAAAACAAAATTGTTCCGTCTTCTCTAGAAATAAAGACAATACTAGATACTTATTGCTTAAAATAAATATTGTTGATGAATGAATGAAAGTAATCATTGCTGGCATGCCAAATAGAAATGGAGAAACAGTGATACTCCAGAGAAGCAAAGGTTGCCCCTGGGGCTAACTTTAACCCTGACCCTGACCCTAGAGATTGGAGGGAGAGAGAAAAATGGAGAGAGGGTCGAAGAGCTGAGCCCAGCATAATCTGCCGCTTGGAAACTCTGGGGAGCCTGATGGTGCATCTCAGCCAGGGATAGACACAGGGAGTGAGGGCCCTCTGCTTCCTGGGAGGCCACAGGGTTCAGCTTGGACTGGGGAAAGAAGCAGAATGGAAGTCATGGCAAAAAGTTTTCAATAGCAGGGACAGTGACAAGCTGCTCTTGGATGCTCAGACAGAACATCTAGAACAACAGTTTAGTAAAATCTAAACGAGACAACACTGATCCATATATAGTTTATACATTTAGGTGCCCTTATGATTTTCTAGAAAAAAATTGCCACATATTTTAATTGTCTTTGTTATTTTTCAGTGTTTTTTCAAAGCTCCTTTTTAAATTCTTATCTGAATTTCTTCTCCTTTAGCCACCTTGTAACCGAATCTTCATTTTGAGATAACTATCTTTTTCTTCCATTTCATTTCTATTTCAGTCAATACCCATTTCTTTTCCTCTGAACTGGCTTTTTCCCCCCTTCTTTTTGGTTCATTTTTGCTTTGAATTGTTAAAATTTGATTCATCCCAAATACTGGTAAGCAAGCTTGAAGGTGGTAGGGAAGGTGGGGAGTGGCAAATCTTGTGAGTATCTCTGGAAGCCAGAGCCATGCAGAGAAAGCAGCATTTGCAAAGGCACTGAGGCAGGTACAAATGGGACTTATCTGAAGAAAAGCAAGGAAGCCCAATGGCTGGAGCAGAGGAGCAACAGGATTCTTCTTACCACATGTGAGGCTGTTTTGAGGGCTTTTAAAATATTAACTTCTTTTGTCCTCAGAAGAATCGAGCGAGAAAGATAAGATGACCAGCTTCATTTTATAGATGAGGAAGTGAGACACAGACCAGTTAAGTTATTCACCCAAAGACACACAGAGAACAGAGTTAGGACTTGAATTTGTGTAGTCTGTGGGGAGAAGAGGAAGAGAGGAGAAAGAGGAAGAGGAGGGAGCTAAGGAAATCCTTGCCCTGCTATGCAGAGTCTTGCAGAGCATTTCTAGGGCTGGGGGTTTTGCTCGGAAAGGATGGGACATAATGGACAGATTCAGTCAATGGAATGGCATGATGGGATTTACACTGTAGAAGGCACCCTCTGGCTGCCGGGTTTAAAACAGACTGTAAACAGGGAAACCTGTTAGGAAACTATTAAAATGAGATGGTGAGATTTCCAGATGTGCTGATATTCATGAATTCTGATTTATTATGTAAAAATAACCCCCAACTCCCTTTCTTACACGTTGGCAACAGTTCAGGCCTGTGTGAAACACTGTGATTACTAATCAGAAGACAGGGCTACAGATCCTTCTGTCCTGCACACACATCTCTCTGCTCTTACAGGAGAAGACATGGAGCCCTGCCTCTCTCCTTCTCTCAAGCCCTAACTTTTCCTCTCCACTTGAAAATGGATGTGCCCTGAATGAATCAGCTTAGTCATCCCTAGAGTGAGGGGGCGACACAGCAAAGAAGAGGCATAGCATGACGGTCCCATCGGGGATTTCACTTCCTTTTACAGAGTTTATTCTGCTCCCACACCTCAGTCTGTGCACACTGTTGGAGGGAGGCTCCATCTGCTTTCTCTCCCTCCCCCTCACCCCTTACTCTCTCACATGCAATCACAGAGAGGGGGTGGCAGGGTAATCCAGATCAGTGGGGAGGCTGAGATCATGCACCTTCTGTTTTTCCCACCCTCGGAGACCTGAGATCCTGAGTTATAAAAGCCGCCTCAGTCAATGTTGCCTTCACACTGCCAGCTGTTTTGCAAGCCCAAGTGGGACAGCTATACAAAGCTCCTGGAGAGGGGAGAACTACCCAGGCCTTTTTATTTCCTCCCGAACAGAACCAAGCCCTTTTATCTCCTTCCCAACAAGTGCACTAGCCAACAGGAGATGTCTGGTATCAGTCTCAGAAAATCTCAGTGAGATTCCTGAGGGTTGTACTGAGTTTGGGCTTTTGCTCCCGTACCCAAGGGCTGAGATTCTATCTGGGAGGAAGGTCCTTGCCTGTGCTCCAGGCATTTCTTTTAGACACGCTCACAACAGCAACACATAGGTCAGCCTTGGGAAGTTGGCCAAGAGCTTCGATCAGGATATGGAGACAACTTTATCTTCTTAGCAACTGACAGAGAATGACTTTGATAGGCTTGGGGGGAGGGTAGAACCTGGGGACTAGGTTTTAAGTGGAGAAGGGAAGTAAAACAGAAGCTGGAACCAAGCACTGCAGGGTAGATAGAAGTGGGGGTGGGGTGGGAAACTGGCCAGGGAAGGAAGAAGAGAGACTCAGAAGTTGGATAAGTTGCATGATGTGAAAGAATTAAATAAATGCTGTGCTCTGGGAGGTGTCACTCTTTCCCATGAATCCCCAGATCTTCATGACAACTAAAAACATTCTGGCTTTTCTCAGTGTGGTTGCATTTCTTCTGAAAGCTCAATGTTGGCCTAGGGCAGAAACCATCAACCGGCACAAATGAGGGAAGGAATCAAGGTGTAGGCTAAACCTTGTGACCTAGGTGGTCCTGTATCATGCACAAGGCCAGGTAGACCCTTGCAGGACAGGCATACAGCCAGATCTGGATGACTGGGGCCACTCTGTCTGGACCTCATGCAGCCCTCCTCCTTGGCTCCCTGGAAGTCTCCCTTCTGTCCTAATATTTCTATTTCCAGCCAGTTAGCTCAATTCACAACGATTTGAGAGTTTTGTCTGAGAGGTTATACAGTGCAGTGGTCAAGAGTAAACATACTAGAGCCAGTCTGGATTTAAATCCTGGTTTTAGCAGTGACCCCCCCCCCCTTTTTTTTTTAACCTTCATTTTTTTTTGTTTACTTTTTTTAAAGCTTTATTTATTTATTTTTTTCTTCATTTTTTAAAAAATTTTTTATTTTTTAAAAACATATATTTTTATCCCCAGGGGTACAGGTCTGTGAATCACCAGGTTTACACACTTCACAGCACTCACCAAAGCACATACCCTCCCCAATGTCCATAATCCCACCCCCTTCTCCCAACCCCCCTCCTCCCAGCAGCCCTCAGTTTGTTTTGTGAGATTAAGGGAGACAAACCATAAGTTTGTCAACCATAAGACAAACTTATGGTTTGTCTCCCTCCCAATTCCATCTTGTTTCATTGATTTTCTTCTACCCACTTAAGCCCCCATGTTGCATCACCACTTCCTCATATCAGGGAGATCATATGATAGTTGTCTTTCTCTGCTTGACTTATTTCGCTAAGCATGATACGCTCTAGTTCCATCCATGTTGTCGCAAATGGCAAGATTTCATTTCTTTTGATGGCTGCATAGTATTCCATTGTGTATATATACCACATCTTCTTGATCCATTCATCTGTTGATGGACATCTAGGTTCTTTCCATAGTTTGGCTATTGTGGACGTTGCTGCTATAAACATTCGGGTGCACGTGCTCCTTTGGATCACTACGTTTGTGTCTTTAGGGTAAATACCCAGTAGTGCAATTGCTGGGTCATAGGGCAGTTCTATTTTCAACATTTTGAGGAACCTCCATGCTGTTTTCCAGAGTGGCTGCACCAGCTTGCATTCCCACCAACAGTGTAGGAGGGTTCCCCTTTCTCCGCATCCTCGCCAGCATCTGTCATTTCCTGACTTGTTGATTTTAGCCATTCTGACTGGTGTGAGGTGATATC